>NC_041234.1:75022662-75179038 GCF_002837175.3 Physeter macrocephalus | reverse complement strand
AGTTTCTTGCCTTTTGTGAGGTCTGAGGTCTTCTGCCAGCGTTCGTTGGGTGTTCTATAGGAGAAGTTCCACGTGTAGCTGTATTTCTGATGTATCTGTGAGGAGGAAGGTGATCTCCGCGTCTTCCTCTTCCGCCATCTTGCCTGCTTCCTCCCTCATTCCTGGCTATTTTAAATAGAGTTGCAATGGACATTGTGGTACATGACACTTTTTGAATTACGGTTTACTCAGGGTATATGCCAAGAAGTGGGATTGCTGGGTCGTATGGTAGTTCTATGTTGAGGTTTCTGAGGAAACCTGTTCTCCAGAGTGGCAATATAAATTTACATTCCCACCAACAGTGCAAGAGGGTTCTCTTCTCCACACCCTCTCAAGCATTTATTGTTTGTAGATTTTTTGATGATGGCCATTCTGATCAATGTGAGGTGATACCTCATTGCAGTTTTGATTTGCATTTCTCTAATGATTAGTGATGTTGAGCATCCTTTCATGTGTTTGTTGGATATCTGTATATCTTCTTTGCAGAAATGTCTATTTAGGTCTTCAGCCCATTTTTGGATTGGGTTGTTTGTTTTTTTGATATTGAGCTGCATGAGCTGCTTGTAAATTTTGGAGATTAATCCTTTGTCAGTTGCTTCATCTGCAAATATTTTCTCCCATTCTGAGGGTTGTCTTTTGGTCTTGTTCATGGTTTCCTTTGCTGTGCAAAAGCTTTTAAGTTTCATTAGGTCCCATTTGTTTATTTTTGTTTTTATTTCCATTTTTCAAGGAGGTGGGTCAAAAAGGATCTTGCTGTATTTTATGTCAGTGTACTTCCTATATTTTCCTCTAAGCGTTTTATAGAGGAAAACTGGCCTTACCTTGAGGTCATTAATCCATTTTAAGTTTATTTTTGCTTACAGTGTTAGGGAGTGTTCTAATTTCGTTCTTGTATATGTAGCTGTCCAGTATTCCGAGCACCATGTTTTGAAGAGGTTGTCTTTTCTCCATTGTATATTCTTGCCTTCTTTATCAAAGATAAGATGACCATATGTGTGTGGGTTTATCACTGGGCTTTCTATCCTGTCCCATTGATCTGCCTTTCTGTTTTTGTGCCAATACCATATTGTCTTGATTAGTGTAGCTTTGTAGTTTAGTCTAAGTCAGGAAGCCTGATTCCTCCTGCTCTATTTTTCTTTATCAAGATTGTTTTGGCTATTCTGGGTCTTTTGCATTTCCATACAAATTGTGATATTTTTGTTCTATTTCTGTGAAAAATGCCATTGGTAGTTTGATAGGGATTGCATTAAATCTGTAGATTGCTTGGATAGTATAGTCATTTTCAATATGTTGATTCTTCCAATCCAAGAACATGGTGTATCTCTCCATCTGTTTGTATCATCTTTAATTTTTGCATCAGTCTCTTATAGTTTTATATATATAGGTCTTTTGTCTCCTCAGGTAGGTTTATTCATAAGCCTTTTATTCTTTTTGCTACAGGGGTAAATGGAGTGTTTCCTTAGTTTCTCTTTCAGAGTTTTCATCATTAGTGTATAGGAATGCAAGAGATTTCTGTGTATTAATTTTGTATCCTCCTACTTTACCAAATTCATTGATTAGCTCTGGCAGTTTTCTGGTAGCATCTTTAGGATTCTCTATTTATAGTAACAGGCCCTCTGCAAACAGTGTCAGTTTTACTTCTTTTTTTCTGATTTGGATTCCTTTTATTTCCTTTTCCTTCTCTGATTGCTCTGGTTTAAACTTCGAAAGCTATGCTGAATAACAGTGGTGAGAGTGGGTAACTTTGTCTTGTTCCTGATCTTAGTGGAAATGTTTTCAGTTTTTCACCATTGAGAATGATGTTGGCTGTGGGTTTGTCATATATGGCCTTTATGATGTTGAGGTAAGTTCACTCTATGCTTAATTTCTGGGGAGTTTTTAATCATAAATGGATGTTGAATTTTGTTAAAAGTTTTTCTGGAAGATTTCTATCCTTCAGTTTGTTAATATCGTGTCTCACATTGATTGATTTGCATATATTGAAGAATCCTTTCATTCCTAGTATCAACCTCAATTGATCAACGGTGTATCCTCCTTTTAATGTGCTGTTGGATTTTGTGTGCCAGTATATTGTTGAGGATTTGTGCATCTATGTTCATTAGTGATATTTGTCTGTAGTTGTCTTTTTTTGTGGCATCTTTGTCTGGTTTTGGTATCAGAGTGATGGTGGCCTCATAGGTTGAGTTTGGGAGTATTCCTCCCTCTGCTATGTTTTGAAAGAATTTGAGGAGGATAGGTGTTAGCTCTACTTGTGTGATAGAATTCACCTGTGAAGCCATCTGGTCCTGGGCTTTTGTTTGTTGGAAGATTTTAAATCACACTTTCAATTTCAGTGCTTGTGATTGGTATGTTTATGTTTTCTCTTTTTTTCTGGTTCAGGCTGAGAAGGTTGTTCTTCTCTAAGAATTTTCCATTTCTTCCATGTTACCTATTTTATTGGCAGAGTTGCTTGTAGTAATCCCTCATGGTCCTTTGTATTTCTACAGTGTCAGTTTTTACTTCTCCTTTTTCATTTCTAATTCTGTTGATTTGAGTCTTTTCCCTTTTTTCTTGGTGAGTCTGGCTCACGGTTTATCAATTTTGTTTATTTTCTCAAAGAAACAGCATTTAGTTTTATTGATCTTGGCTACTGTTTCCTTCATTTATTTTTCATTTATTTTTTATCTGATATTTATGATTTCTTTCCTTCTGCTGCCATTGTGGTATTTTTTTTTTCTTTCTCTGATTGTTTTTGGTGTAAGGTTAAGTTGTTTATTTGAGATTTTTCTTCTTTCTTGAGGTAGGATTTATTGCTCTAAACTTCCCTCTTAGAACTGCCTTTGCTGCATCCCACAGGTTTTGGTTCATCATGTTTTCATTGTCATTTGTTTCTAGGTATTTTTTTATTTCCTCCTTGAGTTCTTCAGTGATCTCTTGGTTATTTAGTAGCATATTTTTTAGCCTCCATGTGTTTCTATTCTTCACAGTCTTTTGTTTTTTCCTGTAATTGATATCTAGTCTGATAGCATTGTGATCAGAAAAGATACGATTTCAATTTTCTTACATTTACCAAGGCTTGACATGTGACCCAAAATATGATCTATCATGGAGAATGATCCATGAGCACTTGAGAAGAATGTGTATTCTGTTGTTTTTGGATGGAATGTCCTATAAATATCAATTAAGTCCATCTTGTTTAATGTGTCTTTTAAAGCTTGTGTTTCTTTTTATATTTTCATTTTGTATGATCTATCTGTTGGTGAAAGTGGGGTTTTAAATTCCCCTACTATCATTTTGTTACTGTTGATTTCTCCTTTTTTGGCTGATAGCATTTACCTTATGTATAGTTTTGCTTCTATGTTGGGTGCGTAAATATTTACTATTGTTATATCTTCTTCTTGGAATGATCCCTTGATCATTATGTAGTGACCTTCTTTGTCTCTTGTAATAGTCTTTATTTTAAAGTCTATTTTGTCTGATATGAGAATTGCTACTCCAGCTTTCTTTCAATTTCTATTTGCATGGAATATCTTTTTCCACCCACTCTCTTTCAGTCCGTATGTGTCCGTAAGTCTGAAGTGGGTCTTGTAGAGAGCATATACACAGGTCTTCTTTTTGTACCCATTCAGCCAGTCTATATCTTTTGGTTGGAGCATGTAATCCATTTACATTTAAGGTAATTATCGATATGTATATTCCTGCTACCATTTTCTTAACTGTTTTGTGTTTGTTATTGTAAGTCTTTTCCTTCTCTTGTATTTCCGGCCTAGAGAAATTCCTTTAGCAGTTGTTGTAAAGCTGGTTTGGTGGTGCTGAAATCTCTTAGCTTTTGCTTGTTTGTAAATGTTTTAATTTCTCCATCTTTCTGTATAAGGTTCTTGCTGGGTAGAGTAATCTTGGTTGTCAGTTTTTCCCTTTCATCACTTTAAATATGTCCTGCCATGCCCTTTTGGTTTGCAGAGTCTCTACTGAAAACTCAGCTGTTAACATTATGGGAATCCATTGTATGTTGTTAGTTGCTTTTCCCTTGCTGCTTTTAAGTATTTTCTTTGTTTTTAATTTTTGATAGTTTGATTATTATATGTCTTGACGTGTTTCTCCTTGCATTTTTCCTGTATGGGACTCTGCGGTTCTTGGGCTTGTTTCACTATTTCCTTTCCATATTAGGGAGGTTTCCATTATAATTTCTTCATATATTTTTTCATTTTGTTCTCTTCTTCTTCTGGGACCCCTATAATTCCAATGTTGGTACATTTAATGTTGTCCCTGAGGTCTATGAGACTGTCCTCAATTATTTTCATTCTTTTATCTTTATTCTGCTCTGTGGTACTTATTTCACTATTTTATCTTCCAGGTAACTTATCTGTTCTTCTGCCTCACTTATTCTGCTATTGATTTTTTCTAGAGAATTTTTAATTTCATTTATTTTGTTGTTATTCATTGTTTGCTTTTTACTTCTTCTAGTTCCTTTTTAAACGTTTCTTGTATTTTCTCCATTCTATTTTCAAGATTTTTTATCAACTTTACTATCGTTACTCAGAATTTTGTTTCTCATAGGCTACCTATTTACTCTTCAACTGTTTCGTCTGGAGGATTGTTACCTTGCTCCTTCATCTGCTGCATATTTCTCTATCTTCTCATTTTGTTTAACTTACTGGGTTTGTGGTCTCCTTTTCTCAGGGTACATGTTTGTAGTTCCTGTTGTTTTTGGTGTCTGCCGCCAGGGGCTAAGGTTGGTTTAGGGGCTTGTGTAGGCTCCTGGAAGAGGGGACTTGTGCCTCTGTTTTGCTTGGTGTGGTAGAATCTTGTCTTTCTGGTGGGCAGGGCCACATCCTCTAGTGTGTTTTTGGGTGTCTGTGATCTTAGAATTATCTCTGGCAGCCTCTCTGCTAATGGGTAGCATTGTGTTCCTGTCTTGCTATTTGTTTGGCATGTGGTTTCCAGCACTGTATCTTGCTGGCCGTTGAGTGAAACTGGGTCTTAGCGTTGAGATGGAGACCTCTGGGAGAGCTCTCACTGATTGATATTACATGTGGCTGGAAGGTTTCTGGTGGTACAATGTCCTGAACTTGGCTCTCCCACCTCAGAGGCTCAGGCCAAACACCATACTGGAGCACCAAGACCCTGTTAGCCACAAGGTTCAGAAGAAGAGGGAGAAAAAGAAAGAAAGAAAGAATAAATAAATAAATTAATTAATTAATTAAAGAGTTTAAAACATTATTAAAATAAAAATATTTTTAAATGTAATTTAAAAAGCAGATAGCAATCAATCCAAGAAATAAGTCAACCAATGATAACAAGCACTGAAAACTATACTAAGATAAACATAAAAATCAGAAATTAGTCTGTCACATACAGCAAACCCCTAGTTACAGTTGCTCCCAAAGTCCAAAGCCTCGATTTTGGGATGATTCATTGTCTATTCAGATATTCCTGATACAGGGTACATCAAGTTCATTGTGGAGATTTAACCTGCTGCTCCTGAGGCTGCATGGAAAGATTTTCCGTTCTCTTCTTTGATTGCAGATCTCCTGGGATTCAGCTATGATTTTGGCCCTACCTCTGCATGCTGGTCACCCTCTGGCATCTATTCTTTGCCCAGAGAGGAGGGGGTTAAAGAAGCAGCTGATTAGGAGGCTCTGACTCACTCAGGCCAGGGGGAGAGAGGGGTATGGAATGTGGGGCGAGCCTGCAGCGTCAGAGGCCAGCGTGATATTGCAACAGCCTGAGGTGTGCCGCATGTTCTCCCGGGGAACTTGTCCCTTGATCACGGGACCTTGGCAGTGTCAGACTGCGCAGTCTTCCAGGAGGGGAGGTGCTGGTAGTGACCTGTACTTCTACACATGATTCTTGGTGACTGCAGCAGCAACATTAGCATTTCTTGCCTGTCTCTGTTGTCCACGCTGATAGCCATGGCTTGTGCCACGAAGCTTGTTTAGGTGGTACTCTGAATCCCCTCTCCTTGCACATCCAAAAACAATGTTCTCTTGACTCTTAGGCAGGTCCAAACTTTTTCCCAGACTCCCTACTGGCTAGCTGTGGCACATTAGCCTCCTTCAGGTTGTGTTCATGCAGCCAACCCCAGTCCTCTCCCTGGGATCTGACCTCTGAAGCCCGAGCCTCAGCTCCCAGCCTCCACCTGCACTGGCAGTTGAGCAGACAAGCCTCTCAGGCTGGTGAGTGCTGGTTGACATCGATCCTCTGTGCAGAGATCTCTCCACTTTGCCCTCTGCACTCCTGTTGCTGCACTCTCTGCCATGGCTCTGAAGCTTCCCCTTCCAACCACCCCCAATCTCCGCAAGTGAAGGGGCTTCCTAATGTGCGGAAAATTTTCCCCCTTCACAGTTCCCTCCCAGAGGTGCTGGTCCTGTTGCTATTCTTTTGTCTCTGTTTTTTTTTTTTCTTTTGCCCTACCCATGTACATGGGGACTTTCTTGCCTTTGGGGAAGTCTGAGGTCTTCTGACAGCATTCAATTGTTGTTCTGTAGGAGTTGTTCACACGTGGATGTATTTTTGATGTATTTGTGGGGGGATGGTGATCTCCACGTCTTATTCCTCCGCCATCTTGAAGTACCCTTCTTGATGAAATTTTAAACAAAATTTTCTTCCTGATTTTTACTTCTCATAGTTCATAATTAGTGTATAGAAAAGCAAGAGATTTCTGTATATTAATTTTGTACCCTGCAAATTTACTGAATTTATTTATTAGTTCTAATAGTTTTTGGTGGAGACTTTAGGTTTTCTATGTATAGTATCGTCATCTGCAAATAGTGACATTTTACTTCTTTCCTTTCAATTTGGATGCATTTAAAATTTTTTTTCTTGTCTGATTACTGTGGTCAGGACATCCAATATGATATTAAATAGAAGTGGTGAGACTGCATCCTTGTCTTGTTCCTGATTTTAGATGAAAGGATTTCAGTGTTTCACTCTGGAGTATGATGATAGCTGTGCATTTGTCATAAGTGGTGTTTATTGTTTTGAGATGTTTCCTCTAGACTATTTTTTTTTTGCAGCTGGTTCTTATTAGTTATCCATTTTATACATATTAGTTTATATATGTCAATCTCAATCTCCCAATTCATCACACTACCACCACCACCACCCCACTTCCCCGCCACTTTGCCCCTTGGTGTCCATATGTTTGTTCTCTACATCTGTATCTCTATTTCTGCCCTGCATACTGGTTCATCTGTACCATTTTTCTATGTTCCTCATATATGCGTTAATATAAGATATTTGTTTTTCTCTTTCTGACTTACTTCACTCTGTATGACAGTCTCTAGATCCATGCACGTCTCTATAAAAGACCCAATTTCATTCCTTTTTATGGCTGAGTAATATTCCATTGTATATATATACCACATCTTCTTTATCTATTTGTCTGTCAGTGGGCATTTAGGTTGCTTCCATGACCTGGCTATTGTAAATAGTGCTGCAGTGAACATTGGGGTGCATGTGTCTTTTTGATTATGACTTCCTGTGGGTATATGCCCAGAATTGTAGTTTACTTTGCTTTGCAAAAGAGTTTCATTAGGTCCCATTTGTTTATGTCCATTTAGGTCCATTAATCTAGCAGGCGGATCAAAAAAGATCTTGTTGTGATTTATGTCAAAGAGTATTCTTCCTATGTTTTCCTCTAAGAGTTTTATAGTGTCCAGTCTTACATTTAGGACTCTAATCCATTTTGAGTTTATTTTTGTGTATGGTGTTAGGGAGTGTCCTAATTTCATTCTTTTACATGTAGCTGTGAAGTTTTCCCAGCACCACTTATTGAAGATACTGTCTTTTCTCCATTGTATATCCTTGCCTCCTTTGTCATAGATTAGTTGACCATAGGTGTGTAGGTTTATCTCTGGGCTTTGTATCCTGTTCCATTGATTGATATTTCTGTTTTTGTGCCAGTACCATACTCTCTTGATTACTGTAGCTTTGTAGTATAGTCTGAAGTCAGGCAGCCTGATTCCTCCTGCTGCTTTTTTTCCCTTCAAGACTACCCAATCGAAGAACATTTTATATCTCTCCAACTGTTTGTATCATCATTAATTTTTTTCATCAGTGTCTTATAGTTTTCTGCATATAGGTCTTTTGTCTCCTTAAGTAGGTTTATTCCTAGGTATTTTATTCTTTTTATTGCAATGGTAAATGGGAGTGTTTCCTTAATTTCTCTTTCAGATTTTTCATCATTATTGTATCCCTCTATACCAATTTTGATGAGAGTTTTTATGATAAATTGATGTTGGATTTTGTCAAATGCTTTTTCTGCATCTATTGAGAAAATCATGTGATTTTTATCCTTCCTTTTGTTAATGTGGTATATCACATTTGATTGTCTTGTGAATATTGAACCATACTTGCATCCCACGTGGTTATTGTATATGATTCTTTTTATATATTGTTGAATTTGATTTGCTTATATTTTGTTAAAGATTCTTGCATCTATATTCATCAGAGATTCTGTCATGTAATCTTCTTGTATTGTAGTGTCTTTGTGTGGTGTTGGTATCAGGGTGTTGGTGGTCAGATTTTTTTAATCCAATCTGCCACACTATGCTTTGATTGGAGCATTTAGTTCACTGACATTTTAGTAATTATTGATAAGAATGTACTTATTGCCATTTTATTATTTGTTTTCTGGTTGGTTTTGTAGTTCTTCTCTGTTATTTTCTCTTTAGTTTTGTTTCTTCCCTTTTGGTTTGATGATTTTCTTTAATGATATGCTGATATTCCTTTATCTCTAGTTTTTTTTTTTTTGTATCTATTGTAGGTTTTTGATTTGTGGTTACCATTAGGTTCATATATGTTGAACCTTATCTACTTGTTTTAAACAGGTAGTATTTTAAGTTCAAACACATTCTAAAAGATCTACAGTTTTTACTCCCCTCCCCTAGCCACATTTTGTATTTTTTATGTCATATTTTACACCTTCATGTTTATACCTTTAATAATTATTGTAGTTATAGAAGATTTTAAATTTTGTCTTTGTCTTTTAATCTTTGTGGGTATACCTCAGTCTTTACTATATGTTTGTGTTTACTAGTATGAACTTTCCTTTCATATAGCTTCTTACTTGTTTTTATTACCTTTTCTTTTCCACTTAGAGAAAATCATCTAACTTTTTTTTAGGGTAGTTTTATTATTAATGATCTCTTAGTTTTTGCTTGTCTGAGAAGTTATTTCTCTCTCCTTCAATTCTAAATGATAATCTTGCTCGTTAGAGTGTCCTAGATTGCAGGTTTTTCTCTTTCAACCCTTCAAATGTATCATGCCACTCTGTTCTGACCTAGAAAGTTTCTGCAGAAAAATCAGCTGATAGTCTTATGGAGGTTCCCTTTTGTATGACTCCTCGTGTTTTTCTTGTTGCCTTTAGAAACTCTATCTTTAACTTTTGCCATTTTAATTATGGTATGTCTTAGTGTTGGTCTGCTTTGGTTCATCTTTTTTGGGACCCTTTGTGCTTCCTGTAGCTGAAGCTTGTTTACCTTCTTTAGGATTGGGAATTTCTTTGCCATAATTTTATCAAATACATTTTCCACCCTCTTCACTCTCTTTTCTCTTTCTGGGACCCCTTATAATTTGGATGTTGGTTTCCTTACTGTTGTCCCTGAAGTCTCTTAAACTGTTTTCATTTATTTTTTTCTTTTTTATTTTCTGTTCTGTTTGGGTCACTTCCATTTTTGTATCTTCCAGATTAGCTATACATTCTTCTTTATCACCTAGTCTGCTATTCATACATTCTAGTGTGTTTTTCATTTTATATATTGTATTCTTCAGTTCTGACTGGTTCTTTTTTTTATATTTTCTAGTTCCTTGTTTAACTTTTCACTGTGTTCATCTATTTTTTCCCCTAAGGCTGTTAGCATTCTTATTACTATTGCTTTGAATTCTTTAGCTGATAAATTATTTATTTCTGTTTCAGTAGTTGTACTTTAGTAGTTTTTCCTTGGTCTTTCAAGACAAATTCCTCTTTCTTCTCATTTTGCTTAACTTCTTTTGTCTGTATGAAATTAAATAAAACAGTTACCTCTTGAGGTCTTGAAGAGTGTCTTTATGTGAGAGCCTCCCTATAAAGTCTGCGTGTGCCCTGTTGGTTTGGTGCAAGAGCTGGATTTGACATGGATGCAAGTCACATCTTTCCTCAGGGTGTGCTGGCAGCTATCACTTTAGTATGAGGTGGGACTGGGGATGGAGGGTGTAGGGCAGGAACCAGGTATAAGCCAGGGCTTCCCCTGTGCTTTGTGGCCCTCACCACCTTATTGGGATTGGGGGGATGGGTCTCAAGTTGTTAGAGAAGAAAGCTTGAGGTTCAGGTCTAAGCTGTCTCTAACTCCTTTAAGTGTGTGCTCTCCACCTCCCATCACCAGCACCCTCCCCTCAGAGGGGCAAAAGCTGGTGCAAGGACTGCTGTTGGCACGTAGGTTTATTCCTAGGTATTTTATTCTTTTTATTGCAATGGTAAATGGGAGTGTTTCCTTAATTTCTCTTTCAGATTTTTCATCATTATTGTATCCCTCTATACCAATTTTGATGAGAGTTTTTATGATAAATTGATGTTGGATTTTGTCAAATGCTTTTTCTGCATCTATTGAGAAAATCATGTGATTTTTATCCTTCCTTTTGTTAATGTGGTATATCACATTTGATTGTCTTGTGAATATTGAACCATACTTGCATCCCACGTGGTTATTGTATATGATTCTTTTTATATATTGTTGAATTTGATTTGCTTATATTTTGTTAAAGATTCTTGCATCTATATTCATCAGAGATTCTGTCATGTAATCTTCTTGTATTGTAGTGTCTTTGTGTGGTGTTGGTATCAGGGTGTTGGTGGTCAGATTTTTTTAATCCAATCTGCCACACTATGCTTTGATTGGAGCATTTAGTTCACTGACATTTTAGTAATTATTGATAAGAATGTACTTATTGCCATTTTATTATTTGTTTTCTGGTTGGTTTTGTAGTTCTTCTCTGTTATTTTCTCTTTAGTTTTGTTTCTTCCCTTTTGGTTTGATGATTTTCTTTAATGATATGCTGATATTCCTTTATCTCTAGTTTTTTTTTTTTGTATCTATTGTAGGTTTTTGATTTGTGGTTACCATTAGGTTCATATATGTTGAACCTTATCTACTTGTTTTAAACAGGTAGTATTTTAAGTTCAAACACATTCTAAAAGATCTACAGTTTTTACTCCCCTCCCCTAGCCACATTTTGTATTTTTTATGTCATATTTTACACCTTCATGTTTATACCTTTAATAATTATTGTAGTTATAGAAGATTTTAAATTTTGTCTTTGTCTTTTAATCTTTGTGGGTATACCTCAGTCTTTACTATATGTTTGTGTTTACTAGTATGAACTTTCCTTTCATATAGCTTCTTACTTGTTTTTATTACCTTTTCTTTTCCACTTAGAGAAAATCATCTAACTTTTTTTTAGGGTAGTTTTATTATTAATGATCTCTTAGTTTTTGCTTGTCTGAGAAGTTATTTCTCTCTCCTTCAATTCTAAATGATAATCTTGCTCGTTAGAGTGTCCTAGATTGCAGGTTTTTCTCTTTCAACCCTTCAAATGTATCATGCCACTCTGTTCTGACCTAGAAAGTTTCTACAGAAAAATCAGCTGATAGTCTTATGGAGGTTCCCTTTTGTATGACTCCTCGTGTTTTTCTTGTTGCCTTTAGAAACTCTATCTTTAACTTTTGCCATTTTAATTATGGTATGTCTTAGTGTTGGTCTGCTTTGGTTCATCTTTTTTGGGACCCTTTGTGCTTCCTGTAGCTGAAGCTTGTTTACCTTCTTTAGGATTGGGAATTTCTTTGCCATAATTTTATCAAATACATTTTCCACCCTCTTCACTCTCTTTTCTCTTTCTGGGACCCCTTATAATTTGGATGTTGGTTTCCTTACTGTTGTCCCTGAAGTCTCTTAAACTGTTTTCATTTATTTTTTTCTTTTTTATTTTCTGTTCTGTTTGGGTCACTTCCATTTTTGTATCTTCCAGATTAGCTATACATTCTTCTTTATCACCTAGTCTGCTATTCATACATTCTAGTGTGTTTTTCATTTTATATATTGTATTCTTCAGTTCTGACTGGTTCTTTTTTTTATATTTTCTAGTTCCTTGTTTAACTTTTCACTGTGTTCATCTATTTTTTCCCCTAAGGCTGTTAGCATTCTTATTACTATTGCTTTGAATTCTTTAGCTGATAAATTATTTATTTCTGTTTCAGTAGTTGTACTTTAGTAGTTTTTCCTTGGTCTTTCAAGACAAATTCCTCTTTCTTCTCATTTTGCTTAACTTCTTTTGTCTGTATGAAATTAAATAAAACAGTTACCTCTTGAGGTCTTGAAGAGTGTCTTTATGTGAGAGCCTCCCTATAAAGTCTGCGTGTGCCCTGTTGGTTTGGTGCAAGAGCTGGATTTGACATGGATGCAAGTCACATCTTTCCTCAGGGTGTGCTGGCAGCTATCACTTTAGTATGAGGTGGGACTGGGGATGGAGGGTGTAGGGCAGGAACCAGGTATAAGCCAGGGCTTCCCCTGTGCTTTGTGGCCCTCACCACCTTATTGGGATTGGGGGGATGGGTCTCAAGTTGTTAGAGAAGAAAGCTTGAGGTTCAGGTCTAAGCTGTCTCTAACTCCTTTAAGTGTGTGCTCTCCACCTCCCATCACCAGCACCCTCCCCTCAGAGGGGCAAAAGCTGGTGCAAGGACTGCTGTTGGCACTTGCTCTAGGGTGGAGCCTAGGCTGTGGTGGTACAACCAGGGTCAGAGATCTGGACTGCTTCTAATGTGCTGCCTGTGTAAGCACCAGTAATAGCTGCTCTCACCTGGCTCAGATGTTACTTCAGTTCTGATTGTCCTTTGTCCCTCCCAGCTGGACTCTACCCTCAGCATCTGCTGCCCTTACCCTGCTGCAGAACTATGCCAGAGTTCAGGTGGTGCCTGTGTAGGCTTTTGGTGTGTGTCAGCTCATAAGCTGTAGTGGTACAGCCAAAGACAGAGATGCTGCTGCCTCTGATGCACTACCTGTGTAAGTGCCAGTAATGGCTGCCTCTGTCCTGCTCAGATGCCACTTTGATTATGAGCCACTTCTATGTCTCACATCCAAGCTCACAAGCGGGGCTGGAGAATTTGCATGGCTCAGGCTGGGGCATGTGCTGGGTCAGTTGAACGTAGCTGTCCAGCCACTCATTCAGTTTTCAATATGCACCCCTTACTCTGTTTCATAAGTGAGCCAACAAGTGTATGTGCACACCTCACAAGCAGAGCTCATGCTTCCCATAGCCCTCCTGTTAGTCCCATCAGCCCTCCAAACAGCCAAGGGGGCTTGTCTTCCCTCTGTTGGACCTCCCAGCTGTGGTGTCCAATATGCAGCCCAAACAGTTCACTCCTCAGGGAGGATCTCCAACAATGCAATCTCCCTTTTACTCTGAGTCCCTTCCCAGTGTCACAGGTCCCAACCTTATTGCTCTTCCCTTCCTACCCAGTTTTGTGAGGATCTTCCTTACAGCCTTTGTTGTACAGGAAGGAGTATTTTTGCCAGTCTCCAGTTAGCTTTCAGTGAGAATTGTCCCACATTTAGAGGTATTTTTGATGTGTTCATGGGAGGAGGTGAGTTCTGCATCCTCCTACTCTGCCATCTTGATCTCCTCCCCATCCTTCAATTTCTACTTAGCCAGTGTTGAATTGGTTCTTGGTGCAAAATTCAAAAAGAAAATTTATTTTCTTTTTGAAAAATCCAATTTATTTTCACTTTCTCACTTCTCTGACTACAATGTTGTGTTGTAAAAACAAGACAACAGCTCCAAAACGGAGTCACTTATACTAAGCCCCATGTCATGAATCCAAGGCTTAACTCCATTATAGTTTAGCTCTCCCAGAAACTGAATCTTAAACAGTGAATCAGGAATTGCCTGACCAGCACTAGTTATGTAATCTTCTAAATAGACCCTGGCCATCCCTGAAAAAAAAGTAACTTTGCAATAACTAAACCACATTTTTGCCTAGTAAAATTTCTTCATTCCTGCCCCCTTCTGCTTATAAAAGTCTCGTTTTGTACAACTCTTTAGAGCTCCTTTCAATCTGCTATATTTGATGTTGCCCAATTCAAATAAATTTTTGCTCAAATAAACTCAAAATTTTAATGTGATTTAGTTGATCTTTTAATAATGTATACTTCCAGAGCACCTCAACATATTTATTTTATTTCCACCATCTTATAGATCACCTGACTCCATTCTATGGCACTGAAGAAACATTATTTTGATGACTTTTTAAAGAAGAAATAGTGGAAGTCTTTGCAGGATGTAAAAATCTGAAAAGATGAGTTGGTAATCCCTGGGGGTCAGAGCAAAATCACAAATTCTGGCTCTATTCTAACCAACATGCCAAACAACTTGAGAGATGTCCCAATATAAATTAGAGCTATTCTTTTATGGAAAACTTAATTCCATGTCTTGATATTCTAGAGTTAGAATATCTGGAAAGATCATCTAGTTTATTCCTGCAGCCTTCATATAAATGATACACCACATGTACCAAGGCAGAATATATTCTATTATGTCTTCACAGTTTTCAAGAGTCTAAATTCAACAAAATCCAGGTTAAGTGGCCTAGGTCTTTCAGTAGATAAATTGTAAGGAAGAGAAAAAGATGGAGGGGGAACTGAGTGACATAACCATGAAGAAATGCAAGCCAGATATTTCTATAAAGTCAAGATACCAGTTACTTTTGGAAGAAGGGAGGAGGCTGCGATTTGGATGGGGCATAGAGAGAGGCTTCTGTGGTGGCTAACAGAATTTTATTTCTTGACCTTGTTGGTGGTTATAAGGGTGTTGGCCTCACAATAAAGTAAACTATCAATTTGTTTTGTGTATTTTCTTGCATCTATCTTTTGTTGCCAAAAAAATGTAAAAAGGAACTAAAGCAAGTGAATCTTTATATTTCTGACAAAATATTTTCTCTTTTATCCTCATGCTTCTATTTGTTATAACATTTATTTATGAAAACTGTTTTTCTAACCATTAGTTTTTCTTTTTCTTCTTACAATTCCCAGATTATTTCATATCCATTTAAAAATAAAGACCACAACTGTATGCTTTAAATTATAAGTCAGGTAAGGGGAATATAATAGGGGAAGAGATTCTCCATCTATTCTTATGTATTCTTTGTACTTTATGTTTTAGAGCTATTCAAAGTATGATCCTCAGCACATGCTGATGCACAAACCATTACCAGCCATTTGACAGAATTGTTTCATATCTGTTCAGCCTAATAATAAGATAATTTGGGCTTAAAATTTGAATGTTTTTGCAACATTTCATTTTACATCTCTAGAGTTATGTTAAAGGATCAAGAAGTCAATATTTTTAATAATTCAGTTTTTAATATTTTATAAACGCACAAGAGGTTGCAAACAAAACAAAACAAAGCAAAACAAGCTGTTTCTTCATCACAGATAGTTTGAGAAGCAGTACTCAGAGGTTCTGCTTTCTTAATATTTATTTTTGTTTTTCCAGGCTTGAGAGATTGGAAAAAGTTCATTTGCCCCAGATTAAGGCAATTATCTGTCTTAGTACACTCATCCTTTTGGAATCTAACCATAATCACTATTTGGTTACCAAATTTAATGTTTGTTAAATTTCACACTACTTTTTCATTTATAACCGTAGGATTTCTACAGATTCTTATATATTTTTATCACAAAAGCTTTAATTTCTAAATATATTATACATATATATAGGCATTTCTTGTCAATATATTATATACATAACAGCCTTGCTCTGGTTCCTAGGGACATAGAAATGAGCATGACAATATCCTTGCTCCATGCATTATTGGCTGCTTGTATTTCCTTTTGAAAAAATTGTCTGTTCCTATTCTTTGGCCTTCAGGGGCTTATTTGTATTTTTATTACTGATTTTTAAGAGCTCTGTTTATATTAAGGATATCAACCCATCATATGCCATAAAATTCGCAAGTTATTTCCCTTTATAGTTTGCTATTAAGGTATATATTTTTTGTTGTATAATTAGAGATTAATATCTATTTAATTAAATGCATTGGTCTTCATTTTATGCTTCACAGAAAATATAAGACAATGTTTATATTCTAGGTTAGGGGATGATTTGCCCATTCCTGGTCCCCAATTTTTTAATTTCATCTACTCCTGGGTCCAGCTTTTACATTTAAGTCTTTTGTTCATCTGCAATTTAAAAAATACTGGTTTATAGTGTGAGTTGTCTCAAAGTCACTTGTCAGATTTGCCAATTCTATTCCATTTATATGGTCACCACCCTGATTTGAGTACTATTCACTCCTCTGGGCATCATTGTGCCAATCTCCTATGGGCTAGAAAAAAAAAGTTGAGAAATTATCTCAGAAAGTAAATTCCATGACATAGAGATAGATATACACTATAAGAAGAAGATAAAAGTCTTAGAAGATCAATCCAAGACATCCAACAGAATCCAACAAAGAATCGATGAATATATCCTAGAGCTGAAGTGAGACTAAAATTGTTGAATTAAAAGAGCGTACAGCCTGCCATTCAGAATAAGTGAAAAAAGACCTAAAAAATTCTTAATGAAATTTCATAACACTAAGAATAAAAATAAGTTTCTAAAAGCATCCACAGTTTAAAAGAAAAGCAAACTCCAAAAATATATGAATCAGATTGACTGCAGATTTCTCCTCAGCAATGCTAGATTCTAGAGGGCTATGGAGTAATGTCTTCAAATTTCTGAGAAATAAAAGAATCTAAAAAAGAGTGGATATATGTATATGTATAACAGATTCACTTTGCTGAACACCTGAAACTAATATAACATTGTAAATCAACTCTACTCCAATAAAAATTAAATTTTAAAAAAGTGTATATGCAACCAAACTATCAACTAAGTGTGCTGGTAGAATTACTTTCATCATTTTGAAAAAAGTGAGTAAAAAAAATTCAGTTTATAATTAATGTAACAAGAAATGGAAAAGCATGAAGCTGTACCAGGGTCTGAAAACCAAATAACATAAAGAATAATAAAAACTATAGTGGATGCTTCACCTGGAAAAGAGAAGATACAGGGAGGACATAATAATGGCTCCAAATATTGAAAAGACTGCCATTTTATGATGTATTTGTTTTTCCCATGGTCATTTATTTCCTACACCTGGTAGTACTATTCTTGTTTCTGAACCCCAGTTCTCCCTGACTAGTGTGGTTTGCTGCCAAGTGAGCCGTGTCAAAAATTTTTGAAAGTATTCTCTGTTTATTTCTAATTTCCTATTGTTATAACTTCTGTTTAAAAGTTCTGGAATTTATGCTGTTTTAGCTCCTCTTCAAAATATCTTATAGAAACTTTTTCTCCATTCTATTTATGGTGACTCCCAGATTATAAAACTTATAAAATGAAGAATTATTTAATGACATAAAATCTCAGATCCTCAATGAGACTATAAATGTAGCACTTTTGTCAGGACATTGTATTCATAATTACTCAAGAAGTTATTTACTCTTATCAATGGACCAAAATACAATTTATTTCTTCCTTTATTCCCTCAGAAAATCACTCCATATTCAGTAATGATACTATTACATTGTTATAATTGTGTTGTTTTCGCTCATCATAATTCCAGTGTTGAACTCTGATTTTCAAACTTTAGTATGTATCAGACTAACCTATGCAACTTATTAAAAAGTAGAAGTTCAGGCCCTATCTCTAAAGGCATTGATTGAGCCGATTTGGGGTAGGCCTAGACCTTAGCATTGTAGATAAGTACCCAAGACCACGAACCACACTTTGAAGAGTTGGCATCCTCATAAGATATACAAATGTTTACTCATAATTTCTGTAATCATTGGACTGGATTATAGTCACCAGTATCCATTCATACTCTTCTAGTGATAGAGAACTCCTCTCACAAGACATACCATTGATATTTTAAGTTATTCTTGTTTTAAGTAGTCTTATATTTGTAATGTCCATTACTAATAAGGTGACCAACTCTCTAGGTTTGCCCAGGACTGAATGGATTCTGGAGATATAGGACTTTCAGTCATAAAACTGAGAAAATACCAGGAAAACCAGGATAAGTTGTTCACAAACTTCTAAGTTCTAAACTATTTCTTTGAAATAATCCCTCTGAAAAAGAGAATAAAAAGATAAAGAGATAAAATTTGTTTCACCAAATACTATACATATGATATGTACCAGGCACTATTCATGTGACAGACATAACAATGAACAAGATAGACTGTTGCTTTCCCCTCACTGTGTTTCCACTCTTTTGGGATAGAAATATGTAAACACTCACTATAATTAAGTGATGTGAAAGTGAGAGTAGGGATTGCTATAAGAGTATATATCACAGGCACCTAAATAAGATTGGGGAGATCACTGCAAACCTACTGAGGAACTAGTCATCACTTGGTGTCAAGTACAACAGATTGCTCAATGCTGAAAGACTGTCTTGGATGGGGCCACTTGAACTGCAATATCTAAGGACATTTTGTCTGAGTGGGGGTGTGTCTTTTTACTTCTGCTGCATCTGTGACTTAAAACAACAGAATTTATTTCCTCATGATTCTATATGTTGACAGTTTGAGCTGTACCGAACCAAGTCGGTTTATCACTGCTCCATGTGGGCTCCACTGGTTTTACACTTAGAACAGACAGATTCTTCATATCGGATGGTTAGAAAGCCTGGTACAGCTGACATTATTGGGCGACTGTGCCTCTGTCAGCACATGGTCTCCCATCCTCAAAGAGGCTTATGATGATTTTCACATGGCAACAGTATTCCAAGAGAGTAAGAGTGAAGGCTACAAGCCTCTTGAGAACTTACACAAGCTCAATTCTGTTGCATTCAATTGGTGAAGGCAAGTCACAAGGCCAGAACAGATTCAAGGGGTAGAAAATAGACTGTTATTTATGGAAAGAGCTAAAATATTGGCTAACTGTAAGCCACTTCATGTAGGAAAGGAAATTTAATTTATCCGTAAACTCATGTTTGCATTTGTCAAAATTTTCCCTAAGGACATTTAACTAACTCAAAACACACATAAAAGTATCATATACTTGTAAATCTGTGACCACAGTTTCCTAATCTATTCACTCATCTAGATGTCTGTTTTCACACTTTCTTCTTTCACCTGAAACCTTCAAATCCCTATGTCCCATTTTTACTCCCAGCTAATGATTGTGCTTTCTAATTCATTCACACACACACATACACATATAAACACGACATAGGTTCTACCACCACCATCTACTACCAACAACTATACTATATATTTGCTGTTTTATCTCCTTTCACAATGTATGACATGTCTCTATTCTTATCAAAAGTAAAATACTCTACTTATGAATAATATTCCACTCCCTCTTGACTAATTAAGGACATTGATCAATCCTCATCTTACCCAACATGTAAGCAGGATTTGATATAACTAATCCATTCTTTTCCTTGAAACATTTTTTGAAAATCCAGAACTTTTCACTCTTATGGTTTTCTTTCTACATTTTAGGCCTGTGCTGTTCTCTTTTACTAATTTCTCATCTCCTCAACCACTTCATGTTGAAATACCTTGGCATTAGTCCTTGAACCTCTTATCTTCTTGATGCCCACATACTCCCTTGAAGATATCACTCAGTCTTAGAGATTGAAACACTATCCATATACTGAAAATAATCAGATTTATACATCTAGTCCAGATGTCTTCAAACATAAGTTTCTAATATCCTTAGACTCATATATTTTAGTTGAATATCTAATAGACATCTTACACATAAGATGCCTGCTCAAAAAAAATCTCCTAGATTTCCCCCAAAACCAACTCTTTTCATAGGCTTACCTATTTCAAGAAATGCCAATTTTATTATTTTACTTGCTCAAAAACAAATCTTTAAAAAAAATCATTTACTACTCCCTTTCTCTCTCACCCCTTATCCAATAAATGAGAAAATCCTATTGACTCTACCTTCAATATATATACAGAATCTGTCCAATTTTATCACCTCTATCACAACAATTTTTGTCCATATCAGCATAGTTTCTTGTCTATATTTCTGCAATATATTTCTAACTACACTCCCTGCTTCCACTTTGCTGCCCTATAGTTTAGTCTTAACACAGTGACCACAATGATCCTTTAAAAATGGAAGTCAGGACTTCTGGTTTTGGATGTTTATTGAAAGCTGGAAACAGAATCATTCCCAAATTAACAACCACAAAATAAAATGAAAGACCTAAAAATCATAACTTTTCTTGAGTTCCTCAGAGAACTGAAGTAACCTAAGGAAAGAAAGGTGTCTCCAAGGAAATATGGGATTCATGCATTTCTTTACTGGAAGAAACACATGGGAGGAAGATGGGGACCGCCATAAGAACAGGGAAGAAGATTTAAAAATTAAATGTTAAATTAATCACTAAAGGCTTAGTTTTTAAATTAATCACTAAAGGCTTAGTTTTGGTTAATGTGACAGAATACATACCCTGAGAGCTGGAGATACAGGGGGGTTTGCACCCAACTGCTGTCTCCATGGACCTTACTGAGTCCTCAGGAGAAACATGAAAGCCAGGGTGAGATATTAGAGAGAACTCACCTTATTGGTACAAGCCTGGGTGAAAGGATCAGTGTCAGCTGCAGGAAAGGCAAAAAGCTTTGACTAGATCGTATTCCTCTCTGTTTCTACAGAAAATAAACCTTAAGTCACTGAGGGGAAGGGCAGAAAAATGCCCCAGGGCACACTTGAAGTTCTATTCCTAGATGAAAGGAAAAAAAATCCTCTACACTGCAAAAAGGTGCAGGAAATCATCCTGGGCTCAGACCATTAGAAATCCACATCTGCTAAGGAAGAAACCAGAAACTATCTCCTGTACAAGATCTATTAAAAATACAAGATACAAGGCAGAGTTTGGCTGTCACAGGTAGGAGGAGCCACCTAAGACTGTTACTGAACCAGAACAACAGAGAATGCCCCAAACAGCATCTTCCTAATAGGCCAGCAGGCACTGAGTAACAAGTGATAACAGACTTCTGGAGGATGAGGGAGAACTGAGAGAAACTGAAGTGTGGGGGAAGAGAAAGAGAGAGATCCTCTCTAAGGCTCTGGCCCACAGGTAAAACTTAAAAACTTCTGGTGGAAATGGAAGAGTAAAGGAAACAAACAAACAAACTTCCAGCATCCCAATTCACATACTAAGCACAAAGTAAAACTAGAGGAATTTAATGATTGTGATACACTGTAATTAAATAACAAAAGAAAAACCCAGCTCAAATCCCGACTAGATTGGTTCAATCAACCACAATAAAGACTTAACAGAAGTGTGCCCAGGCATAAATACTATTTAGCTCAGTCTCTACTATTCTACACATAATGTCTAGCTTTAACAAAAAATGAGTCAACGCAAGAAAAAAATTGTTGAGAAATAAACAACCAATAAAACAAGACGGGTATGACTCAGAAGTTGGTACTAACAGAGAGGAATTTTAAGATAACTATAATTAATGTTAAAAGCTATACATGCGGGGCTTCCCTGGTGGCGCAGTGGTTGAGAGTCCACCTGCTGATGCAGGGGACACGGGTTCATGCCCCGGTCCGGGAGGATCCCGCATGCCGCGGAGCGGCTGGGCCCATGAGCCATGGCTGCTGGACCTGTGCGTCCGGAGCCTGCACTCTGCAACGGGAGAGGCCACAACAGTGAGAGGCCCGCATACCGAAAAAAAAAAAAAAGCTATACATGGATGAACAGATGTGAAATTTCAGCACAAAGATGGAAAAAAATAAGAAAGAATCAAATGGAAATGCTGAGGAAAGTCACAGTAACAAAGATAAACAGTACTTTTGATGGGCTCATCACCGGATTTCAGAAAGCAGAAAGAACACTGAACTTTAAGATAGGTAAATATAAATTGTCCAAACTGCAACACACAAAAAAGGTTATCCAAGATTTTAAACAACGAAACAACATCAAACAGTTTAACCTGTGTGTAGTTGAATTCCAAGAAAAAGAAGAGAGAGAGAGAATTTGACAGAACAAACATTTGAAAAGGTAACAGCTAGGCACTTTCTAAAGCAAAGAAAGACATAAAATGACAAATCCAAGAATGTCAGAGAACACCAAGCATAATAAATAATTCTCTCTCTCTTTTTCTCTCCCTCACTCCTTTTCTTTCTCAAACATATACACACAAACACTCACATAGTTATACACATATATACACACATATATCATATTTAAGATGTTAAAAATGAAAATAAAAAGAAAAATCTTGAAGGTATTGTAGGTTAAGAGAGTGAGAGAGATCACATCACATACAGAGGAAAAAGATAAGAATAATAGCAGACATACTGTCACTAACTACACAAAAGTCAATGAACTAGAATCATTAGAGTATTAAAGGAAAAAATTAATAACTATCAACCAATAATTCTGTACTCTGTAAAAATATATTTTAAAAATATATAAGGACTTTTTCAAGCAATCTAAAGTCAAAACCATTCATAATAAACAGACCTGGACTGTTAAAAATTTATCTTAAGACAAAAGGTGTATGATATGAGAAAGAAACTTAGATCTCCCCAAAGATATCAAGAGTGTTAGAAATGGTAGAAATAGGAATAAAATACAAAATTTATTTTGTTATTTTTAATAACAATAAAAATAATTGATTACTTAAAGCAAAAATAAAGATAATCTAATGTACATTTATAGTATATGTAAAAAAAATGTAAGAGAAAAATATCACAAAAGATGGGAAGGTGGAATTGGGAATATATTATTATAAACCTCAGACACTATAAATGAACTGGTATAATATTATTTGCATGTAGACTGCAATTAAATAAAGATTTATGTTATAAACCTTTTATATATAAACAATAATTTAAAATTTCAATTTAATCAATATTAAAATAATAAATCAAAAATGGAGATATGTAGAATTATATAATAATTTATTAATCTAAAGATTAAAGAAGGAAGAGGAAAAAATGGAACAAATAGAAAATGACTGGCAAATGATATATTTTAAACCAACCATACCCACAGTTATATTAAATGTTAATACTTATGTACACCAGGTAAATAGAAAAATTCTCAGATTGAACAAACAATGGTCAACCATATGCTGTCTACAAGAAAACCACTTTAAAGATAAAGTCATAATTAGGGTAAAAGTGAAAGGATGGAAAAAATATGCCATGCAAACTCTACTCTCCCCCCAAAAAACCTCTAGATTGGCCGTATTGATATGAGTACATATATTTTGGAAAGAAAATTACCAGGGATTAAAAAAAAAAGGTTACACACACATACACACACAAAATGATAAAGGGAGTCACTTCAACAATAAGATGCAACAATCCAAATTATTTATATGCAAAAAATCAGAGCTCAAAAGTACATGAAAGAAAAAAATGATAGAATTGAAAGATGAAATTGACCAAAAATTGTATTTGAAGACTTCAAAACTCATTTCTGAGCAATCAAAAGAACAAGAAAACAGAAAATCAGTGAGGATATATAATATTAACAACACTATCAATCAACTTGACCTAATAGACATCTATAAAGAACTTCATCCAACAATAACAAGTTAAAAAATTTTTACATGTAATCATAAAACATTAGTCAGGGTAGACCAAATTCTGGTTCATAAAATAAATATTTAAATTTATTTTAAAATGATAGGATTTGAGGAAGATGGCGGAAGAGTAAGAGGCAGAGATCACCTTCCTCCCCACAGATACATCAGAAATACATCTACACATGGAACTGCTCCTATAGAACACCCACTGAATGCTAGCAGAAGACCTCAGACCTCCCAAAAGGCAAGAAACTCCCCATGTACCTGGGTAAAACAAAAGAAAAAAGAAAAAACAGAGACAAAAGAATAGGAATGGGACCTGCACCAGTGGGAGGGAGCTGTGAAGGAGGAAAGGTTTCCACACACTAGGAAGACACTTTGAAGGTGGAGACAGCGGGTGGTGGAGTGGGGGAAGCTTCGGAGCCGCGGAGGAGAGCCCAGCAACAGGGGTGCGGAGGGCAAAGCAGAGAGAGTCCCGAACAGAGGATCAGTGCCAACCAGCATTCACCAGCCCAAGAGGCTTGTGTGCTCACCCACTGGGGCGGGCGGGGGCTGGGAGCTGAGGCACGGGCTTAGGTCAGATCTCAAGGAGAGGACTGGGGTTGGCTGTGTGAACACAGCCTGAAGGGGTTAGTGGACCACGGCTAGCAGGGAGGGAGTCCGGGAAAAAGTCTGGACCTGCCAAAGAGGCAAGAGACTTTTTCTTCACTCTTTGTTTCCTGGTGCTGCGTGAGGAGAGGGGATTAAGAGCTCTGCTTAAAGGAGCTCCAGAGGCGGGCGCAAGCCACGGCTATCAGTGCAGACCCCAGAGACGGGCATGAGACGCAAAGGCTGCTGCTGCCGCCACCAAGAAGCCTGTGTGCAAGCACAGGTCACTGTCCACACCTCCCTTCCCCGGAACCTGTGCAGCCCGCCACTGCCAGGGTCCCGTGATCCAGGGACAAATTCCCTGGGAGAACGCACAGTGTGCTCAGGCTGCTGCAAAGTCACACAGGCCTCTGCTGCCACAGGCTCGCCCCTCATCTGTATCCCTCCCTCCCCCTTGCCTGAGTGAGCCAGAGCCCCCGAATTAGCGTATCCTTTAACCCTGTCCTGACTGAGTGAAGAAGAGATGCCCTCAGGCGACCTACACGCAGAGGTGGAGCCAAATACAAAGCTGAACACTGGGACCTGTGCGAACAAAGAAGAGAAAGGGAAATTTCTCCCAGCGGCCTCAGTAGCAGTGGATTAAAACTCCACAATCAACTTGATGTACCCTGCATCTGTGAAATACCTGAATAGAAAATGAATCATCCCAAATTACAGAGGTGGACTTTGGGAGCAAGATATATTATTTTTCCCCTTTTCCTCTTTTTGTGAGAGTGTATGTATATGCTTCTGTGTGAGATTTTGTCTGTATGGCTTTGATTTCACCACTTGTCCTAGGGTTCTGTCTGTGTATTTTCTTTTTGTTTGGTTTAGTTTTGTTTTTTTTACTTCTTAAAATGTTTTAATGATTATTTTTTATTTTAATAAACTTTATTTTATCTTTATTTTATTTTACCCTCTTTCTTTCTTTCTATTTTTTCTCCCTTTTATTCTGAGCCATGTGGAGGACAGGCTCTTGGTGCCCCAGCCGGCGCCAGGGCTGTACCACTGAGGTGGGAGAGCCAACTTCAGGACACTGGTCCACAAGAGACCTCCCAGCTCCACATAATATCAAACGGCAAAAATCTCCCAGAGATCTCCATCTCAACACCAAGACCCAGCTTCAATCAACGACCAGCAAGTTACAGTGCTGGACACCTTATGCCAAACAACTGGCAAGACAGTTACACAGCCCCATCGATTAGCAGAGAGGCTTCCTAAAATCATAATAAGGCCACAGACACCCCAAAGCATACCACCAGACGTGGACGTGCCCACAAGAAAGACAAGATCCAGCCTCATCCACCAGAACACAGGCACTAAGACCCTCCACCAGGAAGCCTACACAACCCACTAAACCAACCTTACCCACTGGGGAAAGACACAAAAAATAATGGAAACCACGAACCTGCAGCCTGCAAAAAGGAGACCCCAAACACAGTAAGATAAGCAAAATGTGAAGACAGAAAAACACACAGCAGATGAAGGAGCAAGGTAAAAACCCACCAGACCTAAAGGACGTAGAAGTACTAAAGAGGAAACAAGCAATGATGAACAACACAATAAATGAAATTAAAAATACTCTAGAATGGATCAATAGCAGAATAACTGAGGCAGAAGAACGGATATGTGACCTGGAAAATAAACTAGTGGAAATAAATACTGCAGAGCAGAATAAAGAATGAAAAGAATTGAGGACAGTCTCAGAGATCTCTGGCACAACATTAAACACACCAACATTCGAATTATAGGGGTCTCTGGAGAAGAAGAGAAAAAGAAAGGGACTGAGAAAATTTTTGAAGAGATTATAGTTGAAAAATTCCCTAATATGGGAAAGGAAATACTTAATCAAGTCCAGGGACCACAGAGAGTCTCATACAGGATAAATCCAAGGAGAAACACACCAAGACACATATTAATCAAATTATCAAAAATTAAATACAAAGAAAACATATTAAAAGTAACAAGGGAATAGAAACAAATAACACACAAGGAAACTCCATAAGATTAATAACTGATCTTTCAGCAGAAATTCTGCAAGCCAGAAGGGAGTGGCAGACATATTTAAAGTGATGATGGAGAAAAAGCTACAACCAAGATTAGCCTACCCAGCAAGGATTTAATTCAGATTTGATGGAGAAATTAAAACATTTACAGATAGACAATAGCGGATAGAGTTCAGCACCACAAAACCAGCTTTACAACAAATGCTAAAGGAACTTCTCTAGGCAAGAAACACAAGAGAAGGAAAAGACCTACAATAACAAACCCAAAACAATTAAGAAAATGGGAATAGGAACATACATATCAATAATTACCTTAAATGTAAATGGATTAAATGCTCCCACCAAAAGACACAGACTGGCTGAATGGATAAAAGAACGAGACCTGTATATATGCTGTCTACAAGAGACCCACTTCAGACCTAGGGACACATACAGACTGAAAGTGAGGGGATGGAAAATGATATTCCATGCAAATGGAAATCAAAAGAAAACTAGTGGAGCAATTCTCATATGAGACAGAATAGACTTTAAAATAAAGACTATTACAAGAGACAAAGAAGGACATTACATAATGATCACGGGATTGATCCAAGAAGATATAACAATTGTAAATATTTATGCACCCAACATAGGAGCACCTCAATACATAAGGCAAATACTAACAGCCATAAAAGGGGAAATCGACAGTAACACAATCATAGTAGGGGACTTTAACACCCCACTTTCACCAATGGACAGATCATCCAAAATGAAAATAAATAAGGAAACACAAGCTTTAAATGATACATTAAACAAGATGGACTTAATTGATATTTATAGGACATTCCATCAAAAAACAACAGGATACACATTTTTCTCAACTGCTCAGGGAACATTCTCCAGGATAGATCATATCTTGGGTCACAAATCAAGCCTTGGTAAATTTAAGACAATTGAAATCATATCAAGTATCTTTTCTGACCACAACACTATGAGACTAGATATCAATTACAGTAAATGATCTGTAAAAAATACAAACACATGGAGGGTAAACAATCCAATAATTTATAACCAAGTGATCCTTGAAGAAAGCAAAGAGGACATTTTAAAAAAAACCTAGAAACAAATGACAATGGAGACACGATGACCCAAATTCAATGGGATGCAGCAAAAGCAGTTCTAAGAGGGAAGTTTATAGCAATACAATCCTACCTTAAGAAACAGGAAACATCTCAAATAAACAACCTAACCTTGCACCTAAAGCAATTAGAGAAAATGAAAAAGGAGATGTAACAAATGACACTGCAGAAATACAAAGGATCATGAGAGATTACTACAAGCAACTCTATGCCAATAAAATGGACAACCTGGAAGAAATGGACAAGTTCTTAGAAATGCACAACCTGCCGAGACTGAACCAGGAAGAAATAGAAAATATGAACAGACCAATCACAAGCACTGAAATTGAAACTGTGATTAAAAATCATGCAACAAACAAAAGCCCAGGACCAGATGGGTTACATTTGAATTCTATCAAACATTTAGAGAAGAGGTAACACCTATCCTTCTCAAATTCTTCCAAAAGATAGCAGAGGGAGGAACAATCTCAAACTCATTCTACGAGGCCACCATCACCCTGATAAGAAAACCAGACAAAGATGTCACCAAAAGATAGCAGAGGGAGGAACAATCTCAAACTCATTCTACGAGGCCACCATCACCCTGATAAGAAAACCAGACAAAGATGTCACAAAGAAAGAAAACTACAGGCCAATATCCCTGATGAACATAGATGAAAGAATCCTCAACAAAATACTAGCAAACAGAATCCAACAGCACATTAAAAGGATCATACACCATGATCAACTAGGGTTTATTCCAGAAATGCAAGGATTCCTCAATGTATGCAAATCAATCAATGTGATACACCAACAGCAAAGGAAACCATAAACAAGACGAAAAGGCAACCATCAGAATGGGAGAAAATATTTGCAAATGAAGCAACTGACAAAAGATTAATCTCCAAAATTTACAAGCAACTCATGCAGCTCAATAACAAAAAAACAAAGAACCCAATGAAAAAATGCACAGATGACCTAAATAGACATTTCTCCAAAGAAGGTATACAGATTGCTGACAAACACTTGAAAGAATGCTCAACCTTATTAATTATTAGAGAAATGCAAATCAAAACTACAATGAGATATAATGTCACACCGGTCAGAATGGCCATCATCAAAAAATCTAGAAACAATAAATGCTGGAGAGGGTGTGGAGAAAAGGGAACACTCTTGCACTGTTGGTGAGAATGTGAATTGATACAGCCACTATGGAGAAAAGTATGGAGGTTTCTTAAAAAGCTAAAAATAGAACTACCATACGACCTAGCAATCCCTGTACTCGGCGTATACCCTGAGAAATCCATAATTCAAAAATTGTCATGTACCCAAATGTTCATTGCAACTCTGTTTACAATAGCCAGGACATGGAAGCAGCCTATCTGTCCATCATCAGAAGAATGGATAAAGAAGATGGGGCACATATATACAATGGAATAATTCTCAGCCATAAAATGAAATGAAATTGGGATATTTGTAGTGAAGTGGATGGACCTAGAGTCTGTCATACAGAGTGAAGTAAGTCAGAAAGAGAGAAATAAATACCGTATGCTAACACATATATATGGAATATAAGAAAAAAAAATAAAAAGTCATGAAGAACCTAAGGGTAAGATGGGAATAAAGTTACAGACCTACTAGAGAATGGACTTCAGGATATGGGGAAGGGGATGGGTAAGTTGTGACAAAGTGAGAGAGTGGAATGGACCTATATACACTGTCAAACATAAAATAGATAGCTAGTGGGAAGCAGCCGCATAGCACAGTGAGATCACCTCCGTGGATTTGACCACCTAGAGGGGTGGGATAGGGAGGGTGGGAGGGAGGGAGATGCAAGAGGGAAGAGGTATGGGAACATATGTATATGTATAACTGATTCACTTTTTTATAAAGCAGAAACTAATACACCATTGTAAAGCAATTATACTCCAATAAAGATGTTAAAAATTAATAAAATAAGAAAAAAAATAAAAATGATAATTATGTGACATAATAGTGAATTAATTAATACTATGATGATTTATATTCCAATATATAAGTTTACCAAATCAATATATTGTACATCATAAACTGACACAATATTTTATGTCAATTATACCTCAATAAAAATAAACTTAAAAAATGAAGTGAAAACATTCACAGTATGTTCTCTAACCATAAGGAAAGTAAAATAGACGTAAATCACAGCAAATTTCAGGAAATTACCCACGTATTTAGAAGTTAAAAAAACAAAAAAAAACAACTTCTAAATAACTCAAGGGTAAAAGAGGGAGTCACAAGTGAAATTAGAAAATATTTTTAATTCAATGTAAATGTAGACAAAATAAATTGAAATCTCTGGGATACAAGCTAAATAAGTGCTTAGAGAGCAATTTATAGCATTAAATGCTGATATTAGAAAAGAAGAAAAGTCTAAAATCAATGATACAGCTTCCACTTTAAGAAACTAGAAAAGGAAGAGCAAAATAAACTCAAAGCAAGCAGAAAGAAGGAAATAAAGATAACAGCAGAAATCAATAAAATCAAGAATAGGAAAATAGTAAGTCAAATGACTCTTTGAAAGATTAATAAAATTCATAAACTTCTAACTATGCTAACAAAGAAAAAAAGGGAAAATATACCTATTACCAAAATCATAAATAGAAGAGGGAAAATTACTATAGACCCTTCTGGCATATAATAAATACAAATGAAATATTAACAATTGTGTGTGCGTTAATTCCAGAACTTAAATCAAACAGACCAATTCCTTGAAAGAAACAAACTATCAATACTGACTGAAGAATAAATAGATAACCCGAATATTTTTTATCAGTTAAAGAAATTGTACATACAAAGTTTTCAACCAAAAAGTCAATTGTTTTATCACTAAATTTTATTTTTGAGCAGTTTTAGATTCACAGCAAAATTGAGAAATTTGTCATATATCCCGTCCCCACACATGCATAACCTTGCCGATTATCAACGAATGCCACCAGAGTGGTTCATTTGTTATAATTGATGAATCTACAATGACACATCAGAATCTCCCAATGTCCATGGTTTACACTATGATTTAACTTTTGTGTTGTACATTCTATGGGTTCAGACAAAAGTATAAAGACTTGAACTTATCAATATGTTATCATACAGAGTATTTTTGCTTTCCTAAATATCCTCTGTGCTCTGCTTATTATTCTCTATCCACATTCCTCACTCCAGGCAACCACTGATATTTTTACTGTCTCCATAGTTTTGCCTCTTCCAGATGTCATACAGTTGGAATCATACAGTATGTATTCTTTTCAGATTGGCTCATTACACTTAGTAATACTATTTAAGGTTTCTCCATGTCTTTTCATGGCTTCACAGCTCATTTTTTATAGGGCTGAATAATATTCCATTGGTAAAATTGGATATACCACCTTCATTTATCCACTAACTTACTGAAGAATATCTTGGTTTCTTTGAGTTTTGGCAATTATGAATAAAGCTACTCTAAGCATCATTGTTCAGGATTTTTGATGGACATAAGTTTTTTTTTAACATCTTTATTGGAGTATATTTGCTTTACAATGGTGTGTTAGTTTCTGCTGTATAACAAAGTGAATCAGCTATACGTATACCTATATCACCATATATCCTCCCTCTTGCGTCTCCATCCCATCCTCCCTATCCCACCCCTCTAGGTGGACAAAAAGCACCAAACCGATCTCCCTGTGTATTGTGGCTGCTTCCCACTAGCTATCTATTTTACATTTGGTAGTGTATATATGTCCATGCCACTCTCTCACTTCATTCCAACTTACACTTCCCCCTCCCCGTGTCCTCCAGTCCATTCTCTATGTCTTCATCTTTATTCTTGTCCTGTGTCTAGGTTCGTCAGAAGCAACTTTTTTTTTAAGATTCCATAAATATGTGTTAGCATACAGTATGTTTTTCTCTTTCTGACTTACTTTACTCAGTATGACACCTCACTACAAATAACTCAAATTCATTTCTTTTAATGGCTGAGTAATATTCCATTGTATATATGTACCACATCTTCTTTATCCATTCATCTGTCAATGGAAACTTAGGTTGCTTCCATGTCCTGGTTATTGTAAATAATGCTGCAATGAACATTGCTGTACATGACTCCTTTTGAATTATGGTTTTCTCAGGGTATATGCCCAGTAGTGGGATTGCTGGGTCGTATGGTAGTTCTATTTTTAGTTTTTTGAGGAACCTCCATGCTGTTATCCATAGTGGCTGTATCAATTTACATTCCCACCAACAGTGAAAGAGGGTTCCCTTTTCTCCACACCCTCTCAAGCATTTATTGTTTGTAGATGTTTTGATGCTGGCCATTCTGACCAGTGTGAGGTGATACCTCATTGTAGTTTTGATTTGCATTTCTCTAATGATTAGTGATGTTGAGCATCCTTTCATGTGTTTGTTGGCAATCTGTATGACTTCCTTGGAGAAATGTCTAGTTAGCTCTTGTGCCCATTTTTGGATTGGGTTGTTTGTTTGATATTGAGCTGCATGAGCTACTTGTATATTTTGGAGATTAATCCTTTGTCAGTTGCTTCATTTGCAAATATTTTCTCCCATTCTGAGGGTTGTCTTTTCATCTTGTTTATGGTTTCCTTGGCTGTGCAAAAGCTTTTAAGTTTCATTAGGTCCCATTTGTTTATTTTTGTTTTTATTTCCATTTCTCTAGGAGGTGGGTCAAAAAGGATCTTGCTGTGATTTATGTCATAGAGTGTTCTGCCTATGTTTTCCTCTAAGAGTTTGATAGTGTCTGGCCTTACATTTAGGTCTTTAACCCATTTTGAGTTTATTCTTGTGTGTGGTGTTAGGGAGTGTTCTAATTTCATACTTTTACATGTAGCTGTCCAGTTTTCCCAGCACCACTTATTGAAGAGGCTGTCTTTTCTCCACTGTATATCCTTGCCTCCTTTATCAAAGATAAGGTGACCATATATGCGTGAGTTTATCTCTGGGCTTTCTATCCTCTTCTATTGATCTATATTTCTGTTTTTGTGCCAGTACCATACTGTCTTGATTACTGTAGCTTTTTAGTATAGTCTGAAGTCAGGGAGCCTGATTCCTCCAGCTCCATTTTTCGTTCTCAAGATTGCTTTGGCTCTTCAGGGTCTTTTGTGGTTCCATACAAATTGTGAATTTTTTGTTCTAGTTCTGTGAAAAATGTCATTGGTAGTTTGTTAGGGCTTGCATTTAATCTACAGATTGTTTTGGGTAGTATAGTCATTTTCACAATGTTGAGTCTTCCAATCCAAGAACATGGTATACCTCTCCATCTGTTTGTATCATTTTTAATTTCTTTCTTCAGTGTCTTATAGTTTTCTATATACCAGTCTTTTGTCTCCTTAGGTAGGTTTATTCCTAGGTATTATATTCTTTTTGTTGCAGTGGTTAATGGGAGTGTTCCCTTAATTTCGCTTTCAGATATTTCATCATCAGTGTATAGGAATGCAAGAGATTTCTGTGCATTAATTTTGTATCCTCCTACTTTACCAAATTCATTGATTAGCTCTAGCAGTTTTCTGGTAGCATCTTTAGGATTCTCTATGTATAGTATCGTGTCCTCTGCCAACAGTGAGAGTTTTACTTCTTCTTTTCCGATTTGGATTCCTTTATTTCTTTTTCTTCTCTGATTGCTGTGCCTAAAACTTCCAAAACAATGTTGAATAATAGTGGTGAGAGTGGGCAACCTTGTCTTGTTCCTGATCTTAGTGGAAATGTTTTCAGGTTTTCACCTTTGAGAACGATATTGGCTGTGGGTTTTGTCATATATGGCCTTTATGATGTTGTGGTAAGTTTCCTCTATGTTTACTCTCTGGAGTGTTTTTATCATAAATGGGCATTGAATTTTGTCAAAAGCTTTTTCTGCATCTAACGAGATGATCGTATGGTTTTTATCCTTCAGTTTGTTAACATGGTTCATCACATTGATTGAAATGCGTATATTGAAGAATCCTTGCATTCCTGGGATAAACCTCACTTGATCATGATGTATGATCCTTTTAACGTGTTGTTGCATTATGTTTGCTAGAATTTTGTTGAGGATTCTTGCATCTATGTTCATCAGTGATATTGGTCTGTAGTTTGCTTTTTTTGTGGCATCTTTGTCTGGTTTGGAATCAGGGTGATGGTGGCCTCATTGAATGAGTTTGGGAGTGTTCCTCCCTCTGTTATATTTTGGAGGACATACGTTTTCATTTCCTTTGGGTAAGTAGCAAGGAGCATGATTGCCAAATTGTATTGTAAGCGTATGTTTAGTCTTGTAGGAAACCACCAAACTGTCTTCCAAAATGGCTGTATCATTTTGAATTCCTACCAGCAATGCATGAGAGTTTTTTTTGCTACACATTCTCAACAGCAGTTAGTGTTATACTGTTCTGGATTTTGGCCTTTCTATAGGTGTGTTGTGGTGACTCAGTTCTTCAATGAGCATTTCTCTGTTGACATATGATGTTGACCATCTTTTCATATGCTTATTTGCCATCTTTGTATCTTCTTTGATTAGGTTTCTGTTAAAAGCTTTGGCTCGTCTTTAAATTAAGGTTGTTCATTTTCTTATTGCTGAATTTTAAGAGTTTTTTGTATATTTAAATAACAGTCCTTTACTAGATGTGTCTTTTGGAAATAATTCCACCCTTTGTGTGTCATGTCTTCTCATTCTCTTGACTCTGTCTTTCACAGAGAAGTTTTTAATTGTAATGACGTCAAGCTTGTCAATAATCTCTTTGATGGATTCTGTTCTTGGTGTTGTATATAAAATGGCATCACCACACCCAAGAGCATTTAGGTTTTCTCCTGTTTTCTTGTAGGAGTTTTATAGTTTTGTGTTTTGCATTTAGGTCTGTGGTCCATTTTGAGTTCATTTTTGTGAAGGGTGTAAGGTCTGTGTCTAGATTCTATTTTTTTTTTTTCATGTCCAGTGGTTCTAGCACCATTTGTTGAAAAGGCTATCTTTGCTTTATCATATTTTCTTCTCTCCTTTGTCAAAGTTCAATTGACTATATTTATGAGAGTTTACTCTGGGGCTTTCTATTCTGTTCCATTAATCTATTGATATTTTATTATTTTGTCAATACCAAACTCTCTTGATTACTATAGCTTTATAGTAAATATTGAAGTCCTCCAAGTTTTTTCTTCTCCTTCAATATTGTGTTGACTACTATGGGTATTTTACCTCTTCCTATAAAATTTAGAATCATTTGATATCCACAAAACAACTTGTTGAGATTTTAATTGGAATTTCATTATCTATAGATTAAATTGGGAAGAACTGACGTTTTGACAGTATTGAGCCTTCCTATCTATGAACATGGAATATTTCTCCATTTATTAATTTTGTTTATATCATTCATCAGAGTTTTGTAATTTTTCTCATATAGCTCTTGTACATTTTTGTTAGATGCACACCTAAGTATTTCATGTTTTTGAGAACTAATATAAATGGTAATGAAATTTTATTTCAAATCTTACTTGTTCATTTCTGGTATACAGTAAGAAATTGACTTTTGTATATTAACTCTGTATCCTGTAACCTTGCTCTATTCACTCATTGGTTTAAGTAGTTATTTGGTCTATTCTTGCTAATTTTCTACATAGGTGATCATATTGTCTGTGACCAGATACAGTTTTATGTCTTCCTTCCTTATATGTACACCTTTTTGTTCCTTTTCCTGTTTTATTGCATTAGGTAGAACTTCTAGTATGATGTTGAAAAGGAGTGGTGGAAGGGAAATCTTTGCCTTGTACCTGATCCTAGTGGAAGAGCTTTGAGTTTCTCGTCATTAAGTATGATGTATTTCTTCAAGGGCAAAATATACCAACCATTTCAGAAAGAAATAATACCAAATTTAGACAAAATTTTCAAGAAATTAGAGTATGAGTAAACACTTTTTTTGTTTATTCGTTTATAGTGACTTTATTTATAATAGCCAAAAACTGGACACAACCTAGATGCCACTCAATGGATGAATGGTCAAACAAACTGTTTCACATACATACCATGGAATACTACTTAGCAATAAAAATAATTGTACTATTAACAGATGCAACAACTTGGACAAATCTCCATGAAATTAAATACTTTGTAACATTTTTTTTTCAAGCCAGTCTACTCTGAAACCAAAACCAGAGAAAGGCATCACAAAACAGAAAAACAGAGAATAATGTGTCTCATGAACACAGACTTAAAAATATCAAAATAATATTAGCACATTAACTCCAAAAACAGGGAATTCCCTGGTGGTCCAAAGGTTAGGACACAGCGCTTTCAGTCCTGTGGCCAAGGTTTGATTTCTGGTCGGGGAACTAAGACCCTGCAAGCCATGCGGTGCAGCCAATAAATAAAAAAATACATAAATAAATCCAGAAATATATAACTGAGATAATATCTCCTGAACAAGGAAGGTTTACCTCTGAAATAAATTCAAAATTTCAAAATTCAAAGTGATTCACCATATTAAAAGACTAAAGAAGAAAATCTATATGATAATCTCAATAGATGGAGAAGAAACTTTTTCCAAAGTTCAATATTCAGTCATCACAAAAATTCTCATTAAACAAAGAAGAGAATGGAACTTCAACATAATGGGCATCTATGAAAATCCTACATCTAACATACTTAATAGTGAAAGACTGAAAGTTTCTCTGGAGCTAGGATCACAAACAAAGCAGGGATGCCCACTCTCATGACCTCTATTAAACATTGTAGTGGAAGTCCTGACTAGTGTAATAAACAAATGAAAAGAAATAAAAGGCATTCAAATTAGAAAGGAAGAAATAAGACTGTCTATATTCTCATGTAACATGATAATTTAAGTAGAAAATCTTAAGAGTCTATTGAAAAGGCAAGAACTAATAAATTAGTTTAGCAAAGTTACAGGATAAAAGGCCAATATTTAAAAATCAATTGTATTTCTAAATACTACCAATAAACAATTGGTAATTAAAATTTAAAATATAGTGCCATTTATGATAACACGAACAAACGTGAGTTACTTTGGTGTAATTTTTTAAAAATGTTTGTAATATCTGTATGTTGAATAACACAAACCACTGAGGAGAAAAATCAATGAAGACCTAAATATATGGAGAGATATACTATATACTGTTCTCATGGTTTGGAAAACTCAATATTTTTAATATGTCAATTTTCCCCAGATCGATCTATAGATTTAACACAATTTATAGAAATAACTACACTGGTTATAAAATTAATATAGAAAAACAAAGTATCTAAAATATTCAAAACAATTTTGGAGAAGAAAAACAAAATCGGAAGACTCACACTACTCAATACAGTTTTGTATTGGTCATTTGAGTTTCAACAAAGATGCAAAGAAATTTAAGTGAGGAAAACATATTATTCAACAACTGGTGGTGACATAATGGGAAATTCACATGCAAAATATAATAACCTGAATCCATATCTTGCTTCATATGCAAGCATGACTTATAGTTATTAAATATAAAATCAAAAACTATTAAACTTATAAAACAAAATGTGAGAGAATGTATTTATAACCTTGTAGTAGTCTACAATTACTTAGATAAAAAACAAAATGTAAAATCCCTAAAATAAACTAAAAGTAAGTTGAACTTCTTCAAAATTGGAAAGTTTGCTCTTCAAAAGATACTGTTAAGAATCCAAATGTTTATCAATAGATGACTAGCTAAATTACTGTATATATGTATAATAAAATAAAACTAATAAAAAGCAGTGAAATATTGAAACACAAAATAAAAGGGATGAAGGTCAAAATAATTATCTGAGTCAAAGTGGACACAAAATTTACAAAGTAAATATTGTATGATTTCATTTTATAACCTTCTACAACTCACACACTAATCAAGAATGACAGAAAGTGGCTCAGTGGTTGCCTGGGAATGAGGAGCAAGGAGAGATGATGGGATGAATTAAAAAGGGGCATGAAAAAAATTTTGGGGTAGTGGATATATTCATCATCTTAAATGTGGTAATAGTTTTATGCATGTATGTATATACCAAAACTTACCAAGTTGTTTTTTTCAAATAGGTGCAGTTTATCAGAAGCAAGTTATATGCCAGTAACTGCAAAATGGAAAGATACTGTTAAGAAATAAAAGGGTAAACTACAGAGTGGGAGAAAGCAGCTTCAAAATTCATATCTGGTGAAGGACTTGTACCTAGAATATATAAAGGACTCTCAAAAATACTATAAAGCAAACAACCCAATAAAACAAATTTGGCTGAAGATCCGAATAGAACCTTCAAGAAAAAAAGGGATATATGTGGCAAATAAACATATGGAAAGGTACTCAATATCATTATTCATTAGAGAAAAGCAAAATAAATCCACAGAGATAACACTATATGCATATGAAAATGGAAAAAGAAGCTGACAAACTTTGTCAAGGATGATAACCAGCAACTCTAAAACATTGCTGGTGGTAATGTAAAATGCAATAGCCACTTAGGAAAACAATTTGCCACTTTGGAAAACACTTATCATAAGACCCAATAATCCCACTTCTTGGTATTTATCAAAGAGAATGGAAACATATATCCACAGAAAGACTTTTATGTGAATGTTCATAGCATTATTCATTGTTCACAATAGCCAAAAAGTGGACACTACCCAAAAGTCTTTCAAAACATGAATTGGTAAACAAACTGGTGCATATCTACAATGGAATTCTACTCCTCAATAAACAGGAATGTATTACTGATACACATGCAATGACATGAATGAATCTCAAATGCATTTGCTAAGTAAAATATATACACAAAAGGCTCTATATGCTATAATTCCACTTGCATAACACATGGAAAAGGCAAAATTATAAGGTAGAAAACTGATCAGTGATTACCAGTTGCTATGCATAGGAGTAGCTGTTGACTACAAAGGGGCTCCAGAGAATTTGGGGAAGTGATAAAATTCTTTCACATCTTGATGATCATGGTAGTTATATGACTGTATGTGTTTGTCAAACTCAGGGCTGAATTAAAAAGTGTGAATCTTAATGAATATAGATCATATCTCAATTTTTAAAAGGAAAATAACAGGAGATCAAGGAATTTGCATATTTTGAAAAGCAAGTCAGACCACATCATTCCTCTGCTCAAAATGTTCAGTGGCTCCCCAGTACACTAGGAATAAAAGCTGAGTCTTTATAATGGTCCACAGCGCCTTACCCATACTTCCCCTTCTCTGAATGTGTCACCTACTACTTTCCCCTTCACTCACACATCTCCAACCACACTGGCCCCTTGCTTTTTCTTAAACAAATCAAAAAAGCTTCTGCCTCAGAGATTTTCACTTGTGGTTCCCTGTGCCTGGAACATACTTTGCCTAGATAACTGCAAGTCTCTCTCCCTTACCTCATTTAAGTCTTTCCTAAAATGTTACCTCTTCAGTGATGCTTTATTTTTAATTGTAACCCGTCTTCGTTGATGCTTCCTATGTTTTTTCTGCACAGAATTTATCACTATCTGGCAACTTAAATGTTTTATTTACTCTTTTTTCCTTTCTTTGCTCACTTGAATGTAATGATAGTGAAGATAGAGAATTTTTAACATCTGTTCTTCTTTCTGTTGTATCTTCAGAACCTAGGACAGTGCCTGACACACAGTAGGTGCTCAGTAAATATTTGTTGAAAAAAATGAATGAGTGAATTACTCATAGACTATAGGAATGGTGGTAATAAGAAATGAGGAAGAAGTAAGCTTTTTATGATTAGATCATAAAAAGGCTTTTTTTTCTGTGTGGGGGACTTTATTTGTCAAATTATAAGCAACTTGAAGTTTACCCTGGGAAACATGAGAAGCTATGTAAGTGTTTTGGGAAGGAAATGACACATTTCTAAACTTTGCATTTTAGAAAAGCCAGTTTGACTACCATGTGTGAAATTGATAGTAAGAATACAAGACAGGAGGAATTCAAACTAGTAAGGAATCTCTTTCATAGTCCACATGAGACAAAGGCCAACTGGACTAGGTCCTGGTGATAGGTTTGATGGAAGTTACTGAATTCAACTGAAGCCTTCTGTGATTGACCCCCCTTCTGTTCACTAAGAACTCCATTTGTACCCATTTCCCAGTGTCAAGTGTGAATATGCACTTATTGATTAGGTAATCCTTAAATGTCTCCCTTGGCTCTTTCAAATCTCATCATTTGTTCTGCCAGGATAAAGACCACACCTTTTATTTTTTTGGTGTCTCTTGACAGCACCTGGGACTGTTTACCAATGAGTACCCAGTTTAAAAATAACACTAAATTTAACCAGTCAGTGACATAAAGGGAAGGACTTGAGAGATTTCATAAGATTTAGCTTTGGCATAATTGTTCGTAGAGCTTATCTCCTTCATTCATTTTTCTTCATGTTATTTTTGTGTCTTTAGAAGTCAAGTTAAAATGGAACATTTCTTCTTCTCTCCTGAAGTCTGTTTCCATTAGGAGGACAATATCAAGGTTTGAAAAGGAAGACAAAACCTGGAACCTCTTAAAAATGCAAGCAGTGAGAAAATAAAGTTGCCTCTCCTTGTTTTGAATGAGTTTTTCAAATGCAACTCCTTTCTGCTGCATTGCAGAAATTGTTTGGGGGATAGAAATTTGATACACACACCAATTCAGAAAAAAAGATCTGGAATCCATCATTTTATTTATAATTGACAGTGAATTGGAGCCAAATGCTATCTGATCCAGTTACATTTGTCATTTTCAGATGCCTTTATTGGCATAAGACCTATAAACACCAGCCGGTCATGATTAGAAGCTTGTGAACTGGATGACATTAAGTTTGCCATTAACTCTCAGGCACAGAGATCCAGCCAGTAAGAGAATGCCTTACAGTGCACTAACTGAACTGGTAACTTGATCTTGCACCTCTTAGCACAGAGTTAGAATGACAACCTCCTCTCCAGAAGAGTGAGTGCTTCATATTAAACAGTTTTATGCAAGTTTTTAGCATTTAGAAAGCCTGATAGATTAAAGAAAAAAAAAAAAAACCTTCAACTTTATTGTTTCAGGAAGAAGGAGATTGTGAAATCAAATGACTCCAGTAAGGAGCAGTTTCTCTTTTCTCTTCTAAGTAGACACTGTCAGAAAAGCCAAATCTGAATAAGAATTAGCTGGAAATTAGCATTTTAAAATTAGATAAACTCCCTGGGTTACCCACTTAGATATAACTTCTAGTTTATATGCATGAAGAAAAGCAGTCACCTAGAAGAGGTTTATTAAGCACCTACAAAGTGCCAAAGAGTGTGCTTGGCACCACTGGGGCAAAGTTGCAAGGAAAATGTGGTATGTCTTCTGCTCAAAAGGTACTTAGGCTCTAATGAGAAAAAGATAAGTAGTTCATGAAATAAATAACAAAATACAATGTAGTTAAATAACTCTTGGGTAATAGAGATGAGACTTTCAATCAGAGTCAGAGAAATCATATTTTCTTGTGTACCTGAATTGTCAAGAGAGGCTTTGTGAAAGAAGTCTGGAGAGATCCCCTTATGAAGCAAGGTCCTGTGGGGTTCCACTCTATTTGTGTTTAACTAACAAAACATTATAAAGACTGAAAATGAATTTGTAGCAACCTTCATCTGGAGGCCCCACAATGTTTTTCACTTGTCCAGAGTAGCTTTGAGATACCTATTTTACGGACTGGGAGCATTTTAGGATTACTATTACTATTACTATTACTATTTACTATTACTATTACTATTACCCAGTTCCTATTCCAGTGTCTAAGACAGGAATGATTCTCTTCCAGAGAACCAATGAAAATGCACACTTAATCTACCAGGATGTTTATTCCTGCATGCATCTGTCATGTGAATGGCACCTACCATGACATTTTCTAAGTGAGAAGGGGAGTCCATTATTGAATTGCTTGTAATTAACCTTAATATCAACTGTTCAATATTGAGTACTGTAACAGTGAGTACTGACGTTTCTCTTCTAGATGTAGGACTCACTGATAAGTTCATGAATCAAATGATACATCTCATGTAAGTTCAGAGTCATGAGTGATGAGCCTTATCAGAGCTAAATAATATGTCTGGCTGTTCCTTTGCTATTAATAACTATTCAGGGATGAGTATAGTCTCTTCAATTTTGGAGTCACTCTTTAGTCTCAGAGATAGTATAATCTACACTATAGGAGCTACTTGGATCTCTGGCAATGTGTTTTTAGACTGGGGAAGTAAAGGAAAGCACTTTTACACATCTGTGGTGCTGGAAGTTTTGCCAGCAGTACTAGACTGTGGGCTGTCACCCGGCCCTGAGACATGAATCTCTTGTGGTCACTTTAGTGCTTGTGTAACTCAAAAAGGCTCTGGACTTAAACTGAAATTTCAAAGTGATTATTCCATGTTTGCCTCTAAAGTAATTCTTCCAACTATTCTAAGAGGATGACTGAGAACCTAGAGATCCCAAATGACTTATCCCATACACCGTGGGAGGTTCAGTAAAGCTTTAGCAGGGCAGCCAGTGTTTAACTTCCTCATTCAATTTGCCTACCACCTGAAGGCTCAGACAGAAATACTGCTCTGGGGGGAACAGCACATAAAGAGCTCCCATGAATATAGCTTCAGTAGTTCTAAATAAGACCTGGTTTTAATTCCTAGAGGGAAGCACCAATGGGATCACACATCTTTAACAATCCATGAATAAAGTCTAAGAATGGCTTTATGAGTCTCTTTCCAATATATGAAACTTACTGGAGACTTATTAGACCAGCCGTTACCTGGGCACTGGTCACGTCTTGGACTATAATCAGAACCTGAAACAGCTGTCAAAAAACGTTGCCTTAATTGATTCTGTGTGTACCTTTGTGGCTATCAATATTGATGAAATTTAAGAACTCAAGTAAAAATATACTTTCACCGGTGGCTTTAAAAGCACCCTAGGTGGTAGGGACCCTTCCTCTTTAGAAACCTATCAGAGTTAGTTCCAGGGATTAACTAATGTTCCTGGATGCCAGAACTGAAAGGCAACTTAGAAATCAACTAACTACAGATATTAATTTTACATAAAGAAACTGAGGCACAGAAATGGGGATTGACTTTTTCCAAGTCACACAGCTAATTGGTAGCAGTCCAAGAAAGAGAATCTTAATCAGCTGTCAGTTCAGTGATTTTTCTACTCTTTTCTAGGTAAGGAAGACACTCCAAACTGGAGATGCAATTACAAGCATCCAAATATTGTAATTCATGGTATGGCTTAATATTTCTTTGAGCAATTGTGCTTAAGGTCATTTTGGTAACCTCAAGTTTGTACAGAGCTTTACAGTACACAGAGTCTTTTCAAAGACTCTTCATTTGGCTCTCCCAATAAGTCTTGAAGGAAGATAGGACAGATTACATTTTTCATTTGAGAGAAGAGGAACTGAAATTCAGAGAGGGTATGTGAATTGTGCCAAATTAATTATCACTCAACCTCTGTGTTCTCCTGAGCTCAATACTCTCACATCTTGAACCAGAGAGTAAAGAAGCCCATCAAATATATTATCAAATTTCATGTTTTACCCAATCAGCATAATTTTAGTTCACATTAAGCAATTTTCTCTTAAGTCTAGTCACCATCTTATGTACAAATAATGACGGTCATAGCTAATATTTACCGAGTCCCTTGCTTTATACAATTAACTGTCCTAAGCTTTGCAAATTAATTAACTTATTGGATATTCACTAAATCAACATGATAGATTAACACTATTACTATAATTATATTATAGATGAGCAAATTAAGGCACAGAGAAGTTAAACAACTTCCCTAAGGTTACCAAACTAATAATGATAACGCCAAGATTTGGGCTTAGGTACTTTGAACTCCAGAACATCCATTCAGCCACAAAATTGTCACTCTAGATAGGTATAAGTAGTAGTGTTGTTAGCCTTGTTACACTCCAAATATCACTGTGTAATACGTGTTGGTTCAAAACTACAAAAAGAATCATCTTCATTGTTTTGCAGCCATCCTCCATAGCATGGAACTATAAGAGATCAGGCAATTGAGAAAAGAGTGGCTTTATTATGTAGGAAACATTGAGACACTATGGTCCATGATGATACTAAACAAGCCATGAGAGCCTCTTTCATGAAAAAAATTTTACAAAATGTCCCTAAAAAGGTTTATATCAAGAGAAAAAAGATAACTGAAAGAAACATGTCGTGTTTTTCCAGAACTAGTGTTTCACAAAATATCGTGTACATGTACCTGATAGCCAATAATAGTATTGAAATAAGAGTAAATAATACAGGTTTAGGGGGAATGAAATTGCAATGTAACAGCTTCATGTATTAATGACTCGGTTGTCATGACAAAACGTATTGCTATCAATGCACCTAAACATAATATAACAGCTATCAAATGGTGATTTCTAGGAAAACAATACCAAGTATAGTAAACTAACCAATAAAGGGAAAGTTTGTGTAAATGAGAATTTTCATTTTCTGGAGGTGTCAGGGCAGAAGCAAGAATCTCCTTAATTATTGCCTTCTGATACCACAGAGTATGCTTCCAAAACCCAACTAAATGAGGAAGGAGAAAACCCTTTCTTCTGATTGCTTCCCAGTCCTTTCTTAAGAATGACACTGTTATAGCTGCTGCAGTTTATGATGTATCTCGTTTGCAGCTTTCTGTTCCTCCTCCAGCTCCCTCCCTTCCTTCCTTTTCTTCTTTCCTCCTTCCTTTCTTACCTTTGTTCAACAAATAGTTTTCAAATGCTGGGAAAAAAATGATGACCAAACCATAGAGGACATCTATCCTCTCATTTAGCTTAGACTCTAATAGAAATACTTACATTTAATTTTTAAAATCACACTACTGAATGTATAATTACAAATGGAGATAAATTTTCTGGAGGAATGGAACAAGGTTTCTGCTCTAGAAAAGGGTTGTAGGTGCAGTCAGGGAAGGTTTCACCTGAGGAAGTAAATTTTTATATGATTTGAAGAATGAATAGGCCATAACTGAGTGAAAGAGGGGGGAATCACATCGCAGGGAAAGGATAAAGATTACTCCAGGTCCTTATGGCAGGAAAGGGCAAGGTATATTCCATAAAATGGAAAAATGCCAGTTTGACTGGAACATAGAAAGAAAGGGAAAAATGGTCTGAGATTAACCTGGAAACAGGAAAAAACTTGGCAGTATCAATTTGATATATCAGCAATTCTTTCTCCTTCTTATCTTCCATTCTACTCCTTACATGCCTAAAACTAATCCCTAATTCCTCTTCATGTATGTGGTCACTATGTACATCATTTGAGGACTTCCTTATAAAGGTTTGCACAAGTACCATGTCTGATCCTGCGAGCCAGGCAATCAGATTCAAAGTGTGAAAAGATACTGCTTAGAGTTGGACAACCTGATGCCCAAAATGAGAGACAGCAGAAATTCAATCATAAAACTCCAAGTAAACTAGCTTGATAGAGAATATTAATGGCCCCTGTAAGGGAACTTAAGGAGCCTCGCTCTTCATCGTAAGCCAGAGTGTATATCTTCCCCAAGCACAGAAATGAGACAGTCTCATTAATGTCTCCACCCTTACCCTCAAATTTTCTCAGAGCCAGGATTATTTTTGAAATGAAGGGAGATCGTTTAATGATGTGGAGTCAATAATCCACGAACCGTTGCTATTTCAAGCATGGACCTTCCTTGGGTAGAAATCTACCACTACCACATGGCTAGAAGTAGTTACTGATTATTCTGAAGGACATCTGATTTGTCTGACACGTCTGGTTGTGAGAAACATAGATCTTCTTTCTTTTCTTCTGACCAAATGGATTCTTACCTCTCTACATCTTTTTCTCTAAAGCATAGCTGTTGCTTGTAGTTTCTATTTCATATTTTTTTCTTTGCTAATGACTCGTCATGATCATCATGGACTCTCTATATATGCTTTCACTGTGAGCTTATGCCTGCTTCCTTCCTTAATTCCCAATTCTCACTTGTGAAAATGAGTCAGATTGTGTTCTAAGAATCTCTGGGGTTTCTAGAGATAAATTTTCAGATATAGGACATCCATGTCCCACTTCAACAAAATCAGATTCACAGGGATCAATTTTAGATATTTGATTTCTTTTAAAATTTTCATTTGAAAAAATGGTCCCATAACATGGAGCTCTAGATATGGGCTCAGGGAAAGGTCAGCCATATCCATCCAGGGATTATCAGCAAGGCAGCCACTTCTGCTCTGGGCTGGCAGTGTCCCCTAATTTATGGTGGGCTGTCTTCAGGAAGCCATATATAGGTGAGGGTGAACCTCTCTCCCACTCCCAATTCAAGTGTCTAGCACATTCTTGCACAGCATGCTTAAAGACCCTTGGAAATTGCTCATCCACTATGAGTTGAGGTGGGAATCTGTGGGAAGAAGAGATGCCTGGCTGGCCTTCTCCAAAGCCTACTGCTGGTTAGAATGTAGCACATCTGTCTGGAAGCTGGTGGGAGGGGAAACCCAACAGCCATCAGGTGTAAGCAATTGTACACACCCCAAGCCATGGAGTTGGGTCACCAAGTGCCTGTTAGATTTTTCATTCATTCCATGAATCTCCCTGTGACTGAAAGAAGATCCATGTGCCTAAGGGTGCATTATGTCCAAGGAAGAGATCCCTTTGGCTGATTCCATGCTTGTAATGATCTTCTCTTTTTCGACTCTCTGATTTGGCTTATATTTTTCTGTTCTTGTTGCCTTGATGAAGAATTTTGTAATTTAAACATGAATCCTTACATTTTCATTTAAAACTGCCATTGCACCTTATAAAGATTCCAGCTAATAATTTAAATTTTACTTTTTCTTTACTTGGACAAAATTAAACAGCAAATAAAACACATGATGAGAGAGAGATGGGTAAAAGGGAAAAACAAGCTTCATACTTTAGCCCCCTTAATGACAGTTTTTTCTGCCTTTTCAACAAGAGGCTCCATATTTCATTATTCCCTGGACTCTGCAAATTACAGAGCTTGCCCTTGGATATTTTTGTATCCCAAAGATATTCTTAAGCTTTGTTTTGGGATGTAGTTAAATTCCTTGCAAGCAATTTGATCCTTTCAGTTCTTACTTTTAAGCTTTGTTAGATGAGGACTAGAGCAATGCTCAGTCTAGAGCTAACGATTCCCCACTATTGAAATAAGACCCTACTGTGTACTTTCCTCAACATCTTGCGAATCATGAGATTTTCCAGTCTGGTTGGTGGAACAGTCACTGTTCCCAGCTTTGCATGAGTGGTGGGCACCTTTATCTTTAATCCTTTTGGGAGGAATCAGGTAGTTTCCTCACTTGCATTTACTGATAAGTACACTGAAGAATACTTGCAGGGAACCCTCCACAGGTGTCAGAAGTTCTTGCTTTGTGTGGCTCTCTCTTTTCCTGTACTGTCCTGGGAACTCTAACCACCTTGATCTCTCTGGACTCTTAGCTCTGTCTCCTCAATAGTTGATCCACAGGGCTCCACCTGTATTCCCCTTCCCTGCTCTGCGGCCTGGAACTCATCAATGTAGTCAATGCAGGAATCACAGGGCTCATCTCCTTTCTTGTCCCTTAGAGATCATTGCCCATTGTTGCCTGATATGCAGTGCCTTGAAAAAATCATTACTTTATTTTTTTGTCCATTTTTTTCTGGTTGTTTTATGTGGAAAGGTAAATCTGACCCCTGTTATTACAAATTGGCTAGAAGTGGAAGTCACATGGTCTCTTTAGTAGCCAAAAACTTCTGGTAAACAATGAAATGTTTCTTTGGGGGAAGGTTCTTACCATCTTGAGAGTAGAGAAGAACATGGATATCGCAGCAGATATGTAATGACTTGATTCCTGACTCTGCAGAAGGAAGCCTGAAGTCCAAACTGGAAGTTTGGTTTTCTTGACCAGGCCCAAAGAAATATTATATTTGTATTTTCATAAAGGCATAAAAGATGTAAGCATACTCCAGTTTATGCCCTCTCTCAAACTTTCCCCTTTGGCTAGATTTACATTCATGACTCTCTCTCGTGCCCTTATTTCATCCTAGGGATATCTAGGAAAAATCAGGCTCACTAGGACATTAGACCATTTTTTCTATTTGGATTTTGTCTTATGAATTAGCAATTGGAAAAATGTTAGGATTGCCTTTATAATAACTCCACATATAAGAGTTTTAATTTGACTAAGAATGGGATTAAAGCTAAAATTAGCATCATTATATAAAGCCAAGACTTTACAAGCAATCCTCTTTAAGCTATTGTTTAAAATGAAATAATTTTTCCTTTTATAGAAGTATAGTTGATTTACAGTATTATATTAGTTTGGGATGTACAACATAATGACTCAGTAATTTTTATAGATTATACTCTATATAAAGTTATTAGGATATAGGTATATTTATAAATATAGCTATATTTCCTGTGCTGTACAATATATCCTTGTTGCTTATTTATTTTATGCATAGGCCTTTTTATTTCTTAATCCCATGCCCTTATCTTGCCCCTCCCTGTCTCCCTTTCACCACTGGTAACCACTAGTTTTTTCTCTATATCTGTGAGTCAGTTTCTGTTTTGTTATATTCATTCATTTGTATTATTTTTTTTAGATTCCACTTATAAGTGATATACAGTATTTGTCTTTCTCTGTCTGAGTTATTTCACTAAGCATAATATTCTCTAGGTCCATCCATATTGCTGCAAATGGCAGAATTTCATTTTTTTCATGGCTAATATTCTAGCATATATATATATCACTTATTCTTTATCCTAAATGTCCAGTGTTAGTGGACACTTAGGTTGCTTCCATGTTCCTAACTGTCCAGTGTTGGTGGACACTTAGGCTGGGTCCATGTGTTGGCTATTGTAAATAATGCTGCTGTGAACATTGGGGCACATGCATCTTTTTAGTGTTTTCATTTTCTTCAGATATATACCCAGGAGTGGATTAGCTGGATATATGGTAGTTTAAGTTTTTTGAGGAACATCCATACTATTTTCCATACTGACTGCACCAATGTACATTCCCACCAGTAGTGTACAAAGGTTCACTTTTCTCCACATTCTCATCAACATTTGCTATTTATGGTCTTTTTGATGATAGCCATTCTGATAGGTGTGAGGTGATATCTCATTGTGGTTTTGATTTGCATTTCTCTGATGATTAGCCATGTTGAGCATGTTTACAAGTGCCTGAAGAATTTTTAACCATTAAGACTAAGCAAAAGGTAACATCAAATCCACTTGGAAATTCATCAGCTGTTAAGAATTAGGAAGAATTCTTTGTTAGTACATAGCAGTTTCCCTGAATTTTTACTGTTACATGCACACACTACAGATGTTGGTGGCAGGAAAAGAGGGAGAATTTCTCTGTAAAAACAATATATGAGGCAGTAGCTCAGGCTTAAAAATTTTGCTATTGGAAATTCTATGTATTTTAGCTCCTAAGTAAGCACTAATAAGGTTAACTCCTGAGGCCCTTGGTTTTTATACTGGTCATCAATGGAAAGTTAGACTTACAGACCAAGGAGGGGGGCTATCTTTCAAAAACTGCTTGGCTCTAGAATAAGCTTTCTTAATTTTATTAGCAGTGTTATTTTTTAGGTACAATGCAACATTTCTGAGAATAAGAGAGAAGGTACAGTGGAAAAAATTTGGTTCAGCTCTTTGGGTGTAGGCATAGTTATCAATGTGTTTGTTGGTGACAGTTTCTGTTTAACTGCAAAAAGAAAATCAATCTATGATGCTGTCTAGGATCTATTTTTACCTCACTCCAAATGCAGTAGCTGCTGGTATATATCCTAACAAATTCAGGGGAGTTGACTTAAAAACACCATTTATGTTCATTTGAATTTGCAGTGAATTCTTATTAAATTGTCATGCTACCATCACCACCACCACCACCAATATTTTTGTATACACATAAGAGGCATGAACTATTATATAGGTCAGCATAGTAATTTGGTCCAGGAAAACAAAGTCACTTGAGAACATATGGAATCAGGCTGTTTGGGAAATATATAACTCAACTTGAGTCACTGCTACTGTGATCTATATGCGATAGCTAACTTCATAAGTTGTGAACTCCATTTTGGCCTGACCTTATTATGCATTATTCAATAAGCCTGTGTTCTAAGGTTATGTGGTTGTTTTATTTCTCTCCAAGATGACGATAAGAATCTATAAGTGTTAGAAGCTTTTTTCATTTTAATGAGATGCAAAGCCTTGAAGTCATACATAGTGGTATCCTTTAGATGAGCTAAAAATCCTTTATATTTTGAATATTAGATTATTTGTGATTTTATAAGAAGCACTAAATTGAACACAATGAAAATCATATATATAAGTTGTATATGTTATGTATGTAAAATTAAGAAAACTGGTCATTATCTTCTTGTATATAAGTTTTATCCTCTGTTTCTTTGTTCTTTTCTGGCACTGGCACATTACTGAGCCTCATATTTGACCATGGGACCAGTTTCTGGTTAAACCAAATTCAGTAACATTGATGACTCTGAATGTGATCTCAGTTAATATCTAATGTGGTTAAAAATACTAGGATGACTAATTTCTTTTTTTTTTTGCCTTATGAGTACTGTATTCTCAATTTTTAAGAATAATACTTAGAATATATTTGTATATGTATATAAATGGTGTTACTGAAGTGATTAAATATTGACTGGAATTTAATGGTCATTTCAGTAAATCAAATATTACAACAAATTATTCCACTGAGATGAATGATTACTTGATAGAATTGATGAATCAGTCAGTAATTTGATGTAAGATTGGCATCAGCCAAAACAGGTGACATAAACAGATCCTGGAATGGCTATGCAATTTTTAAAATCAAAGATACAGATTGCTATTTGATTGCTTTTTGTTGTGGTGGTGGTTGTGGTTACTTTTGTTTTGTTTATGATTATTCTCTATCATGAAGACAATAAAGATGTGACTGAATTGAGTTACCCATAGTCCTTGTGAAAAACTGAATAGATGAAAAATTTTAAACAGATCTTTATAGGAATACTGAGATTGAAATACTTGTGCAAGTTCTAATTTACAAAATCTCAAATATCTAAACTTATAGCATCTGGTGTCCCATATAAAGTTGAAGCAATTCCCCCTTTGATCCTCCTGATGGCTTGATGGACTATTATCAAAGACATCCACATATGGTGCTAACCATTGTGTTAGATACTCACAGCACACAAATTACCACATGACCATCTTCTCAAGACTTGAAAGAAATTGGCAAAATGAAAAGTCAATCAGAGACCTGGAATAAGAAAACTGGATCTTCACTGAGACTATGGCTATTAGGGCAAAATATAATTTTTAAAATATTTTTAATGGATTTGGTTAATTTTATCAATGAAATGAATTGGCAATTTGAAAAGACAATCACAGAGTTGGACTAAAAAGTAAATTGTATCTTTACTGAGGCTGTGACTATAGGGCAAATTTAATTTTGTTGTTTAGATCTAGTTAATTTGAACAATGTGTACATCTAAGGTGGATAGTGAAGTTCATTGGTCTTTAGTCCGAGTTATCTCACCTGCTTTTATTCAGTTGTTGAATTCAACTGTCCATTTCATTTCATATTTTCACGAAAAATATGAAGACTCAGGCCACATAATTGTAGCCTAAATATCAACAATCCATAGTTAAATATAATTGTACATAGTTGGTATAGCTACTTTTTCAGTCTTATCAGCTGCATCAACTCACCACATGAGTGATTTAGATTGCTGCATATTTTGCCTCTTCCTCCATCACCCCATGCACCCCCTGAAAATATCCAAGAACAACAAGGCTTTCCTGTGTTTAATTGAGAGAAACCATATATACAGAGACAGAGACAGAGATAGAGCTGGGAATTCTTGGGTTTACAGCACCAAAGCTGTTATATAATGATCTTAGTATCATTAACTGAAGTCCACTGATTAACTTTGAAATGATAATCTGCAGGTCTTCTGAAATTAATTCTATAGAATGAAAAAGAGTGTTTGGCTTTTCTTTTTCTTATCATTTTGTTCATTTTCCTCCCTTTCTCCCTCCCTTCCTTCCTACCAATTCAGATCATATAATAAGCAATCTGATTTGTTGTACTATTTAAGATGCCTCTCAATTTTTCCCCAATTATATTCCTATATATATATATATGCCTATAACTATCTTAATGTTGATATATTATGATGTGTAAAATCAAATTAAGTTTAAATACTGGCTTCCAATTATTTATTTCTGTGAGACTCTAATGGTTTTGTTTGGGGGAGGAATTCAGATCAAAGGAAAAAAGTGGGTAACCAGGTATTGAGAAGTGAATTTACCTTCTCACTAGACAATTTTAAAGAGAAGAGAGAAACCATATAGTATATATTTAAATTTAATATTGAACTATGTCACTAGTATGATTTGAAACAGCAAGGATTTATCAAAGTAGATAAAACCAACTCTTCTACTACACCAAACTTTTAATTAACTTCTTTAATTGTGCCTAAAGGGTGTGCAATGATGGGTACCTTTTATAAATTAAAAAAAAAGAAATATGTAAAACAATATAATTGATGAATATAATTACAGCTGATCAACTAATTTTAGCCTATTATGTTTTTATCTGTCTTAGCTGATTAAAGCAGAGGGTTAGAATCTGGCTCAGTCACATGATTTTCCCTACCAAGATATAAAGCATTTTAACTTCATACTTGACCCCTCCATGTATTCTTTTTTTTTTTTTGAATTTTCATGTATTCTTCTCTACCTGAAAGAGTGTAACAACTTGTAAAAGGACACACAGCAAATAGTTTATAAACAGTCAGAGTTCATAGTGTGACACTGTAGGAACCGACAGGCTTAGCACACAGCCACTGCATGGGGAACACTCAGGGCCTTGTAGCACAGAGGACACAGCTAAAACCCTAGCTAAGGGCAGTCAAAAATATCATCAATATTGCATCAGAAATTGTCTCTCCACTAACTAATCTCCAATACTGAAAAGGACTAAATATGTAATGCTACATCAGCAGCAGTGGGAAAAGAAGTATAAAACCTAAGTGTCCTCAGAAATTTGTGTCCTGCCTCTCAGCTATAGTGCACAGTTTTAATGACAACAGTCTCATTAGCTCAGCCTTACTGGACTATTTCAAACATTCATCATCTTATGTGGCTAACAGCATAGTTCATGCAAAATTAGTGGAGGAGGGAATGAGGAGCATTAAAAAGGTCTTGCTGCTTAAGGGAGTAAAAAAGCAGGTTTTTCTGAGCTCTTCATCTAGTCCTCTACATTTATTAAGGGCAAAACCATTTATCTTTCTACTCATAAATGGAACAGATACAGTATCTCTCCCCCAGGCACCAGAGCCACTGGGGAAAGCTAGATTAGGCCTAGAGAACTGATGCAACCTAGTGTGGTATGTTACTTCATGGAGAAATAAGTTAACAACACACTTTGATTCCAAATATTTTTAATATGGTTTGTTATGCACACACAGAGAGGGAAACTAAAGATTAAAAGATTGCCATTTTCAGGTCTGTGTTGTCTGAGCTGTAAGCACTGTGTCAGGACTTTCAAAAATGGATATTCTATGCACAAGTGGCATGGCTGAAAGCTTGCTTTTGGGGAGGATGAAGGGAGCAAGAAATCAAAGGGCTGAAGAGAAACAACATTTGATAGGTAGAAACTTTCTGTTTATTCAAATGTCAATTAGGCCCCAGCTGATTGCCACTTTAGTGGTCCCTATTATTTTTCACCTGTAGTATAGCTCTGTTGTGGGTTTCAAGCAGAGAGTATATTGTTCAGCTTGGCCTGTGGTTGCTGGAAAACACTAATTTGTCCTACAACATTTTTAATTTCAGGATTGATACGTTGGCTTTGCAACTGACTGCCAGAATAATTCATATACAAAGTATTAAAAATAAGTGTATGGTGGTTTTATTAATGTACTCTTAAAGAATAATGAAACCTTCAGATCTCCTCTAATGAATTCTGATGAAGTGAAATGCTTAAGAATGATGTTCCTTGTACGTGCTTAATCCTCACTTAAGAAAATGAAAAATCACACCAAAGAGGCAAAATCTCCAGAAAGAATCTGGAGATATCTGTGAATTAATATTCTTATCCCCATATACTGAGTCCCTATGCAATAAATAGTAATTTCAGATTTCTACTTGTGTTTGGAGCTCAGGATAATAAGAATATTTTGCTGTTTGCTTTTTAAATCCTTCATCTCTTACTTTCCTGCAGTCCTACTCATTGGCAACATGCGTATATTTAGAATGTATTTCTGAATGTAGCTCGCTAATGTTGAGAACACACAGCCTCTGTGTTTTAGTATTGTTATGATACTGTAGATGTGACACACTGTTCATAAAAACCACTCTCATAATTAGTGCACTTAAATTAATATCAAGAAAGAAGAGATATATAGGAAAAGCCTGATTTTATTCTGTATTGCACAGACCATTTTTGCCGGGCAGTCATATCCACAAATTTAATATCTGTGTGTTTGTGTGTGTATAAACACTTTTTTAAAAGGTAAGAAAAGGCTTTTGTGGTAGATACATTGATATACTGAAAAGTTATATTTTACCATCCTCTGACAAAGAAGGCATGCTGAGCACTGTGTCATTGCCACACCTCTGTCATATTTTAATCTTAATTTTGTAGACATTTCATAACCACAACACTCTCTAAAGCTAAATTCTCATTCAGATGATTGAATAACCAACCACCCCTTGCCCGCGTCACATGCCACCAAAAACCAGAGAGATCAGAGTTTAGTAACAGTCAGTGCGAAAATAGCTTTTTTTTTGCTCTTCACAAACAGTTAAGTTTTTTCGTTGCTGGGAGGGAGTATTAGCTATCTTTGTAATCAGCTCTACCTGGGGTCGAAGCCCAGCTCTTTCACTTACTAGCTGTATGAACTTGTATGAGTAAACCCCTCAGTTCCTCACTGTAAATGAAGATTTTAATACTTACTTTACAGGGTTGTTGTGCAGTGAAAATATAATTTCCTTGCACAAAGTAGATGTTCCTTTTCTGTTTGATTATTTTTTGCAGAGCTTTATATTTTCCAAAAATTTTTACAAACATTAACTTGTTTGATCTTCATGACATCCTGATGAGGTAGTTAGGCCAAAAATTATTATTGACAGATTAGTAAACTAAAGGTCACATAGCCAGTCACGAGAACTCTGGCCATAATCTAGGTCACCTCCTCCAAGGAGATTGGTGCACAGTATCAGGTTTTGAAAGAAAAATATCTCCGATCTGAAAAAAACAAACTTTTTTTTCCAGTACATGTGGAAATACATATATACTTACACATGAACATCAATGTATATTATTTAGATACATGTTTTCCTCAAAAAGTTCTTAAGTTAAGAAAAGCACAATTTATGTTCCTTGTATAGTGGTCCAACAACTTTAAATGTGAAGTATTATACATAAAATATTTTTTTATTATCAAAGTAAATTCCTGGGAGGAAATCCAAATCAAAGTAGAACAAAATTTCTAAGAACCCTTCCTTCTGAAAAAACTTCAAAGCAGTGGATCAGCAATATATGAAGGTAGTGGGGAAATAAAGTACCACCTGAATTTAACTATTTTCTTAACTGTAGTATACACTACATTTACTGTGCAATACATAGAGTGTAGTATACACTAGTTTCTAGTGTAGCATGGAAAGGGTTGTGAATGCAAAAAAGAATCTCTACTCTCTGAAACCCTTCGAGTCCAAGCCAATTCTGGAGGCTGCCAATGTAGCATAAGTAGCTGACAGCATTAAAAGCCTCAATGCCACCTACTTCTGCTCTCTGGATTACTGTTCAGAATTGATGAGTGTCTCTCCCAGGTGTCCCTAAGGTTATCACTAGCTTTCTGCATTACAGATTGTCCCTTTCAGGTAGCAGGGACTATGAGGACAAGTAGGAATGCACTATAGTACCCATTCACTGAATGAGTGTTCTATAGCTCCAAGAGCAGACATCAGCAAAGATGTCTACTGAGAAAGAAGCCATATGACTTTAAACACTGAGGGGAATATGGTAAGAAAACAACATTGTACTAAAGTTGATGGAACTGTGCATGACACTAAAAACGTTCTGCTTTATAGACAGTTTTACTAAACTATAACTCAGTGATTAGAGAAAGAAGCTGATGCAATCTTATATCTGTCTAACTTCCGTTAGGTAATTTCTGTGTCTATGATTCAGAAGGAAGCCTGGCTTCTGACTCTCCTCAGACTTCTACCATTAAAAATTAAAAATGGATGAAGACACATACTCTTATAAACACTTTATTTGTACCCACGTGATAATGCTTCCTGCAGTCTACTCTGATCCCAGAGTCATGACGTGGATGCCAATCTCCCTTGCTATATCACGAGCTCCTGCAGGAACAGGGAAATAACTTCCTTTTTTCCTGAGCCCAGCACAGTGTTTTTGTATACCATAGACACTTAATAGAGCTTGTAACCAAATTACCGTGAGAAAAATTTTTTAAAGATGAATTTTCCGGGGCTTCCCTGGTGGCGCAGTGGTTGAGAATCCGCCTGCCGATGCAGGGGACGCGTGTTCTTGCCCCAGTCCGGGAAGATCCCGCATGCCGTGGAGCGGCTGGGCCCGTGAGCCATGGCCGCTGGGCCTGAGCATCCGGAGCCTGTGCTCCGCAACGGGAGAGGCCACAGCGGTGAGAGGCCCACGTACCACAAAAAAAAAAAAAAAAAAAAAGGTGAATTTTCCGTGTTGTACTAATTTATTTATTTTTCTTTGACAGCCAATAATATCTGTTTTCTAGTCTCAAAGAAGAGAAAATATATAAGGCAATTTAAAAGTTTGCCTAAGGTTTTATGCGACAGTGAAGGTGGAGGTAGGAAAGAACTGAGAGGCAAACAAAATCTTTGTTGAGATACTTGTACATGTGGATTTAGCAAAGAGGAAGAATCCACCGTTAATTGTATATTGTATGTTTTTAATCCCCACAATATCCCAAAGAGGTAGGTGCTATTATCCTCATTTTTAAATGAGGAACAAGAGCATCAGAAAGATTAGACACTTACCCAAGGTCACTCAATTAGTAAACTGCGGTGCCAAGTACCAAACCCATGTGTCTGATTTCAAGACCACTGTTTATTTCTGTAAAACACAAATATCTATTTCTTCCTTTTTGTAACCTTTATGTTAAGCTGAGAGCCTAAAACTATCTAGAAAGAGGTCACTATTTACAAGTGATAGTGAAAGTGCCAAAAATATATATATTTACCTTAGAAATAAAATTAGAAACATTACCTTAGATTTGAAATTAGAAGCACTGAGGAAATTAGGAGTGGGTGCAAATTATATGCATTAGCATGTGCCTGTACTTCTAGATATTAGATAAGTCTAGAGGAAAGCTAAAGTTTAGACATTCATATTATATCAATGGAAACTGGGAAATAAGGTCACTGCATTAATTTCAGCATCCATTCCCTAGGAAAGGAGTCCTAAGGTCCTTAAGGAAGTGTGAACAAGCTCAGGCTGAATGAACACTATCATTTAATGAAGAAAACATTAAGAACCAGTCCCACAAAGCAATTGCGCTAGATTCTAGTAACTTTATTTTGCCAATTAATTTGAGAATTATGATTAATTTTCATTGTTAACTAAATCTAACATAGTTTGAATGTATACATTTATAAGTTTTGCTAAATTCCTAAGAAACATTATACTATTTAAGGGTGGCCTTTGTGGAGGAACACATCTACAATTTTATTATATACTTTATATACTAATGAGTAAAAAAAAAAATCCCTTGTGCACATGTGGTTTCATACCCAACTTTGAAGGAAGATATCTCCTTGGTATTCCTAAGAATCACAAAATAATTTTTGATTTGTGAGAATTTCCTAAAACCTTATGTGTGAGATGGGAAGATATTATTGTACCCATTCACAGAAGAGGAATGAATGACCCACAACTAATTTGGGAGCTCACCTCTACAATGAATCAATAAAACATTCTCCAAAATACTGAAGCCTCCAGGATAAATGCCCATGCTTGATATGAGTGCTCCCTGTAATAAGAGCAGATCGTGTGTGTGTGTATGTGTGTATATATGTGTGTTTTCTGATTCCAGGTCCTTTTAGTATTTTATTAATCATAAAGTGTTAAAATTATCTTTCTTAAACTACTTTTGTATTTATGATGTCAGCGTTAGCAAAAGCTAGAGGAATTTTCTAGTAGAAAGTGTCATCAGAAGAGAAATAGTCTAATCACCAAGATGGCTTGACAAGCATTATATACAATGCTTGTATCTGTATATGTATTACCACTGCATCCTGGTAGAGGTAGCAAATATAGTGAACTCTGTGACAAACTCAAATGCTGCTTCATTTAGAGTGAAATCTCATTTACCTCAGGTAAATGCTTCTTTACTCACAAGGAAATGCTTATATACTTGTGAGCTATTTTCAGCCTCTGGAAGAGACATAGCTTTAACGCCAAAGAGAGAGGTCTAGCTCGCTTTTAGTTGGCTCTTCCAGGTCCACTATCCATAAAGGGAGTTCAAAAGAGACTATAGTGCTATTTTTGTTGAGATGAATTCCATACATATCTCTCTTCTCTTTATGTCTACCTGATACCCTTAAAGTTACTAGGTTCCCAGTCAAGGTGGGGGGAAGTGTCCGTGTCTAATGAATTGATTGCCCTCTAGTGGATGGAGTGTAAATAATTTTTTTGGTAATATGATGAACCTAAACACAAATCTTGGAATAGTCAAAATGTTACCTTCATACTTTCAAGGGGCAAACTTGGCATCTACTTTTGTCTTTGTGCTCTTAGAGAACATCTTTTAGTTAATTCACTCTTATACCATACTTCCTGGGTTGCTGTCTTTTTTCAGGTTATTAAAAAACAGACATTTTTTTACAAGTCTGCTATATATAAAAGACTGTGACTAAATCAGTGATGAGTAAAAAGAAGTATAATGCATGGTATCTGGGTTTATAGAGCTCAAATTTAGCAGAGAATATATTTTACTGGTATTAAATGCTAAATGCATCCTTTAAATGAGGAAGGCTATTGGGTTTTAGCAGCAAATGATCATCTCACATTACCCCCACCCCCCATGATGGAACCCTGCCAGATCCTAAGGGGAATTTCCCCACAAATAAGAGTAGAGCATAAATGGGGTTATGAGTTGAGGAAGCCATAGAACTGGAGACTTTACTAGCTCTGGACTCCAATGATACCTTTTAATTCTGAAGACTTCATTTAATATAAGATTATTGATTCCCATCTCTTGGGATAGTCATGACACTGTAGGTCTCTGTAGGTACAGAATAAATTAGGACTTCTATATGAAAAATATTTACTTAATAGTTTTAAATATATTTAGCAGTAATTAAATAAAGGTTAGAGTGGATCAGGGTGGAGTTGCATGAGGGACTCCATACATATCAGTTAAATCAGCTAATTATATTGATCAAGTTACCCAAATGATTTCATATGAAAATTCCCCAACTTCCTCTTCTCCACTGCCTACCCATTATCTGGAAAAACCTTCCTTACTTCTAGAGCATAGTATTTATACTGTTGAATCATTATTACATGTTAACCTCTCTCTCTCTCTCTCTCTCTCTCTGCTTCAGTAGACTGTGAGTTTTTTTTTTAATTGTCTCCAATGTTTAGTAGAGGCACAGAGTAGGCTCATAAGTCAATAAAAGGTCATTGGAAACTTCAGGCACCTGGAGAGATAAGGGTATCTAATAATATCTCTCAAACTATAATATGTAGAAGACTACTTCATTCACTTTCCTGGCTGTTTATTTAATTTGTTTGTTACAACTATTAGTGAACACACAAGGGTATCTAATAAAACCTAAATTAATATTCTACTCTTTATATTACCAACTGAAAGAGGACCATGTTCTCACTGTTGTTAAACCATGCTAAATAGGAACAAAGCCAAATTAAGTCATGCAGTACATTATCTAATGATTGAGCTGAAGAAAATGATGATATTTTTATGGAAATTTTAATGCCAAAATTCCCCAGAAAACAGTGTCATATTATTAGTCTGATGAGAAAACTGATCTGAATAATATTAGGAAACTTAAAGGAGTAAAAAGTTGCTTAAAATATAAAAAATAGTAGACGTGGGAGTAAAGGGAACACTGCCTAAGTCATCATATTTGCAACTACAAAGAGTCAAGGGCCTGTACTAATGTTACAACTATTGTATATGAATAAATTTATAAGAATGCACTAGAAAAGAGAGTGTTTAGCTGGGTGCTTCTGATATCTAAATGCACAGGAATATTATAAAACTAAATAATACAGCAAGAAGGCGGGGGAAAAGGAAAGAAAGAAAAAAGAAAGAAAGAAAGAAAAGAAGAAAGGTGGGATATAGGTATACATATAGCTGATTCACTTTGTTGTACAGTAGACACTAACACAACATTGTAAAGCAACTATACTCCAATAAAAATTAATAAAAAAAGAATAACAAACCATAAACTTTATAAATATTAGAAAGTAAAATACAGAACTCTACCAACAAAAAAAAGAAAGAAAGAGAGAAAGAAAGCCAGAGAGAGAAAGAAAGAGTGAGAATTAGGGCAATAGAACATTACATTGATGCTCTAAGAAAATGAAATGTGTGTTTGATCTTTTTTTAGCTCCCAAAATATACTTTTCAGGAAAAAATGAAAACAAACAAAAAAAGTAAAGAAAAAGAAAAAAAGAAAATGGAAGAGAAAGAATAAAACTCAACAAAACTCATCTACAAAATCCTATTTTTCTTGTATAAAAATAAGTTGTCTCAAAGGGTTATAAAATATTGAAACATTTGTTCTCTATATTACCCTGTTTGGGAGAATAATATAGGGCACAGGCAGCACAAGGAGAAGCCCCTTGTACAATAAAAAATCAGGTCTTCCTGTTCAATCACTGATTTTCTATACATCCTCATTAAAAGGAAGAGAATTGCCTATTTTTTTCTTTCCAGTCTCAGCAGGTACAGAAGCCACACTGATAGTCATAATATTCAGGAAAAAAAAAAAAAGGCCAAGATCCAAAATCTCCAGATTTCTCCCCACTGGCCTAGGGTTACTGGAGATATCCAGCTTGCACTTTACAACAATGTAGTACTAGGCGTAAAATACAGGAAAATAAATACTTATTACTATCTGAAAATGTGGTTTCAAACTCTAATTTAAGACTAAATGTGAGTGTTGGAACTCTTCTTTTTTCTCTCTTATAATTTCTAGACTAGATTAGAAACTATTGACTTGCCTATCCCCCTAAGTATACTTTTAGCTTCCGAAAGGCAGGGACACTATTCTTGTTTATTGCTGTCTTCCAGAGTGTAGAGTTGTTAGCACAGAGTTGGTAGATAATAAACATTGGTAGAAGTCAGTGTAAAAGTAAATCCAGTTGGCCCCCTGTTCTACTTTTTTCTTGGCCCATCCTTGGTTTGCTCTAAGGTCAGCAGCAGGAAGTAAGGAGAACATCTTTTCTTATGGGCTCATCTTATTATATCAGCTTCTCATGAGAGAGAAGAAAGAGCACAATCCAAAGAAATTTATTTTTTTTATTTTTTTTTTCTTTGTGGTATGCGGGCCTCCCTCTGCTGTGGCCTCTCCCGTTGCGGAGCACAGACTCCGGACGCGCAGGCCCAGCGGCCATGGCTCACGGGCCCAGCCGCTCCGCGGCATGTGGGATCCTCCCAGACAGGGGCGCGAACCCGGTTCCCCTGCATCGGCAGGCGGACGCGCAACCACTGCGCCACCAGGGAAGCCCCAAAGAAATTTAATAGCAAGAGCCAAGAGATTGATTCTAAGTTCTACTTAGAATCCTTTATTGCATCCACTGAAAGTCACACCTCCTGGTTCTGTTGCTTAATTTTGTTCTTGGAGGGCTAAAAGCCCTATGGAAAAGTGGAAGGCCTTGGGTTTTCTAAAGGTTAGAGTATGTAGCCACCTAGTATAACTCAGACCACATTTAATAAGTAGATTTGTTGAGTAGCCATAACTACTGTGAAGCCTAGTGAGTACATGACAGATGCCCTCCTACTTTAAGTCTAATCAAATCCATTGACCATTTTCTGTAGTTAACCTAATGCTTTACTTTTCATGATGTATAAAACATGCCCAAAAAATCGATCTTGGAAAAAAATTGTTTTCTTTGAGGAGTACTCAGGGAAAGGATACCAATGTTCGTAGTTAGACAGCAGTGGAAATGTCTCCCATGACATCCCCTCTGATTACTTAGTGCAGGTTCAGAATTACTGTAATCATGATACATTTCCTCTATTTCGGAAATACCTGGGCTAAATACAGGGTGATGTTTTAGCTAGAATAAAATGGTTGGATTCATATGTAGATTATATAATTCTGTAGAAGCCATTAAGGATTTCTTGTCACATTTACAATAGTGGTTGGAAACAGAGCAGCATGAGATAATAAATGCATTTATTAGTATGAATCATGTGAACATCAGAGTGATTTCACTTTTTGGTTGGAACCCTAACTTTCTGGCTCCACTGAATGATATTTGTCAAGATATTCTAACTAGTAAGAAGATCTTTCATAGAAAACCAAAAGAATAGTAATTTTACCATCAGAAAGACTAATTGTTAAATTTAATATTCAATTTAAATATGGTATACATCAAAGAGTTTGGCCGTGTTTCCACTCATCTCAATAAGATTTTGATAAGAAACCGATCACATGCTTTAAGTGTGAAGACTTAAGGTACTTTATTTGTTTATCATCTGGACTTGTCATCTCACCTCTGACATTATGAGGCCAGGGGTGAGAAAATAGGATGACAAGAGAGCAAATGTAGGATGGCGAAGGATAAAACATGCTGCGCACAGAGGTTTTCAGGAATTACACTAATGAAGAACTGTAAGAGAGCATGTCAAATGGGTGAGAAGAGAGTAACTTTATGTAGCATACTGATATATCTATAAAAATATGTTTTTTGACAAATACCATATGATATCACTTGTATTTGGAATCTAAAAAAATGATACAAATGAACTTATCTACAAAACAGAATCAGACTCACAGACATAGGAAACAAACTTATGTTTACCAAATGGGAAGGGGAGAAGGGATAAATAAGGAGTCTGGGATTAGCAGATACAAACTACTATATGTAAAATAGATAAACAACAAAGACCTAGCATAGGGAACTATACTCAATATCTTGTAATAACCTATAATGGAAAAGAATATGAAAAATAATCTGTATATATACATATATATATATATATATATAACTGAATCACTTTGCTATACACCAGAAATTGACACAACATTGTAAATCAACTATACTTCAATAGAAAAAAATTTTGAGTATTTTTTTCTTTCTCTAGGAGCCTCTAAAAATAAAAAGTGTTTTGTGAATGTGAAGAAAAATAATGATCATAAAATCAACAGCAATGACAGAAACAGCTACTACCTTTTATTGCATGCTTATCATGTGCCAGGTACTGTGCTAAGAGATTTCCATGACTGATCTTATTGGCAGCATTCAACTGCAAACTGAGAGCTAAAATAGTTGTGTTCCCTCAGTTGTTCTCATCATCACCCTCATAGATAGGCATACAGCTGGTGTACCTCAGGGGTTGTAGTTAACAGAGCCTTTGTGATACAAAGAGAAAATAGAAAAATGTGAGAGTTTTATTAGAAGGGTGAGAATGAGCAATCCATCATATATATCCATCTATCCACTTAATGGCTTTCGCTCACCTATATCTGCTAACTCAGACTAATAAAACACTCTGAATGGAGTTGAGAAGCTAGTGAGTGATCTTAAATATGTGCATATAACAATAAGAAGGGGAAAGAATGAAGGAAATGAGAGCGAGTGCGTGAAGGGAAGCAGAGGAGGGGAGAAAGCAAAACTGAGTTTGAACTGAATAAGAAATGTCTTCTGCAGATTTCAAATTTGACCACCATCATTACGGAGTTAAGTGCTTGCTTTTATACCCTCTTTCTTGGACACAGTCAGTGAACACTAGAACATGTCCTTGAACTCATGGTAGTGTCACAGAAACAGGTTCATTTGAAAGCTAATTCATTGTTCTGCCTATGGCTCCAAACTTTAAAAACAAACCATCCTGCATGTTACAATCACTGCATTTTTTCATCAGATGCTTACTTCCAGATCAGAAAGGATATTCTATAGCTCTGTCTAAGATCCTTGTAGAGCTTAAATTCTGAAATGTAAAACACCCCGGAACTTTTCACTCTCTTTGTTCAGTGATAAGAATCCCCAGTGGAAATCAGTCCCTGATTTCATTGCATGAACTATAGTGTATGCTTGGGTACTATTTAGATGCATGCTATGAAACCTCTAATTTACTTCATATATGTTATTTGCCAGAAAGATAACTTCTTTCAGTTTCACTTTTAAAGAAAAAATATACAGGCCAATGGCACAGTGCTCAAATTGGAGTTAAACGCAGCAAAGAACTCATACCTACAAAGCAACAGTGCTTTGCTGATGTTTCGTGTATGGCAACAAGCAGCAAAAGTGCAACTCCGACAAGCCTTTGATCTACACTTTAAAAGCACAGGGTACTTTTATAGACCCAAACTTTAATATCCACCCAAGAAGCAAAACAAAACAAAACCAAAACACCCTCTAGAATTTACCAATTAAGATCTATATGCATCTCTTCCTTTATAGTTAGGCAGTTTTCTCCTTTCTGATTCTTTTGTGCCATTTCAGAAATGTGTCTCTCAGCTTTATAAATCTGGAGAGAAAAATCAGCACCTCTGCAAATTAACTACTACAAAGCAAAATGAAAGGAATATCTTTTTTCCTGACATTTGACTCTGAAAATTCAGCTATTTTTCAGGTGCCCTAAACCCCAAGCCCTATGAAAGAGACAGGTTTCCCTCTGCCATTCCAAATACATCACAGTGGCCAGAAATCATTCCTCAAAGCAGAACAGGCACCTGAAGAGCTGAGACGTAACTGTGGATATCCCCCTGGCCTCTGCAGCAGAGACCAAATGTAAGCAGTAACCAAAGTTGTTTAACAATGTTTCATCGGGAGGGAGTAAATACTGTTAATCTTCAAAAACATGCCAAACTGTGTTGTCCTCTCATTAAAATGTGAATGAATCCTGAGCATTAAAGTATTTCAAAAAAAAAAAAAAGAATATCAAAGAGACTATACACTATTGGAGGAAGTGGGGCATAAACTAGAGAGTGTCAAAGGCTCCTGGGAAAAATTGCAGCTCCATGGCAAAGGAAAGAAAAATAACTGATTTTTTTGCTTTTGTAGTTGTATTCACAGCATCAGGCAGAAGTGTTTTAATGTTAAAACAGCCCCTAATACCCCAAGAGCCCATGCTTTTCAGCTTGTAAAACTTAGTAAACATGCAGGTCTAGAAGGATTCAGGTGTTCTTATTCACACAGCTGGCTAATTACAGCAACTGGCTATAATGGAGAAAGTATCTTGTAATCTTAGGGTATCTCTGAGTGGGGGAAAACCAAGAGGGAATCTTTTATTTCTGCTTTACTTATTCTTACAAGGAGAGTAGGACTAAGTAAAGGAAAGAATTCAAGGAGCATGCCCAGAGGAGGGAAAAAAATATGAAACACAATTCCCTGATTTCTGTTTTCAGACTGCTGATTTTTCTTTCATTATTCAGAAAAGTATACATTTTTCTCCAAATTTGTGAATATTTATGGTATTTTCCCCTGGTTAGGAAAACCAGCTTTATTATGGAATGTGAGAAGTGTCTACAGAAATTACAAACAAAACGCGGTGCATTCTAAATCCCTTACAGCTAATCTCATTATAAATGTGAATTTTTCTTCAATGATGGCAGGCAAAAATATATTTAAAACATACTAATTTTAAATGTTAATAAAGAAAGGTCTCCCAAAATAGTGAACTCTAAGTGCTTCAGCAGGAGCCTTTGGGGAAGTATTCTTGGTAGCAGCCAGTGTGAGACAGAAGAGGTTTCAGTCAGATCAGGTGAGAGTTAATGTGGTCAGGAGGGGAATCACCTCAGCCAAAAGTGAACCCCAAATCAAATAGAATGGGCCCTGCATAATCGTCACAATGTTAAGTAATGTAAGCAGAATGAGAGGGCTTTAGAAAGGTCTCATAATCTGAGTGTTTTTCTCTTCCGTGTGACACATATCATAAATGCTACTTGGAGGTGGCATATTACATTTGCCCCATTTGGCTTGCTGTACCTTCTCTCACTGTTGTGATAACAAAAACTCTTTAATGCATGTTAGCTGCAGATGTCCTCTTGCTTTTGTACCTCAAAAGGAACAGCTAAAAACCTGCCAGAGGCACTGCTTGCCCTGCAAGTTTGTTCTCTTATCATCCATTTTAGCTGATGTATTTGTACACCTTATATTTCTGTACCATAGCTCATTTCATCCAGAAGGGATTTTGAGGGAATGCATGTTGTGTCAAGGGAACCAAGGACAAACTGGGCAAAATGAGACTAATTTCATCATGCAGGGGATGTGGCAGCTGCAGCAAAGAAAGGAGCCACCACTGAACAGTTAGTTATAAAACCCCAAACCACTCCTTTCGGAGACAGTGTTTTCACTTTACCTTGAGAATGTACTGATGGTGCCCTCTGCCCTTTAATAGCAGTACTGTGACTTTCTGATATGTTGCTTTGACCCTGAAGAATCAGGCCACATAAAACTGAAATGCTCTTTACTTAAGCAGCACTTTTCATCCGACAGCCTAAATCCCCCTTACCACCTCTGGTTCATTAACTCTCATAATACCTTCCTGAGGTGACATGTATAAACCCCATGGTTTATAGATGGGGTAACAGAAAAGTAAGAACACAGTTAACTGACTTGCTCAGAATGTTACAATATATCTTTTTTCACAATGGCAATTGATTGTAGAGCTCTGGGCTCTAAGGATGTAGACATAACAATTCCCAAGGAGGTGTCCTGTGAACCTGAAATGCCACTGAAATGGCATGCATGCAACTACAGGGAGGAGAAAAAAACACTGTTCTGTATCAATATTATACAAGCGAAACCTTTGACCACATGCATAAGGTTGACATTATTGCATATTTAACACAGTTTTTCAAGCAGAGTCTGGCATCAATGCAAGAAAGTGTATCTAGCATCATCCGTCTGATGAGCACAAATGGGCAGAGGAAGAGGCTAAGAGCATGACAGGTCATGGCATGGGTGTGAATTAGGACACAAGCCCAGAGGCAGCATTTGGTACAGGTAACAGAGATTTAGAAAAGATTCAGAAAAGTAAGAACCATTATCTTAAATCCCAAAACTAGGGGTTTAAGAACCAATGGAAGCAGATCTTTATAAGAGACAGAAGAAGAGATTAGGTCACAGTTAGGTTATATGCCCTCCTGCCTTACCATCTGCATGGTTTAAATAATAATACTACGTATGTATTGGTTTGAACACTTTTGGTCTCTGACGGCTTCATTGTCATCAGCATCATCATCATCACCACCATCATTATGTTCCTCATCATTAGAGAAGAGAGAATCTTTATGATTCTATTCCCCATCGTCTAGATAATAGGCTATTCAACTGTGGACCAAAGTGAGAAAATTCAGCTCCCTCTTTATGGTAATAGAACAAGAAGAGTGCTGCCTCCTACTGATCACTTAGTAGGCATTCCAATTCTCTGGAAGGTGCAGCAACATTCCCTTAGCACCAACTCTTTCTTTTCAAGTTTATGTTCTGAACAGCAGAGGTATAAGGTCTAAACTGGTGGTTGTGGATAGGTTCTTTGGAGAGAAAATTATCCTACTGGAACAACAACAACAACAAAGAATAGTGAAGCTGCCTTCATCTTTAGCAAAGCATACTCCCTTATATGTGTGTTTGTGTGCATGTGTGTATGTGTGTGTTTGCAGGGTGAAAGGGAGAGAACAGAGAGAGAATTAAGCTCATCATTAATATGCCAGAGGTGGCAGTACAGAAATGGCCCTGAAAATACCATCTCATAGGGGGCACAAGAGTGTCTATCATGTTTGTTACCCTGATTTATTTCATTTCACATGTATGAGCTCTTTATCCTTACACCAACATTGACTCTTCATAGGGTGCGAAGTATATGAATATCCAGATGTAAAACTTTCTCTGGGCCCAGGGCTTCATCTGGCACTGTGATAAATATACAACAATTTCAACAAATTCCTAAATTTAGTTTTATATTTGATGTGTGAAACTTTTTAAAAGGATGGAGGTTTATGCTCATAGGGGACTGAAGCAGTTTATGCTGCTCCCTTTCTATTGTGTTGTTTGGTTTGCATTCACCAAGGAATCATTTGAGAGTGATTTAGAAAAGTTATGTCTCCACTGCCAGAGTGTTGCCTCTAGTGGCATTTGACATCTTAGTAACATTCTGGAATAGGCCCACATTCAAGCACTGCACCACACAGGAGCAAAGTCTTTATACCTACAATTCTTACTAGAGAGAACAAAACCTACTCATCAGTCTTATCAATTACACATGTATTTACTACATGACATATGATTACTTTTTCCTTCATGCTCTATAGGATATGATTTATTTGAGGGAAAAAGTAAGTGAAATATTTTTCCACCCTTAAATTTCAATTTAAAGATGAATAAACTGGAGTTTAATTTAAAAAAACGTTATTTTTAACAGTGGACTCTTGAAACCCTGATGCTTACTGGATTTATTTCATCACTCTCCCAGGTCTTGCTTGTCTCCTACTTTTCTGTGAAAGCTTCAAGTGATTCTCTGAAAGGGGCAGAAGAGCTGAGTATCAACAAAAGAAAAGCAATGGCAGATATTTTTCAGTCATCCTCACCTATTTGGTCCAGTACTGGACGGTATCCCTGTAATTCTCATCTTTAGAGGATAGTTGCCTGCATTTTCCATCACTTTGTCTAAAAGATTACCAATTAACAATGAACTGACTCTCGAATTTAAGAAAAATGTTATCCTAGTTTTTCATATACTTAAGAATTTGGGTTCAGTGAATAAAGTATTTGAAATGAAAAACTGATAGCCCCTTAGTGATGCAAAGTGGAAAAAGAGGAAATAATTAAACAAAGTCTTATAGAAATCAATTCCCTTTTCTATATCCAATTCATCCCTTTTCCGTATCCTAATCTCCTGTATTCCATTCTTACCATCAGACATTTTCTAATGTCTTTTCTGAAATAGTTGGACTTCAGCAGATTGGTGCTATCATTTCTTTACCAAAGGAGATTGCTAATGAGTTACATTTTTTCCAGCTGATTCTCAATGATCCATTTTCATATAATCAGTTGCTAACATGCCAGCAGCAGAGCCTAAAATATCCTGACTGGCCCTGTGTTCAGTGCAACACACTGGCTGCAGTTCATTAAGGACCTGAGATACCTCCAAATGCATCGTGGGACTGCAGAGTCTACAGAACAAAGGAACCCACAGGAGCATGTCTAGCCTCTTGTTACTGAAGAAATTATACAAGGTGATCCCTTTGAGGCTTAGTTCTTCCTCAATATTCATGTCTAAATCAATACTAGCCCTGAGATGACACTGCTGGTGAGTTAAAAATCTCTGTGAGTTGTCTATAGCAAGCAGTACCCAGGAGGAAGTGCAATGTTGCTCTTTATAAATAATCAGAGCTGTTCCATCCTAAGTAGAACAGCAGGTTGGAATTCACTTTGAACAATTTAAATCTCCAGATTCCATAAGTCATATATATTTAGGTTTCTGGACTTGACTCCAAAGGACTAGAATCATTTTTATTTTACCTTATCTATCTAGTTTACTTATTTATTTAGTTTCTTAGTTAGTTACTTGTTGTAAACTGAAGGGACATTTCTTTATGAAGTTCTCTCTGCCACCAGATCATGCATGCTTTCTGGCAACCACAGTAATGGGGTGTCTACTCAAATTCAGGGAGGATTTTTCAGGGGAAGCAGATTTCCTAGGCATTCCAGGTATTGCACTTTAAAGAGGCTGCCATGAAGTACAGCCTGTTCTGCAACAGCACACTGGGTACTAGGTCCTTAGGCATCCAGATGGATGTTGCTAATGTCAAGCTGATTTGAAAAAACGTTCCAGGAAAACTTATGAACAAAGCACTCAAGGCCAGATATGCAAACTTAATGCATGCATATTTGCCCACTCCCATCAAGGTTCTCCATAAGGAATAGAAGAGGCAAGATTTCTTTCTTTGTCCCTGTGTGTGTATATGTGTCCATGTTAGCCCATGAAATGATTTCTTAGAAAGTTATCAGATAAAAAAATAAAAATAAGAACAAAATCACAAGTGATGACACTTTAAGGAGGAGAATTTTTGCTTTACCAAAAATGAGAGTCTTGAATCATTCATTGATTTATTGACTCATTCATTCATTCCATAAATATATATGTTATGACAGGTACTGGGTTAGATGCAGGGCCTATCTTGTGAACAAAACTTCTAAGTGCCCTGTCTCATAAGGCTTAATTTCTAGTTGAGGAAACAAAATAAACAAGTAAACTGATAAATACACAAGATGATAACAGATTGTGATAAGTGCTCTGAAGGAAACAAAAGAGGGTAATAAGCTAAAGAATAGCAGGGCTTTGAGCAGGAGCAATAAGTAACTTGTAAACTGTGATGTGGAGAATGAAAAGGAGCCAGCTTCACAAAAAGTTGAGGGAGGAGCATTCCAAGCACACGTAACTGCCCTGAAGCACAAGGAGTTTGTATTTTCAGGGACAATAAAGGAAGCCAGCATGTAGCATGAATCAGTGTTATAGTCCCCATAGCACAGAACTGCATTTCAGGCAGTTGTACCAAAGGACAGCATTGGAAGGGTAGAGTTTTCCTCCACAAGTTCATGCTCAGACAGGGCCATCTCTCACTCCTCTTATTTTGAATTTCTCATCCATAAATTGACTGGAAACATCTTGAACTAATTTATGACAGCTTATATTACTTTTTAGGTGTAATGAAATTTGATGGTTAGCTACCTGCAGTTTCAAATAATGTTTCCTTTCTATTTGCCCTAAATTGACCTCTGTGAATCTTCAAAAAGTCACTTTTTAAAAATTTCTAATGCTCTGAGACATGAGATGTCTGTTCTCATTTTTTCCTACACAATCTAAACTTTTACTTACCTTAGAAAAATTCGTCTTTAATTTTCATTGCATCCATACTGAAGAGTTTTTCTCTTTTTTAGTTTGTTCTTATTGATTATTCCCTCTATCCCTTTAATTATTGTATGGCCAGTAGGGTGACCTCAACGTAGGAATTGGTATAGTGTGCTTGGTGGTATCTGAGGAGTTCAAAAGGAGTCCATGCCCCTAAAACACTTTTGCCCATTAGCCCAACAGTTTTGAATAAAATGTTTGTCTTTGTGACTTCTTTGGATTAAATGATTGAAGACCCTTATTTGCTAGCTAAGAAGGGTAACCATTAACTCTTAGAAAAAGCCCTTTCTGAGGGAACAGAGCACTGGAGAAATTATGGAAAAGGAATTGAACACCTGGAGATGGGAAATCAGAATTAAATTCCTGGATCATCCTACTTACTCTGTGAATCTACACAACTTCTGCAGAAGTGTATAGTATATTGATTGAGAGTAGGGTGCCGGATTCATACATATTTGATTATAATCCTGGCTCAACCACTGACTAGCTGGGCAAATCATTTAACTTCTATGATCTTCATCTTCCTTATGTGTAAAATGAGAAAACCAACTGTGCTTAACTCATAAGGCTATTGAGATAATCAAATGAAATAATGTAGGTAACATACTTGGTCCAAAGTTAGCCCACAATGCAGTGTTACTATAAATGTTAACTTTCCTGAAATTTTTTTTCTCCTATCTGTAAAATGGGACCAAGATTTCCCCAAATCACAAGGATACTGAAATTTATAACCCTGTGTTTGTAATATGAATAGAACAGTTTAGAAATAGGTACATATAGAAGGGAACAGGAAAGGAAACATATAGAGGCAGGAAGAAATCACTGTAGAGGATACAGTGCTGTACCACCCAGATCTCTTTTGTAATTGAAGAACCTATTCCTCCAGCTTCTGGGAGTGCTGACAGCAGATATCTCTCAGCTTTCAGCTGTCCTCAGAATTGCCTTGGAGGTGTCCAATCTCTATCCCCTGACACTGCCCAGCAGGGGGAGGAAAATAAAAGTCTGGCCATTTTGTCCAATGTTACACAATTTTGAAGAGTTATGTCTAATTTTAAAATAACCGTGGATCAGCTGAGGACTTCCCTGAGATTACATCACAGCCCAGCTTCTCCTTCCCAATTTTACTTTCTTCCATTTTTCTCATGTGGAGATACCAAGAGCATTCTCCTGCATTCTAATCTCTGTCTCAGAGTATTCTTCCTGGGAGCTCAGTCATGTGCTCTGACCCATCAAAAACTCCTCCTTTGACCCTAGAGTTTGCCATTTCAGTTTTGGTTTGAGATTGATTGCTACATAAAATTTATTTCCAAATATCTCAATTTGATCATATTTTTAGCTTGTATTCACATAGAAAACAATCATTTTTGAAGTAACTTTTTCACTTTAAAATAAAACACACACAAATGTAGCTCAATGAAATATTAGGAGGCAAGCATCTTTGTAACCACAATCTAGGTAAAAAAATAAAATTTTATCAGTCAGAAGCCCCTTCGTGTGTCTCATCCTAATCACAATCTTCCTCCACCCCAACTAACTACAAAAGTAAAACAATTCCTCACACTTTTTTGTATTTTTATCACACAAATGTGCATCCTTATATATCATACTTTATTCCTTTTTTAAAAATTTGTATGTCCCCTACGTCTCTTTTAATCTAAAATTCCTCTTTCATTTTTAAAAATTTTCTCTTACAATTTATCTGTTACAAACTTAGTCCACTTGACCTATAGTTTCCCATAGTCTGGATTTTGCTGAAGGCACTTTCATGGTACTATTTAATAGAGTCCTCTCTCCTTGTTATTCCCTGAAGGTGGCAACTAGATCCAAAGTTTGATAAACTCAAGTTTGATTCTTCTGGAAAAATATGGTGGTGTTATATTCTTTCCTCAGGAGAGACATAAGGTCTGGCTATCTGTCTTTTGACATTAGGAGCTCTTAATACTCGATACCTACATTTATTAATTTATTACATTTGGAATATGATGATATTCTAATTGTATCATTTCTGTTTTAATTATTAGTTGGATTACTTAAATAAAGAGACACCTCTCCACATTCACCAATTAGTTACCCAGTGGTAAAATTTATATAAGAAGGGCAGGATAAATCCTTGAGTCTTTTCCTTTATTTACCAGAAAATGAATTGTTTAACTATCATTTTATTTAGGTTACTGTTTATTTTGTATTAATATCATTATGAAATCATGAATTTAAATATATTTGATGGGTTTTATATCATTTTAATTATTATTCCTACCGAAACTCAGCTTGTCCCATATCTGTCCAGTGAGAGCCCTTAAATTTGCTCCTGAGTCCAATTTGACAAGACCAAGTAGTTTATTTTAATTGACTCCTTGCTATCTGTTATAATCATACGTTATAAGCTTATCATGTGTCTCTTCAACCCCAGACCTTTTTTCTGTGGGGAAATGGAATCAGCCATTTCTCGAAAACAGGTTGTTTTATTTTAGTGGAGAATGATATTTCAGTACCATTGCTACAGGGTTAGCCATTGTTTCTAGTCATTTCAATAGACAGAAATAGAAAATTATATATACAAAGTACATAAATTACATGTAAAATTATAATCGTGCATATTATATATGTTTATATATAGAGTATGTATATTACATATAAATTATATATTTATAATATATAAAATATAACAAAATTATATGAGCATGAGTACATTAAACTCATACATATCATAGTTATAATTTTACATATAAGTTAAATATCATATATGCATATATATAATTTCCTATCAGTATATATAATTATTCATGAGTTTATATCAATACTTGCAATTCAAATGCAGGAGTGTGGGGTTTTTACTTATCTTTTACTATATTAGAGCTGTATCTCCTTTCTATAGGAAGAACATTGTTTCTCAAATACAGAGAATGATAGAAATCATTTATTACATAAATGCTCATTTGCTTGATCCAGTAACACATAAAAGTCTCAGAATAACAATACTAAAACTATCACCTCAAGATTGTTAGTGAAAAAAATTTTTATATATGCTTTCTTCCTATGACTCATTCATTTTTTAAAATAATTGTGCTATCTCTACTATGATATAGCATATAGCCATTTTGATACATAGTTTTTCTGTTATAATTTCATTTACTCTCAGTTCCATAGATTATTATTATATATTTATAAGTCACCACCAGTCCTCATGTTGCTGTCCCTTTAGTCATTTTAGTTGGGTAAGTCTTATTCTCTAGATTTCCCAGGAATGATCTGAGGAAAGATATTCATTGAATTCTTGCAGGTTAACGGCATTTTTGTTGCCTTTTACACTTTTTTTCAAGTTTTATTGAGATATAATTTATATATAACTGTGTAAATTTAAGGTTTACAATGTGATAATTTGATATACATATATGTTACAAAATGTTTACCACATAAGGTTAGCAACCACATCCTTCACCTCACATAATTACCTTTTTTTGTTGTTGTTATGGTGAGAACATTAAAGCACTACCCTCATAGCAACTTTCAAGTGTACAATACAGTATTGTTAATTATAGTCCCAACGTTTACATCCAAGAAATTATTCATCTTATAACTGAAAGTTTGTACTCTGTGACCAACATCTCCACATGTCCCCCAGCCGTCAGTCCTGGCTACAACCATTCTACTCCTTACTTCTATTATTCGGCCTTTTAATTTATTTTTTTATTGGAGTATAATTGCTTTACAATGTTGTGTTAATCTCTACTGTAGAACAAAATGAATCAGCTATATGTATACATATATCCACATATCTCCTCCATCTTGAACCTCTCTTCCACTCCCCTCACCTAACCCACCTCTCTAGGTAATCACAGAGCACCAAACTGAGCTCCCTGTGCTATACAGCAGCTTCCCACTAGCTATCTATTTTACACATGGTAGTGTATATATGTCAATGCTACTCTCTCAATTCGTCCCACTTTCCCCTTACCCTGCTGTGTCCACAAGTCTGTTCTCTATGTCTGTATCTCTTTTCTGGCCCTGCAAATAGGTTCATCAGTACCATTTTTCTGGATTCCATATATATGTGTTAATATACTATATTTGCTTTTCTTTTTCTGACTTACTTCACTGTGTATGACAGACTCTAGGTTCATACAAATCACTACAAATGACCCAATTTCGTTCCTTTTTATAGCTGAGTAATATTCCGCTCTGTATATGTACCACAACTTCCCTATCCATTCAACTGGCGAGGGACATGTAGGTTGCTTCCATGTCCTGGCTATTGTAAATAGTGCTGCAATGAACATTGTAGTACATGACTGTTTTCGAATTATGGTTTTCTCAGTGTATATGCCCAGTAGTGGGATTGCTGGGTCATATGGTAGTTCTATTTGTAGTATTTTAAGGAACATCCATACTGTTCTCCAAAGTGGCTGTATCAATTTACATTCCCACCAACAGGGCAAGAGGGTTCCGTTTTCTCCACACCCTCTCAAGCATTTACTGTTTGTAAATTTTTTGATGATGGCCATTCTACCGGTGTGAGGTGATACCTCATTGTAGTTTTGATTTGTTCTGATATTGAGCTGCATGAGCTGCTTGTATATTTTGGAAATTAATCCTTTGTCAGTTGCTTCATTTGCAAATATTTTCTCCCATTCTGAGGGTTGTCTTTTCATCTCATTTATGGTTTCCTTTGCTGTGAAAAAGCTTTTAAGTTTAATTAGGTCCCATTTATTTATTTTTGTTTTTATTTTCATTACTCTAGGAGGTGAATCAGAAAGGGTCTTGCTGTGAATTATACCAAAGAGTGTTCTGCCTATGTTTTCTTCTAAGAGATTTATAGTGTCTGGCCTTAACATTTAGGTCTTTAATCTATTTTGAGTTTATTTTTGTGTATTGTATTAGGAAATGTTCTAATTTCATTCTTTTACATGTAGCTGTCCAGTTTTCCCAGCACCACTTATTGAAGAGGCTGTCTTTCCTCCATTGTATATTCTTGCCTCCTTTGTTGAAGATAAGTTGACCGTAGGTGCGTAAGTTTATCTCTGGGCTTTCTATACTGTTCCATTGATCTATATTTCTGTTTTTGTGCCAGTACCATATTGCCTTGATTACTGTAGCTTTGTAGTATAATCTGAAGTCAGGGAACCTGATTCCTCCAGCTCTGTTTTTCTTCCTCAAGATTTCTTTCACTGTTCAGGGTCTTTTGTGTTTCCATACAAATTATAAAATTTTTTGTTCTAATTCTGTGAAAAAATGCCATTGGTAATTTGATAGGGATTTCATTGAACCTGTAGATTGTTTTGGGTAGTATAGTCATTTTCATAATATTGATTCTTCCAATCCAAGAACATGATATATCTCTCCATCTGTTTGTGTCATCTTTGCTTTCTTTAATCAGTGTCTTATAGTTTTCTGCATACAGGTCTTTTGCCTCCTTAGGTAGGTTTATTCCTAGGTATTTTATTACTTTTGTTGTAATGGTAAATGGGATTGTTTCCTTAATTTTTCTTTCTGATATTTCATTTTTGTTGTATAGGAATGCAGGAGATTTCTGTGTATTAATTTTATATCCTGCAACTTTACTAAATTCATTGATGAGCTCTAGTAGTTTTCTGGTGGCATCTTTAGGATTTTCTATGTATAGTTTCATATCATCTGCAAACAGTGCTTTTGACAAAATTCAACACACTTTTATGATAAAATCTCTCCAGAAAGTGAGCATAGAGGAAACCTACCTCAATATAATAAAGCCATATATGACAAACCCACAGCAAACATTATTCTCAATGGTGAAAAACTGAAAGCATTTCCTCTAAGGTCAGGAACAAGACACGGGTGCCCACTCTCACCACTGTTATTCAACATAGTTTTGGTAGCCCTAGCCACAGCAATCAGAGAAGAGAAAGAAATAAAGGAATCTAAGTTGGAAAAGAAGAAATAAGACTCTTACTCGGCCTTTTTAGATTCAACATGTGAGCAAGATCCTTTGGTTTTGTCTTTCTCTTTTTGACTTTTTTCACTTAGCATAATGCCTTCAAGAGTCATCCATATTGTTGCAAATGGCAGGCTTTCCTTCTTTTCATGGCTGAATAATATTCCATCGTGTATATGTTCCAGATTTTCTTTATCCATTCATCCATACAATAGATGCTTAGGTTGTTTCCATATCTTGACTATTGTGAATAATGCTGCAGTGAACATGGAGTACTGATATCCTTTTGAGATAGTGATTTCATCTCCTTTGGATATATACCCAGATGTGAGATTGCTGGATCATATAGTAGCTTTATTTTTAATATTTTGAGGAACTTCTATACTGTTTTCTATAGTGGTTATACCAATTATATTCCCAACACCACAGTTCCCTTTTCTCCACATCCTCACCAGAATTTGTTATCTTTTGTCTTTTTGTTAATAGTCATTCTAGCAAGTGTGAAGTGGTATTTCATTTTGGTTTTGGTTTACATTTCCCTGATGATTAGTGATGTTAAGCACATTTTCATGTACCTGTTGGGCATTTGAATGTCCACTTTGGAAAAAAAAGGTTTTTAAATTCCTCTTCATTTTTTAAAAATCTGATTTATTATTGCATTATATGAATTCCTTACATTTTGGATATTAGCACTTTATCAGATATATGATTGGCAAGTATGTTCTCCCATTCTGTATGTTGCCTTCTCATTTTGTTGCTTATTTCCTTTGTTGTACTTTAGCTTTTTAGTTTGATGAAGCTTAGTTTGATCAAAAATAATTTGTTGATTTTGGCTTTCGTTGCTTGTGCTTTTGATGTCATAACTGAAAAAGTCATTGCCAAGATGAATATCATGGAACTTTCCCCCCATGTTTCTTCTAGGAGTATTATGGTTTTAATTATTACATTTAGGTCTTTAATCCATTTGAGTTGTTTTTTGTGAGTATAAGATAAGGGTCCAATCTCATTACTTTGCATGTGCTTATCCAGTTTTCTCAGCACCATCTATTGAAGAGTCTATTCTCTCCACGTTGAGTGTTCTTGGCTCCTCCCTCAAATATTAGTTGACCCTATATACGTATGTTTATTTCTGGCCTCTTGAATTTGTTCCATTGGTCTATGTGTCTGTTCTTATGTCAGCAGCATACTCTTTTAATTACTATAGCTTTTTAATATAGCTTTTTAAAATTGTAACTATTTTTTAATGAAGTATAGTTAATTTATAATGTCTTAGTTTCAGGTGTACAGAAAAGTGTTTCAGATTTATATGTATTGTTTTCAGATTCTTTTCCATTATAGGTTATTACAAGATATGAACATAGTTGCCTGTGTTATACAGTAGTCCTTGTTGCTTATCTACTTTATATATAGTAGAGTGTATCTGTTAATCCCAAACTCCTAGTTTATCTCTCTTCACCATCCCCACTAACCCTTTTTGTAACCATAAGTTAGTTTTCTATGTCTGTGAATTTATTTCTGTTTTGTAAATAAGTTCATTTATATCATTTTTTAGATTCCACATATAAGTGATATCATATGATGTTTGTCTTTGTCTGACTTACTTCACTTAATATGATAATTTCTAGGTCCATCCATGTTACTTCAAAAGACATTAATTATTCTTTTTATGGCTGAATACTATTCCACTATCTATATATCTATATATCTATATATATAGATATATAGATATATACCACATCTTCTTTATCTATTCCTCTGTTGATGGACATTTAGGTTGCGTCCATGTCTTGGCTATTGTAAATAGTGCTGCCATGAACATTGTGGTGCATGTGTCTTTTTGAATTAGAACTTTTACCTTTTCCAGGTATATGCCCAGGAACGGGATTCCTGGATCATATGGTAACTCTATTTTTAGGTTTTTCAGGAACCTCCATACTGTTCTCCATTGTGGCTGCACCAATTCACATTTCCACCAACAGTGTAGAAAGTGTCCTTTTTCTCCACACCCTCTCCAGCATTTATAACTTGAAGACATTTTAATGGCCATTCTGAGTGATGTGAGGTGATACCTCATTGTAGTTTTGATTTGCATTTCTCTAATAATCAGTGATATTGAGCATCTTTTCATGTACCTCTTGGCCCTCTGCATGTCTTCTTTGGAGAAATATCTGTTTAGGTCACCTGCCCATTTTTGGATTGGGTTGTTTGTTTTTCTAATACTAAGCTGCATGAGCTGTTTGTATATTTTGGAAATTAATCCCTTGTTGGTAGCTTCATTTGCAAATATTTTCTCCCAGTCCATAGGTTGTCTTTCATTTTCTTTATGGTTTCCTTTCCTGTGAAAAAACTTTTAAGTTTAATTAGGTTTCACTTGTTTCTTTTTGTTTTTATTTCCATTACTTTATGAGACAGATCAAAAAAATATTGCTGTGATTTTTGTCAAAGATTGTTCTGCCTATGTTTTCCTCTAGGTGTTTTATAGTATCCAGTCTTACATTTAGGTCTTTAATCCATTTTGAGTTTATTTTTGTATATGGTTTTAGAGAATGTCCTAATTTCATCCTTTTACATGTAGCTGTCCAGTTTTCCCAGCACCACTTATTGAAGAGACTGTCTTTTTTCCATTGTATATTCTTGCCTCCTTTGTTGTAGATTAACTGATTCTAAGTGGGTGGCTTTATTTCTGGGCTTTCTATCCTGTTCTATTGATCTATAATTCAGTTTTTGTGCCAGTACTGTTTTGATTACTGTAGCTTTGTAGTATAGACTGAAGTCAAAGAGCGTGATTCCTCCAGCTCCATTCTTCTTTTTCAAGATTGTTTTGGCTATTCAGGGTCTTTTGTGTTTCCATACAAATGGAAACCATATGATCATCTCAATAGTTGCAGAAAAAGCTTTTGATAAAATTCAAAAAAAAAATTCAACATCCATTTATAATAAAAATTCTTCAGAAAGTGGGCATAGAGGGAACATACCTCTACATAATAAAGACTGTGAATAACAAACTCACAGGTAACATCACACTCAACAGTGAAAAGCTGGAGACAAATCCTCTAAGATCAGAAACAAGACAGGGATGCCCACTCTCACCATTTTTATTCAACATAGTTTTGGAAATGCTAGCCACAGCAATCATACAAGAACAAGACACAAATTGTAAAAGAAGAATTAAGAGTGCAACTGTTTGCAGATGACATGAAAATCCTATACATAGAAGATACTAAAGATGCTACCAGAAAACTACTAGAGCTCATCAGTGAATTCCGTAAAGTTGCTGGTACAAAATTATTATACAGAAATCTGTTGCATTTCTTTACACTAACAACAAAATTTCAGAAAGAGAAATTAAGGATACATTTCTATTTCCATCTCATGAAAAATACTAAAATACTTAGGAGTAAACCTACCTAAGGAAGCAAAAGACCTGTACTCTGAAACTATAAGACACTGATGAAAGAAATTGAAGATAGCGCAAACTGATGGAAAGATATACTGTGCTCTTGGATTTGAAGATTCAATATTGTTAAAATGACTATACTACCCAAAGCAATCTACAGATTCAGTGCAATCCTTATCAAATTACCAATGGAATTTTTCACAGAATTAGAACAAAAAATCTTTTAATTTGTAATAGTTTGAAAACAGGAAGTGTGATACTTCCAGCTTTGTTCTTTCTTAAGATTGCTTTGGCTATTTGGGGTGTTTTGTGATTCCATATGAATTTTTGGATTGCTTTTTCTATTTTTGTGAATGCTTAACTCTAAAATAAGTTTTTCTACATGCAGCATCTTGGCTTGCATTTTCTTTTCTTGAGTACCTTAGTTATGTCATCCCATTTACTTGTGGTTTAAAGCATTGCAAAAAAACCAATCTGATGGTAATCTAATTTTCCTACTGTTATAAATTGCATGTCGTTTTTATCTATATGCCCAAAAAATTTTGTTTTCTTTAAAATTCAGTAGTTTTACTAGAATATGAAAATAGATATAATAGCCTCTGTTCCCAACACCAAATTCTCAAGTGTACTGTGAGCTTGAAACCATGCCTTCCATTCTCACTGTTTTGAGTAGTTGAAAAGTTAAAAGAGAATATAATCATCTATCTACATGTAGAAAGAGTCTACAAACTGGCAAAATTCAATTTATTCCTACTCTTTTACCTGCTCACCAGCCTATGGACTTCGACTTTTTTACCATGAACATTCATTTTTTTCCCTTTGTGTGGGAATCCCGATAACTAAATACAGGTTGTTTTGTCCTAGGGGACAGCCACAACATTTAGCATGTTCATTAATTTAATTAGGACCTTGTTTACACTTTTGCTGTCAACCGTAATTGTTTGTTTATTTGAACTACAATCACCTGACTTCATTAAACATCAGTAGCTCTCAGTAAATGAGGTGTGCTTGACTTTCACAATTAAATGTAAATTTAAGAGGGTTGATTTCTAATAGAACAGGCAATGTTTTCACAAGATGACAATGGAAATCCAGGGCAGGGACCTAGTTAAACTTAGCCTTTGTGATAAGGTTAAAGATAAGGCACTAATTAATGTGGAGGCAGTTTTCTGACAATACTCCTCACTTTGTCTTTAGTCTCAAAGATCATTGTTTAGCCCCCACCTTTTTTTTCAAAGCAGAACATGTTCAAGTGAGCTAATGAAGGCCCCGAAGCAGGTTTCATAGTGATCATTTCACTCTGATAACTGCATATTTCTCTAATCCAAGCCAGTAAAGCTGATATTGGTCAAAAAATTAAAGTTTCTTCTTCAATATCAACTCTTACCATTAACAGAAAAATCAAAGTATGGTGAAAGAGTATGAGTTTAGAGTCAGATTTGGAGTTTGAGCTCTGGTTCCATTGCTTATCAGCTTAGTGAGCTTGAACAAGTTTTTAAAACTTTAGGACTTCCCTGGTGGTCCAGTGGTTAAGACTTCACACTTCCATTGCAGGGTTCAGGGGGCATGGGTTCAATCCCTGTTTGGGGAACTAAGATCCCACATGCCACGTGGTGTGACCAAAAAGAGAAAACAATTATGTGCTCAGTATTATCATCTGAAAAGTGGGGGATAGTGACATATTTGTTATTTCTCACATGAAAAAAAATGGATAGAGAAAATATTGTAAACTGTAGGGTGATAGGTAATTTCTTTGTAGTATATAATTTTTTTCCCTAGGACCCATTTATTTTGGAGTTTCAAAGTGAACATAAAAATGGTTATTGGGTGTGCTTTTTGAAGGTCTTTTAAAGTATCTTCTGTATAAGGATATCAAGCAACTAATATTTGAAAACTTATTTGATGCATGAAATAGAGATGGAAGAGAAGAGAAAAAAAACTTAGAGATTATACCCATCCCCCAACACAGTGGCAATGTTAGTTTAGCTTCATTTTGAATTATACTGTCTCTTGTGACTTTGGGGTTGTTCAGTTGCCTTAGGCTCATCCTTGTTAACACTAACCCTTGCTAATATAAAGAGGACCTGACTGCCAACAAAACTGTGAAGGAAGCCAATTTTTTCCGTGGTTATTTTCCTACACCCATGACCCCCAACAGCATCTAATCCTCCTTCTTGACATATTCTCCTCCTTACCCAATTGCCTATCTCCTAGCCGGCTTCAGTTGTCATCTGGATGTCAACTCAGTTGATATTTAAGTACTAGGATGTTAGAAAATAACCAGTTTAAAGCATATCTCCTTTCAGTTTTATTTGTGTTTTTTAGAGGGGATTCATGACAGAGAAGGGCTAAAGGGATAAAATATAATGGTGAAATGACTGGTAGTAGGTTGTATTATGTAGACAATTACATACTCTGCTCATAGGATTTTCCTTTTCAGATACGAAAAGTACAGAAACTCGAATTGGATCTGTCTAGGACAAGAGGGCTATACACGAAACAAACAAAACTTATGAAATCCCCATATTGACTTATTTTATTGTGATTTGATTCTTTCTCATAACATAGATCATAGGACAAAACTGAATTAAATGCAGGCACTCACTCATTAAGTCTTTATTAATCTTGGTTTTACTCAAAATGTCAATGTAGAATGCAGCAAGAGTGGTAAAAGACTACTAAAAGAGTCAGTGGATCCTGTAATGTTCCAAAATGGATAACAATGTGCATCAGAGAAAAACGATCCCACTGGTGGTAAACAGCTAGCCACCTGAATATCATTTAGTACATGTTCAGATCTAATGCCACCACAATCCATTTAGTTCTTTGAACTCATAAATGAGAACTCAGAAAAAAATTCAGTCCTGACCAAAGTAAGCAACACTGGACCCTGCCTTACACATTTGTTCCTAACTCTTGGCATGATACAAAGCTGCCACTGCGTTGATGATAGCCCTAGGACCAGTTTCATTGACTCTCACAAGACAGGCCATTTTATTCCTGACAGTGAGAAACTTCAAAAAACAGAAATAGTGTCAGTCTCTTTATGCATATAAGGTGAGGGAGTCAGTGAGTACACAGGTACCTAAGTAATTATATTAGTCATGTTTACTGCCACAGGCCCTGCTTTACTCTAACAAGGTAGGTGGTTCACTGTAATTATTTAGTCACTAAAACAATCTCCCTCTATACATTTGGTACAAGAAGAAACAATTATTTTCCGGGTAGTGTTTGGTAACACACAAACTATCAATCAGGAACAAATAAAATTTAGGTAGGTGGTACCATCTGTGCCCATTATATTCCAATCAAACAAATTTTCTCTCAAATACCTTATTTTGGGTGTTAGAAAAGGAAATCTAATAGCTATTCCAAAACCCAGGAAAAGAAAATGGATTATCTTTCTAAAATTTAGGGAATGTCATGCAAGCTGCTTACTGTGTTTACTGGTGCTTATGAACTGTCTCTCTCTCTCTCCACACATACACAAAAATCACACACACACACACACACACGCACACAAACACACACACACACACATGCTAAATTGGAGAGCTACAGGCTAGGCAACTAAACCATCCTAACTCTTTTTCTTTCAAAGCTCTTAATAACCACAAAATATAATATGCAGTTCTTGCATGCCTAACCATGCCACTTAATGTAATTTAAATTGGTCAGAGAAGAATTTATAAGAGAAAACTAGAATAGAACAACTAAGTGTTATGATGATTAATTTTATGTATCAACTTGACTCGGCTAAGGGAGGCCTAGATAGCTGGTAAAACATTATTTCTGGGTGTGTCTGTGAGGGTGTTTCTAGAAGAGGTTAGTATTTGAATTAGTAGTGAATAAAGAATATCCACCTTTACCAGTATAGGCAAGCACTATCCAATCTGTTGAGGGCCAGAAGACAACACAAAGGTGGAGGAAGTGCAAATTCTCTCTCTTCTTGAGCTGGGATGTCCATCTTCCACCCTTGGACATTGGAGCTCCTGGTTCTTGGGCAGCTTCTTAGTTCTCAGTCCTTTGGGCTCAGACCGAATTATACCACAGACTTTCCTGGTTCTCCAGCTTGCAGATAGCATATCATGGCATATCTCAGCTCCATAATAACAAATCTCCTCTTATTTGTCTTTTTCTGAAATGTCAACCTTAAGATGAAGGAAAAAGATACCACTCATCCATTCCAGAAGAGATGAAAGAAAAAGATGCCATTCATCCATTCTTCTGACAAGACTGATAAAGTTTCCTACTTCTTCCTGAATCATAGATCACTATCTCCCTTAGAGTTCCTATCACCAAATTGATCGCTGCACATGACTTCCAAGAATAAAAACTGCAGATCTCAATCTCCCTTATATCCATGGGTGGCCATGTGACCAAGTTTGGGCTAAGGACAAATAATGAGAGGTGATGTGTGAAATTTCTGAGATATATACTTAAAGTTACCAAACACACCCCTTCTTTCTCCTTTCTTTTATTCTATTACTTGGAATATGTTCAAAATGGTGATATTTCATGGACCATGCATATGGGAAACATCTTAGTGTTGGCAGAGCAAAAATAATGATTTTGGATCCATGGATGCCCTAACACCAAAATCATAAAAGATAGTAGTTGATTTCATAATATTTTCATTAGAAGCTATTGAATCACACAGACAAAATATTGGTAAATATATAGAACATTAGAACAACAATAATAATAAACTTTATCAAAAGTAGAGAACACAAACTGTCTTCAGTTATACAAGGAAGATTTACAAATTTGACTGGATACCAGGTCACAAAGTCCTTAACAGAATTCAAATAATAGGTAACATGCACACCGCAGTCTCTGACCATGATGTAAATAAATGAGAAAATAACTTTTAAAGATTTTTTTAAATGACCAAATGCATTGCTAAATAAATCACAGTTTAAAGAAAAACTTCCAGTGGAAATGACGGAATGTTTATAACTGAATATTACTGAAAGTACTATGTAGAGAAACTTTTTAAAGGAAAAATTTAAAATACAGAACCATACAGAGAAAAATATAACAAATTCCTTCATTATTAAAAATGTTAACATTTAGTCATTTTGTTTCACATTTTTTAAATTTAAAAGCAAAGATCGCATACATAGGTAAAATTGGAGTTTTCCTTTTCTTCCTCACCAATCTTATACTCCTTCCTACCTTCCTGGAAGCATCTTCTCTCATGAATGTAACAAATATCCTACAGTGTTAGTCAGGGTTCTCCAGAGAAACAGACCCAATAAGATATCTCTATCTCCATTTCTATCTCAAACTTGCTATCTCTATATAGAGAGATTGGTTGAATGATTATTTGAAGGAATTGGCTTATATAGTTATGGATGCGGGCAAGTCCCAAGATCTGCAGGGTGAGTAGGCAAGCTGGAGACCCAGAAGAGCTGATGGTTTAGTTCCAGACGAAGGCCAGTAGGCTCAAGATCCAGGGAGATCCAGTATTTTAAATTGAGGCTGAAGGCAGGAAAAAAGTCAATGTCCATCAGACAGAAAAGGGTCAGCCTTTTTGTTCTAGTCCTTCTTCAGCTGAATGGATGAGTCCAATCTACATTAAGGATGGTAATCTGCTTTACTCAGTCTACCAATTTAAATGTTAAATTGGTAGAAAACACCCTCATCGAAAACAGCCTCACAGAAATAATCAGAAAAATGTTTGAATGAATATGTGGGTACCCCATGGCCCTGTCAAGATGATATAAGAAATTAACCATCACACCTACCAATTGTATTTTTTGCTCTTATTTGATGTATGTGTCCAATGTGGCTTTATATATTTTTTTAAAACTTTACAAACGTTATCACAGTCTACATAGAATTTTGCAACTTGCTTTTCACTCATAATTACGTTTTGATTACTATTCTTATTGATACATTTAGATCAAGTTCTTTCATTCTAAGTGTGTCAGGTAATTTACTAATAAAATAAACCTTTATTTATCTATTCTCCAAGTTGTACAAAGTGTGTCCTTCTACAAGTATCCTGGTACAAAGATACAAGAGTTTATCTAAGATACATACCTATAAGCAGACTATCTGGTTTGTAGGATATGCTTAGTTTCAACTTCATTTGATAATGCCAAATCATGATCCAAAATGATTGCATAAATTTGCACTCCCACTAGAGTGTGTATGAGAGGCCTTCTTTTCCTATATTTCAACCAATACTTGGTCTTAACAGACTTTTATTTTTGCTAATATGGCCGATAATAACTCATTCGTTTTTAATATCAACTTTCATGAATACCCATGCAGTAGATATTTGTCTTTTTCTCTATCTTTAGTATCTAAACTCACTTCAAATTTGGAGGAAAGCAAGATAAGTCAAAAGCAGGATCTGCCTTCTACTACAGGATCTGACAGTGGGGGGTTGTAGCATATGCCCCCCTTTCCATTTCTGTGACAGTTAAGACATAAGGACTTTGTTTAGGCCAGTCAGCTGGATATTCTCAAAACTTTTCACAAATGCTACATTGAATTAGAGAGTATGGAAGTGTTCCTTGGTAGTGATATTAGAAGTGATGGCAGCAAGTGTTTTTTCCATTAGCAGTGACCTTCGAAGACTGTATCTGTGATGAGATTCTGGTTGTGGGGATATTCCCTTTGATTCTGTCTGTGTTCTGATCCTTAGTATTCCAGGCATTGATTCTGTGAGCCAATATGATAATTTTTGACTGATTTTTTTTCTGCTTAAACTACCCAGAGCTTTTAATCTATTGTTTAAAATCAAAAACTCTACTCTGTTCCATTAATCAATGTGTCTGTTTTTATTCCAATACCATACCAAAATAGAAAAATAGATCAATGAAACAGAATACAGGACTCAGAAATATACTCCCATAAATATCATCAACAAATCTTTGACAAAGAACAAATTAGATACAATGGAACAAAGATAGTCTTATCAAAAAACAGTGCTGGAACAATTGGACATCCACATGCAAAAAAATGAATCTAAACACAGACTTTTCAAACTTCACAAAAATTAACTCAAAATGGATCAAGATTTAAATGTAAAATGCAAGACTCTACAAACTCCTAGAAGATAACATAAGAGAAAACCTAGATGATCTTGGGTGTGGTTATGCCTTTTTAGGTACAACCTTAAATGCACAATCTATGAAGGAAATACTCGATAAGCTGGACTTCATTACAATTAAAAATTTCTTCTGTGAAAGACAGTGTCAAGAGAATAAGAAGACAAGCCACACAAAGGGATAAACTATTTGCAAAAGACACATCTAGTAAAAGATCATTATTCAAATATACAAAGAACTCTTAATATTCAACAATAAGAAAACAAACAATCCTATTAAAATGTGGGCCAAAACCCTTAACAGATACCTCACCAAAGAAGGTATACAGATGGCAAATATGCATATGAAAAGATGCTCTGCATAATACATAATCAGGGAAATGGTAATTAAAAGAACAATGAGATACTAATACACACGTATTAGAATGGCCAAAATCTGGATCACTGACAACACCAAATGCTGGCGAGGATGCAGAGTGACAGAAACTCTCATGCATTGCTAGTGGGAATATGAACTGTTTCAGTCACATTGGAAAAACATCTGGCAATTCCTCAAATAAAAACAGATATGTCAAAAGACCCAAAAATTCCACTGTTAGTTGTATATCCAAGAGAACTGAAAATATATATTCATACTAACATTTATACAAAAATATTCATAGCAGCATTAATCATAATGGCCAGAAAGTGGAACAAGCCCAAATAGCTATCAGTTGATGAACAGATTAACAAAATGTAGTATATCCATACAATAAAATATTATTCAGCCATAAAAAAATGAAGTACCGATACATGCTATAACTTGAAAGAACCTTGAAAACATTATGCTAACTGAAAGAAGCCAGACAAAAAAGGCTACATATGAATGATTCAATTTATGTGAAATTTCCAATATTTGTACATCTATCGAGAAAAAAAGTAAATTAGTGGTTGCCTGGAAGGGCAGAAAGGATGGAATGGGGAGTAAGTGCTAATGAATATGGGGTTTCTTTTTGGAATGATTAAAATATTGTGTAATTAGTAATGATGGTTGTGAAACTGTGAATATACTAAAAATCACTAAATTGTACATTTTCAAAGAGTGAATTTTATGGTACATTAATTATAAAATATTATAAAATTATAAACGTGCTCTACTATAATTTTATCTAGTACTTTTAACCTCACTTCTTCCAAAAAACTTAAGTCTTTGATTTATGGCTCTGATTCACTGGCTCTTGTATCGTGTGAGGGATGCCCTCATTTTCTATTTTTCCCATATGGAAAGTCAATTTCCCCTGTCTCATTTATAGAACATCCCATTCTTTTCCAATATTTTCAGTCCCCACTGATGTATATATCAACTGTCACACAAATCCTGTTTGAGCTCTCTACTGTGTTTAATTGATATTTTGATGTCTTACAATCTTTAATTAGCATATCTTGACATCTAGTGGATAAACACACCTTACTTTTCTCATTATTATTCTTTAAAATAATTTTTGGAGTTTGCTGACATTTAAAAATCAATCTCATTAACATTTTGACTGAAATTTCATTTGAATTATATATTAATTTGGGGAAAAATCACATCTTACACTGTGTTTTCTCGTTTCTTAACATGGTACCTATTACCTACCAGGAGAATGATGGTTACGGAATAGAAAGTATACTTCATAAATTCTCACAATGTATAGCTAATATAACAACAACAGAAAAAGATATAGGAAAGACATGTGGGAATAAATGTGAAGCATGCTGATTACTTTATCCTTCATATTAGAAAGTAAATCCATTGGTAAAATTGAAATATATACTTTAACATTATTCCTCTATCTTAATGATTTCCTTATACTCTTATATTTTAATGATTAATAATTTCTGCACTGAAGAAAGTTAAATTCAATAATTCTTTCCATTTTATTTATTGATTATTTCTATTTTTGATCAAATGAATTTAACTTAATATTTTTGTTTCAAAACATCATATATGGTATGAGCTCATTCATGTCAAACTCTGTACATCTATCTTTATTTCATTCTGATTTGTGTAAAGAGATATATTGAATAATGTTCACCACACATTAACTGTTTCTGATGATAGGATCTATATTTATTTGTTTATAATATCTGTTGAATTATATGGTACTGCTTGAATTTTTTATAATGAGCATTGTTTTAATGAAAAACTATGGCAAATGTGGCACCACTAAAAGTGGTGAAAAACAAATCATGGGTTTTAAATATTTGAAGAAAAATATTACAATACATATGACTGAAACAGTGTTGATATCCTTAAAGAATATCTGCAGATGGTTAGAAAAAGACAATGTAGCCAATAGAAAAATCAGAAGAAGAGGGGGAAATGTAAATAATCCATATGAAAATTTCTCTATGACTCTGGCTTTTGGAGAAATATTAAGTTTAAAATATTGGATATTATTTTCATCATTCAGATGGTTAAAATTTTTTAAAGCAATAATATCTAGTGTTACAAAATACTGGAAAAAGTTTCATACATCACTAGTATTTTTGAATTGCTACAATCGTTTAAAGTAATCTGACAATATTTTTTTAATTTAAAATACACAAAAAGAGCATTGCAAGTCATACAAAATTTACAAACCAAAGTAAACAAGAGGGTAATTTATTGGAAAGGTATTGGGAATGCACAGATATATGGGAAGGCTTGTGAATTAGATTTGAAAATAGGAACCAAGATAGTTCCTACATTACTTGTAAGCAAGAATCTCAACATAGCCTATGCAGTGACACATCAGGGCACCACCTGCTGAGAAGAATATCAGTTGTTAAGGATTTATGGTCCCAGAAGAGTGTGTCCTATTTGCTGAACTTAAGTACATGTCCATCCCTTGAGTGTGCAAGGTCAATGAGAGAAAGAAGGTAATAACCTTTGTTTAACAGTTACTAAATACCAAGATGTCTTTTAAGCTCTTTAAGCCAACATCTCATTTGATCTTCTAAACAACATTTTAACGATTTATCTCTATTTTGTTAATGAAGTTAAAGTTTCTATGATCACAAAGCTGGTAAGTAGTGGAGCTGAGATTTAAATATATTCTGGTACCTTAGTCTTTGATATTCCTTGAATATTTGTAGTAGAAATGTAGGTATCACTTGGTGAAAATTACCTGGTATAAATTACCATCCCACAAAAAACACAAAATTTAGGAAACAAAACCATGTCCCACCTCCCTGCAATGTACTCTTATTCCGATAAAATGAGAAAAATAGTAAAAATAATGTTCAAATAATAAATGTCCAAAACAGACCAAGCAATTCCACTTTGGAGAAGCTTCATGTAGTAGATAAATTCTAAGATGAGTATCAATGACTTTCACCTTGTATAATCTCTTTCTGTTGATTATAGAGCCTGTGGATATGATGAGACTTCACTCCTGTGATTATGTTCCATGTGTGGCAAAAGAGTCCAGGTGTATTCTACTCAATAATCTGTAATGACCTATATGAGAAAAGAATCTAAAAAAGAGTGGATATATATATATATATGTATAACTGAATCACTTTGCTGTACAGCAGAAACTAACACAATATTGTAAATCAACTATACTCCAATAAAAATTAATTCACTAAAAGAGTCCAGATGTGATTAAATTTACTGTTGAGCTGATTTTGAGTAAATCAAATGGTGGGAATGTAAGTTGATACAAGGCACTATGGAGAACAGTATGGAGGTTCCTTAAAAAACTAAAAATAGAACTACCATGTGACCCAGCAATCCCACTACTGGGCATATACCCAAAGAAAACCATAATTCAAAAAGACACATGCACCCCAGTGTTCACTGCAGCACTTTTTACAATAGCCAGAACATGGAATCAACCTAAATGTCCATCAACAGAGGAATGAATAAAGAAGATGTGGTACATATGTACCATGGAATATTAGCCATAAAAGAGAACTAAATTGAGTCATTTGTAGAGACATGGATGGACCTAGAGAGTGTCATGCAGAGTGAAGTAAGTCAGAAAGAGAAAAACAAATATTGTATATTTATGCATTTATGTTGAATCTGAAAAATTGGTATAGACGATCTTATTTACCAAGCAGAAATAGAGACGCAGATGTAGAGAACAAATGTATGGATACCTAAGGGCAAAGGGAGGGTGGGATGAATTGGGAGATTGGGACTGACATATAAACATTATTGATACTATGTATAAAATGGATAACTAATATAGATAACTATAGCACAGGGAACTCTATTCAATGCTCTGTGGTGACCTAAATAGGAAGGAAATCCAAAAAGGGGGATAGATGTATACGTATAGCTGTTTCACTCTGCTGTACAGTAGACACTAACACAACATTGTAAATCAACTACACTCCAATAAAATTTTTTTAAGAAAGAAATATTCTGGATGGGCTATTTAAATATGCATCAGAAACACAGGGAGACAGTGGTTCAAAGCATGAAAAGGAATCAATATTCTGACATTGAGGATGATGGGAGCCATGTGGCAAGTAATATGAATGGCCTTTAGGAGAAGAGAGAGACCCCCTGCTTCAGCAAGAAAATAGGAATCTCTGTCCTACCACCTCAAGAAACTGGATTCTCCCAACAACATAAATGAGCTTGGAAATGGATGTGTGCCATAGTCAAGCCTCCAGACAAGAATACAGCCAGCAACACATTGATTTCAGTTTTGAAATATCTTGTGCAGACAACCAAGCAACAACATGCTGGACTTATTACCTACAATGCTGTGAACTAATAAATGGGCCTTGTTTTAACCTGCTAAGCTTGTGATAAATATGTTATGCAGCTATTGAAATCTAATATATTTTATTACAGAAATAAAAGTACCAGTACTATGGGCATATGTTCAGTTATATTTATTGTACTAGAAAAACTTGAAATTAACCTGAGTGTGCCTCAGTAAAGAAATCACTGAGAATATTGTGATAGATCATGACATTATAAAGTCTGTCAGTGTTAAATTAACCAGGGTAATATGTGTTGACATGGAAACACGTCTATTGTATATTGAGTGAGAAAACTGAGGTGTAGAACTATGTATATAATGTGTATGATCCTATTTTATTTTTAAGAATCATATACATCTATAAATATAGACATATATAAAGATTTAGCAGGCAATAGCTACTAAATGCCTCAGAAGGGTAGGACCACATTGCTATTATAATGATGGAATAGGAGCAGATTATTACATCTTTTATACATCTCTGAATTTTTTGACATGTAACAATGTGTGTTACCCCTGTCATGAAAAACTAATTAAAATGTTTAAAATATCACACATTTTGAGAAAATGAACTACACCTATAACTCAAGAGGCTAGAAAATTTTAAAAATAGGAGGAATTAATAAATCAGAAATTAATAGAAAATAAAATTAATACAAGCTGGTATTAAAATTCATACATTTTAGATTTGTGAAGTAGAAAACTAAAACCTTGTATAAGACCACCCTTGTATATATTCTATAGTAACAGCTTAGAGTTTATGCATCTTCATTTTGTTTTCATACACACACTCATATGTACATGACTCAAGCTATTTGGGGAAATCATCAATTATTTGACTCATATTTGATGCTAATTTCTAGTTTTCTTAAATTAGGTCAGATCATGTGTTCTTTACAATTTTCTACTGTTTGTAATTTATTGAAAATTTTTTTCAGTTTTGTGCTTGTTTGTTTTGCCTAAGACTATCACTCATTCATTATGAACATTCCCCTGTTGATTGTATTTTGCCTTAAATTCTATTATGTTTAAAAAGCATTACAACCTGTGAATTATTTTTCCTTTTTCCTGGTACAGCATGGACCATTCTTTGAATCTTTGTTTTCTAAGGCATATTTTTGTAATTGCATATCTTAGAAAGATCCATAATTTGAATTTGTTTTATTACATTTGGAGTTCGGTCTTCGAATGGACCAGCTCAACCCATGTACAATTTTTTTCACAATTTCTATTTTAGAGCTTTACTTTTGTGATCTTGTTTTACACATTTTGACTTTATCTTTCCCTGAGATTTTCTTTGTTTTCTATTTTTTAATATATTAACTGTTGGGTTTCTTCATTGTTTGTTAAATATCTCATTTGTGATCTGGCAGTATACTTTCTTTTTTGAAATATGAACATGTATTTCCTAATTATCTAATTATCTAGAATTAAAAGCTGTTTAATGTGTGGATATGAAAATGGAGGATATTTGCATACAATCATTTTACTTGTTCTCTAAAAGTTCATTTTTTGTTAGTATAATTTAGAAACTTGGGCAATATATGATTATTAAATTATTATTTATATTTTTAAAATATTTCAACCAAGAACTTTTTTGGCATTTTCTTTGTTTTGTCGCAATGCTTAATATGATTCAATACACAATTGTATGTTTATTAGATTTCATTGCTCACTACCATGATTTCCCCTTTATTTAAATCTTCTTTTTAATTTTTATGAAGGACAATAGTAATAAGCCTTGGAGTATTTTTTCATATAATTGTACCTTTTCTTAACAGCTTTATTGAAATATAATCCACATACCTTGCAATACACAAATTTATAGTACTTTTCTAAGCCTTTGATGATCTGAAAATATCCTTGTGCATTTTTTAAAGTAAAAATTTTATTTTGTGATTATTATTGATTCTCATTTTGTAAGAAATAATACAGAGAGATCCTGTGTGCCTTTTAAGTAGTTTCAACCAATGGTAACGCTTTACAAAATTATAGTATAATGGCATGACCAGGATATTGACATTGATACAATCCACCAGTCTTATGTAAATTTCCCCACTTTTACTTGTACTCAGTGTATGTGTTTGTGGAGGGGGTTAAATGTTTAGTGCAATTTAGTTGTATAACATGTGTAAGGAAGTGTACTTGCACCAGATCCAAGTTCCAGGAGAGTTTATTAACCACAAAGATCCTTCGTGTTGCCTTTTTATAACCACATGAATCTCTTTCCTGCACCTCTATACCTTCTTCCCTAATCCCCGGCAACCACTAATCTGTTTGCCATTTCTAAAACATTGTCTTTTCAAAAATATTATACAAATGGAATCTTATGGTGTATAAAAATCTTGTTGAATTGGACTCTTTTTTTCCCTCAGAATAGTCCTTGGATATTCATTCAAGTTGTTGCCTATATCAATAGCTCATTACTTGTTACTGTTGAATATTATTCCATGATATGTATATAGCATATTTGTTTAACTGTTCACTTGTCAAAACATCCGGATTGTCTCCAGTTTTTATTTTTTTTCTTATTATGGATAAAGCTGTTGTAACATTTGTGTACAGATTTTTGTGTGAACAAAGGTTGTATTTATCTGGAATAAATGTACAAGAGTACAATTTTTGGGTAGTATGGTAATTGCATGTTTAGTATTATAAGAAAATTCTGAAATGTATTCTAGAGTGGTTATAACATTTTACTTTCCCATCAGCAATGTATGAGTGGTCCAGTTTCTCTGCATCCTGGCCAGCATTTGGTGTTTCCATTATTTTCTATTTTACCCATTCTGATAAGCATGTGTTGATATTATATTGTTGTACTCATTTTCATTTCCCTAATGGGTAATTTGATAGTTAATTCTGTGTCAACTTGGCCAATGTAACCAGATATTTGTTCAAATATAATTCTGGTTGTCTTTGTAACGGTTTTTTGGGGGAGGGGAGAGGTGAAATTAACATTTAATCAGTGGACTTTGAGTAAAGTATATTTCCCTTCATAATATGGATAGAAGTTATCCTATCAGTTTAAGACCTTAATAGAACAAAGATGGACCTTTCCCCAGCAGAAAGGAATTCTGCCATCAGATGTATTTCAAACTTGAACTGAAACTTGGCTTTTTCCTAGGTCTTCAGCCTGCTGGCTCACTCTCCCAGTTTTAGACTTGCCAGCCTCCATAATTGCATGAGACAGTTCCTTAAAATAAATCTCTCTTTATACATGTCAACATCATATTGGTTCTTTTTCTCTGGAAAATCTTAACTATACAAGTAATAATGTTGAGCATCTTTTCATGTGCTCATTCGCCATCTGTATATCCACTTTGGTGAAATATCTGTTTATGTTTTTTGTTTATTTTCTAATTAGATTTTTTTTTACTGTTGAGTTTTGAGAGTTCTTTATATATTATAGATAGTAGTCCTTGGTCAGATATATGGTATGCATATATTTTCTCCCAGTCTGTAGCTTGTATTTTCAACCTCTTCACAGATGTTTTACAGGTCAAAAGTTGTAAATTTTGATGATATCCAATATTTCAATTCCTTCTATGGATTATGCTTTTGGTGTCATGTTTAAGAATTCTTTCCCCAACCCTAGGTTCAAAGATTATTTCCAATGTTTTGTTTCTAAATGTTTTATAGTTTTATATTTTGCATTAATATCTGTTACTTATTTGAGTAATTTTTGTGTTAGGTAGGAGATTTAGGTTAAGATTTTTTTTTTCTGTGAACTTCCAATTGCTCTAACATTATTTGTTGAAAAGGCTATATTTTCTCCATTGAATTGCTTTTACAGCTTTGTCAAAAATCCATTGAACATATTTATGTGGGTCAATTTCTAGGTTCTCTGTTCTGTTCCTTTTATCTATGTGTCTATCCCTATGCAAATAACAACACTGTCTTGATTTCAGTAGCTATATAGTAGGCCTTAATATCAGGTAGAGGGATTCCTCCCATTTTATTATCTGTATATACCAATTCTATATTGTGTGCTTTTTATATGAATTGTAAATAAGCTTGTTCTATCTACAAAAAAAAAACTTTGCTATGATTTTGATAGAATTGCCTTAACTGTATAGATCAAAGTAAACAATTGCCATCTTTACTATGGTGAGTCATCCAACATGCAAATATGCTATATCTCTCCATTTATTTAATCTTTTTAAAATTTTTTCATCAGCATTTTATAATTTTCAGCATACAGATCCTGTACATGTTTTGTTAATTTTACACTTAACAATTTCATTTATCTTTGTGGTAATTGCAAATAGTATTGCAAGGTTTGATTTTGGTTTCCACTATTTAATTAATATATAAAATTATAAATTATTATTTTTTGTATGTATATGTTGATCTTGTATCCTACAACCCTGCTGAAATCACTTAATAATTCTAGTAGGTTTGGGTGCATTCCTTGTTTTTTTGATGTAAACATCATGTTACCTTCAAATAGGACAGTTCTATTTCTTCTTTTCCAACCTTTATGCTTATAATTTCTTTTTCATGGCATATTGCTATGGCTAGACTTTCAGTACTATATTGAACATCTGTGGTAACAGAGGACGTCCTTGCTTTGTTCCACATCTTAGGGAAAAGCATCTTGTCTTTCATTACTAATTGTATTAACTGTGAGGGTATTTTTGTTTTGCTTTTTTTTTTTTTTTTTTTTTTGGGTTGATTGGTTGGTTTTTGGGCTTTTGAAATTTTTTGTAGATACTCTTTACCAAATTAAGGAAGTTCCACCTTATTCATAGTTTGCAGAAAGATTTTATCATAAGTGCATATTGGGCTTTCTTTTTTGGTGAATTATTTGTGTCAATTCATAATAGCATATGGTTTTTTTTCTTTTTTAAACTCTTGATATGGAGAATTAATTGATTTTTGATGAACCAGACTTTCATACCTGCAATAATCCCACTTTGTCATGATGTATAATTCTGTATGTTTCTTTTTGTACATTGGCAAATTAAATGTGGTGATACTTTGTTGAGGGATATTGCTCTACAGATTTTCTTTTTCAATACTGTCTTTGTCTGGTTTTGTTAGCCATGGAATAATGACCTCATAAAATGAATTAGGAAGTATTTCTGCCTCTTTTATTTTCTGTAATAGATAGTGTAAAATTGGAGTCAACATTTTTCCTAAATCTTTGCAGAATTCACCAGTGAAACTATCTGTGCCCAGGGATTTCTTTTGGAGGAAGCTTTATAATTATGAATTCAATTTATATAATGGTTATAGGATTATTCAGATTAGCTTGAGGTTTGGCACTTTGTGGTTTTCATGCAACTGGTTCATTTCTTTTAAGTTGTTGAATTTATGAGTGTAAAGTTGTTCATATTAGTACTTCATTATTTGTTTAGTGGCTTCGGGATCCTTAATGATATCCTGTGTTTCATTCTTGATATTGGTAATTAGTGTCTTTTCTTTTTATGTTTTTATCAGTCTTGCTAAAAGCTCATCAAATTTATTTATTTATTTTTTAAGAACCAGTTATTTGTTTACTTGATCTTTTTCTATTATCTTTCTGGTTTTTTTTTTAATTTCTGTTATCTTTATAATTTCCTTCCTTCGCTTGCTTTGGATTTATTTTGCTATCCTTTTTCCTGTTTGTTGATGTAGAGTCTTAGACTATTTATTGAAAACATTTCCTATTTTATAATGTAAGCATTTAGTGGTATAAATGTCCTTGTCAGAACTGCTTTAGAAACATCCCACATATATTGATATGTTGAGTTTTCATTATTATTCAGTTCTATGTATTATTTTTATTTCATTGAAACTTCCTCTTTTACTAATGGATTAATTAGAAGTGTGTTTTTAATTTCCAAATATTTGTAGATGTTCTTGTCATTGTTCTAATGCAATTGCACTCTAGCCACAGAACACACTGCATGCTTTCAATTATTTTCAATTTGTGGAGTTTCCTTTTTATGGTTTATGTTATGGAGTATCTTCATGAATGTTTTGTGGGCAATTGAAAAAACTGTGCATTCTCCTGTTGTTGGGTGTAGTGTTTTATATATATATATGTATATGTATATATATATATATATATATATATATATATATATATCTCACATAGATTTTGTTAATTTTGTTGTTCCATTACTTCTACTCTATCTTTTGTCTGTTGTTCTATCACTTGCTGTGAGTGGGTTGTCCCCAGCTACAGTTCTAGATTTGTCTTTTTCTCATTTCAGCTCTATCAGGCTTTGCTTCGTGTATTTTGTTTAACATATTCATGTTGTTTGGTGGGTACACAATTATGCTATGTTATGTTTTCATGAGCTTTTGTCATTATGTAATGTTCCTCTTTGTCAGTAATAATTTTCTTTGCTCTAATATCTACTTTATCTGATATTAATATACTCTATACTTTTTAAGTTTAATATTTTTATCATGGTATTTATTTTTAATCATTTTACTTTAAAATTATTTATGTTTTTGTACATGAAGTGACTTTCATGTAAAAGATTATGTTTTGCTTTGTTTTGATTTATCCACTCTACTAATTTCTGTCTTTTAGCTGGTACTTTTAAATCAATTAGATGCAATGTAGTTATTGATATATTAGGGCTCAAAGCTGCCAGGTTATTGCTTGATTTCTATTTCACTTATTTCTTCTTCCTGGAGTTTTTTTTTTCTTGGTTTCCTGTGAGTTGCATGAACATTTTTGAAGATTCCATTTGATTTATTTATAGCGTTTTTAAAGTACATTGTTTTACGTGGTTTTCTAAATGGTTCCTCTAGTTATTACAATATACTCATATAACTCATCACAATCTACCAATATTGACATTTTATTACTCTGAGTGAAATATGGAAACATTATTTCTGTTAATGCACTTTGACACTCGCAAACTTTTAAATTAATTTATCTTAAATATTTTCTCTAAATTTATACTGAGCACCATATCAGATGACATTATAATTTCTGTTTCATTTCAGTTATTAAATATGATTTAAGAATATCATGAGAAAAATAGTTTGCTACATTTACCCCTACTTTCACCCAATCAAATTTCTTTTTTCTCTCCTATAGTTCCAGGCCATCTACTGTTACCATGCCCTTTCTGTTTAGATAATTTCATTTAGCCATTTTTAAAGATAGGTTTGCTGTCAATCAATTCTTAGTTTTCCTTCATTGAGAATGACTTTATTTCAAGTCCTTCTTTCCTTAACGATATTTTTACTGGATATAGAATTCATGGTTGATAGTTCTTTTCTGCCTGTGCCTGAAAAATAGTGCTCCACCTCTTTCTGTCCTCCATCATTTCCAATGAAAATCCACAGCCATTTAAATTAGCATTTCCTTTAAGTGATATGTTATTTATCTCTGGTTATGTTTAAGGTTTTTTATTTGTCTTTAGTATTCAAAAGTTCATATATGATGTGTGTTTGCATGGAGTTCTTTGAATTTATCCTTTTGGGGTTCACTCAGCTTCTTGAATCTGTAGCTTTCTATCTTTTGTCAAATTTGGTATCTTTTCTGATGTTATTTCTTCAAATATATTTTCAGACATGGTTTATATCTTTTCTCCTTTAGGGACTCCAATGCTATTGTTAGCTTTTTGACATTGACCCACAGAACCTTAAGACTCTGTTCATTGTTTTTTTGTTTTCAGTCTATTTTCTCTCTATTGTTCAGATTGGGTGAATTCAATTGATCTGTATTTAGTTCACTGTTTCTATCTTATGGCATCTCCACTCAATTATTGAGACCAATTTTTGAGCGTTCTTTAAAAATTTTGATTATTGTATTTTCAGTTCTAAAATTTCCTTTTGGTTCTTTTATAATAACTTTTATTTTCATTCTGAGATTTAATTTTTTTCACTTTTTCAAGAGTTTTTAATTGATTATTGAAGCACTTTTGTGATAGCTGCTTAAAAATCCTTGTCAGATAATTACAATATCTGATTCATCTGGGCATTGGAATTTCCATATGGAATATTTTGTTTAATGACTATGAATACAGTGAGTTAGGAATGAAAGGAAGTAAAGAAATCAGTAGGATTATTCTTGAAATTCTTGACATAATTAAAGGGCTATGAGATGTAGCACAGTTCTTGAATATACATAGTGGGGTCCTATTTACTTTCCTACTCCTACAATAGTAGCAATAGACACATCCTAGATTTTACAGAGTAGTTTATCTCCTCTATGGGAAAACAAATTGAAAGGAAAGGAAACACGATGAGAGGTGAACAGGCTTCATAGACAGAGGTGGTGAAGAGCAAGAGATGATAGAAATTACCCAGAGCTTTCTTTCTTCATGTGATAGCAAAAGTTCTTGTACCTGGGTTTGCTTTATTTGTATGATTTGATGAAAACTTCTTATTTTCCTTTTTGAATACTCACTTATCCATTCATTGTCCAAGTGAGTCCAGCTTTATTAGAACAGGTGGACTAAAAAAGTAATGACATATCCTCACAGGTGCCAATTAAAGGTACAGTTTTGAAATATATTGTTGTATACCCTTTTCCATTACTAGGGTCAGTGTTCTCATTATTTATAGAAATTAAAATCATCTATTTAAAAATAAAATACTTTTTTCTTTTGCTTTAGTCTATCCTTAAACTAAATAAATAAACAAAGATCCAAGCATATCTTAATTTATTTGTTGAGCTTTCTTTATTCCATTGCCAATCAGTCAGGTTATGCAAAATAGCCTAGGATGGACATTGTGGATTTTTTTTTCTTTTCTTCACGATTGTAACTGTCAAACTTATAATATGCTACTTATTTTTAGTGAAATTACAGGCTGGAGATGGCATGTTGATTCAGCACAGTGGGAACTCACTCTATGTCTGTGAAGATACTTTGATTTATTGCTCTCTTAGTCAAGTTGGAAAACCTAACCTCAGTTATGCTGTATGGCCAAAGTTTAAGTTCTTCATGAAAAAGATTGATCTAGCATTTAAAATTAAACATAAATTTAAGTGAATTCCAAGAAGGTAATGTACCTCCATCATTAAAAATCGGTTTTCTTGATACTTCCAAAGGAGATACTGGAATGTATGTCTTTGCTTAACGTATTCATGCTTAAGCAAAAGAAAAAAATCTCATGCAATAGAAAAGCATAGACTCATTTGCCAACTTGACAATATATATTGAATGTCTATTGAGTTCAAACCAATATAATTTAATGATCTAGGAAAGATCATACATTCACTAATTTATTCAGCAAACATTTATTAAGTATCTGCTATATGCAAGATTTTATGCTAGTCTCTATACAAATACAGAGTTGTACAAGATATGTTTCTGCCCCTTGAACAGTGTAAAATCTGATAATATCATGTGTACAATACAAGCCTGTATCTTAATTATGTAAGCATACTACTAATATTTCTGGGGCTCCATACAAGAATACAAAATGGCTGCCACAAACCACATGTCTCAATATTTAAATGACTAATAAAATGTTAAATAAAATGTTTTATTCACTTTCTTTGAAAAGTATACTTTCAAATGACCTGGAAGTCCAGGTATGAATTTAAAATTTTTGAACTCCTCAGAATTCTGCACCAGAACATAGTAGTGTAAGAAGAGCTATTGTTTAGAGATCTGACCTCTGGCCCACTACCCTTTCCTTATCATACATAGTTTTGTCCCACTCAAAAGAAACCTTGTGTGCATGTTTAGGAATTCCCGAGCCCTCACGTACAGTTCATTCACAATCTCTGTAAGCAGTTGCTCCTTGAATACCCTTTCACATAGTGGTGCATAAAATGGGAGAAGAGATCTAAGATAGAAGTTTGCGCAGGACTGGAAGAGGAGTCAGGGCAGTTGGGAAGAGAATTTTGGGATCCTAAATAACAAAGTATCATATAATAAGAGGTTGTAGAATTTTGGTGGGAACCTTCCCTGGCCCCATAGGCTCTTCACTCTGGCAGTGGAGCAACTGAATGAGTGCTAGAGTGAGGCCCTCCAAAGCACAGGGCCACAGCTGGGTTTAAGGGCAATATAGCAGTCATGAAGAAATACAGATTGTATGGCTGGATATAATATAGTTCATCTATATGATTCAATTATTGAAAAGAAAGGTGACGTCTACATGTATTGACGTAGAAAAATGTCAATGTTATATGGTTAAAGAAAATAATGCATATAATATAATTGCATTTTTGTCAAACAAAATTTAAACCATTACAATTCACATATTGGTGCATACTTGGATGAGAACAGAGGAGAAATGCTGAGGAACTATTAACATGGCTTATCTGAGAAAGGGTGGAATTAGAGAGAATATTTTATTTTATGTTTTCAGCTTTATTTATACTTAATATACAAAAATTGAACATATTTAATGCACATATTTTGATGCATTTGGACATACACATACACCCATGATACCATCACCACAATCAAGGTGATAAACATATTTGCCTTGTGCTAAGCGTTCTTATCACAAAAACAAGAAGCAAGGGAGAAGATTTTCTTTACACATCTCTATATGTTCCTTATATATTTATAAAAGTAAGAATATATTAGTTTTGAAAGAAAAAACTCATTATTTTTTTTGTAATGCCAAGAAATATATATTGATTACCTACTATGTGCATTGTACTATTAGGTGCTGAAGAGAGTCTCATCTCATTTTTTTGCTCACCACAGTCATCCAACTGAGAAAATTATTGTTCCAAGAGATAAAATTTCTTGCCCAAAATCCCACAGGTAGTAAATGAAGAGTCATTTCAACCTAAGGTCTTCTGAATCAAAGTCACTAGTCTTTCTTCAATATATACCACAATTTATTTCAAAATTAAAGAAGAGTAGCAACATAGAAGTATTTCCTACACATGTTTTAGATCTATTTGTCCCTAGTTCTGACCAACTTTCAAGGATACCCTATGTCTTTCAGATCATTTACATGTAATTTAGTGATTTATGCCCCTTAATTATACCACAGTTTGGACACTGCACTGTTTGTAGCTTTTTTGCTTGTTTATTTTTATTTCCAGCCTTGTCTGGCAAGATGATATGGCCACATGGGCATCCATAGTTTACCTCTTAATCTGGGGTATGATGTTGTTGCTGTGCAACAGGGAAGTCCAGGGAATCCTAGGGTACTGTGGTAATAGCTAGATGAAAGTCCCTGGCTGAGATGCTGGAAGAGCCATTTACTCAATAATGTTCTAGTGAACTGTACTCTGGTGTGAACTAGTAGTAATGATATTTTACTGCAACTCACATATCCCCTGGAAGCCTGCGAGAGTAAGAAGAGACAAAACAGTTCTTCATGATTTAATAAGGTATGCCCACATATATCTCATTTTGTTCTCACAACTACCCTGAAAGATAAGTGTTGTTAGCTCCATTTTATAGCAGAGTAAACTGAGGCTCATAGAAGTTAAGTAACTTTCCATAGAAGATACCGATATTAGTCGGGGTTTTCTGAAGAAACACAACCAAAAAGATGTGTACACACACATACACACACACACACACACACACACACACACACACACAGACATACACATTTGGAGACACAGTGAAGAGTCACAGTTTGAGTCCAAAGACAGTCGCTGGCAGAATTCCTTCTTGCTTGGGAGAGGTATTTGTTCTATTAAAATCTTCAACAGATTAGATGAGGCCCACCCACATTATGGAGGGTAATTTACTATACTAAAAATCCTTGATCAAATATTGATCTCATCCAAATAAACACCTTCACAGAAACACCCAGAATATTTAGCCAAATATCTGGCTACTGTAGCCCAGCCAAGTTGACACATATAATTAACCATCACAACACCACAATTAAATTTTCGTTTTAGAGTTGTTCTCATAAAATTGAAAAATCTAGTTATTTTATTGTTTTAATGATGTTATTGTTTGTTCAAATTTCAGAAAGTTCATAAATCATTACTAAAGAGCACTTCTATTGATAATGTTTCCATATATTATATACAGATGATGAAGCAGGGACTAGAGATATTGAGAAAAGTAAAAATATTCAGCTAATTAACTTCCTAAAGTTACTATGCTTATAGCAAGGTGAGAAAAGAGACTGGTTGTTTTTTAGTTCCTAATTTCACTCTTCCTTTAGAAAGCCATGGAAATTGCATTTAAGTATTAATTGAATTAAAAACAAAATTGTTTACTAAGTTCCACTTAAACACAATCTAAAGAAATACAGTAATAGATAAGGTTAACTTCTTCATTTAATTCAAAATGTTCTCTTGAAGATTTGAACAATAATTTACCAGTCACAGAAGCTTGAAAAATCCTTATTGTTATCAGGTTTCTTCCTTTAATATGGAGAGCAATAAGGTAATTGTTAGTCATTTGGATAACTCAAAAATTACCTGTGCTAATTTTCTTACATTTTACTGAGAAGGGATTACAATGTACTTTATTTGGTAATATTAAAATCTGATGGGGGTATATAAGTGCTTAGTATTCAGCCATACAGTGAATTTATATTTTAGTCAAATCTGCTTTGAAAATTAAAGCTAAAATCATGTCTATATAGCAAGGCTGAATCAAGTAGGGAAGACTTGTTTTAAATATCTTTAGAAACAATAGATGTGACCCGTACTACAATACAGTATCATTGTACAGATATACCTTGAAATGAGGAAATAATGTGAAGGTGGATCCATTTATTTGGACTCATTATAATTAACCAAATCAATCATTTCATAATCTGAGCAGTTGTACACTTATCAGCAACTGATCAAGGCAACCATATAGAGGACTCTGTATTGTCCAGGGTCTAAAGTTATACTTAAGTAGTATAAATTGAAGAAAAAATTGATTTTTTATTTTCTGATTAAGCATGTGAGATGGTATTAATTTTCTGCTGCCTCCAGAAACCCCACTAAAATGGAAAAGTATGATTTTAAGAGGATATATCCACAATCATAAAAGTAATGAGAAAGGTGATGACAGTAGTAAATAAGACATGCCTACACATTTGAAAAGGATATAAAGTGGAACACAGGAGTGGTAATGACTTAACAGATAGGGTAAATCTAGAATCTAATGGCTTTCAGAGGGAAATACTAACCAGATCCCAAAAAACTGGGCCACAGAATTCCAGGAAGTCTCAAAAATTGGAGCCATCAGTTACTTCAGAAACCAGGGTGAGACAGAGGATTAAACAGGAAGAGAGCTTGAAAATCTACTTATGGAGCCATTAAACTTTCAGGCCTCCTTCCTCACTCTTGCATTAACAGAATCGCAGAGGCTCTGAAATCAGGGACACCAGACCAGAAGAGAGGAGTGTGGTGTTATACTGAAACATGAAATTCAGTGAAAGTCAGCATATTGAGTAGTGAAATGCCAAGTCTCTGTTTGCCTCCCAGAATATGACAGCAAGGATGACAGTTTCAAAAGTAGAAAATTAAAGATTCTGCTCTGAAGAAACTGAACCTTTGAAAGATTTATATTTGGAGGTCTCGAAATGGCCAGGTTTGTACTGTTGAAATAGGGTGAGGCCTACCTATACAGAAGTCCTGCTCAAGCACACAGAGCTTTTAATTAGGTTTTGGTGCATCAGCCTTAACTATAAATGGACATCCAAGGTTCATAGTATATTTGAACAAAGGTCTCATCTTTAAAGATCAAGACTCAAAAAAGAGAAAAGAGGAAAATTTGAGGAGACAGAAAATTCATTAATTTCACCCCATTACAAAAGCAAAAAGAACCATTATATCTTTAGAGAGCCAGGATAAAATTATATAAAACCTACAAATAAATAAAAGTAAACATCTTTAACATTTAAAACATAAAAATTTAATCTACAAATAACTAAGAGAAAATCTTATAATATTCAACATTGCAGAAGATGTGGCTCAACAAGTATGCCACATAAATTGCTGGTGAGATTGTAAAATGGATTGGTCAATTTGGAAAATTATTTAATATTATTTTATAAATTGAATACTCATATGCCATATTAGCTAGAATTTTCACTCCTTGTTGTAGACTGAAGAGAAACTCTTACATATGTTTAGGACATGTACAAGATTGTTCACAGCACAAGATTGTTTATAATTTCAAAACTCTGAATAATGCAAATACTCATCAACAGGAGTATGGGTAAATAAATTATGGTTTATTCACACAATGGAATATTATATAGTATTCAAAAGAAAGAAATAGAACTATATGCATCAATATGGATAAATATTACCAGTTTAATATCAAGAAAAAATTAAGCTTAAAAAGATTACATAATAACACTATATGCTTTTATTTAAAGTTAAAAACAATGAAAACTACATAATAATATTTTACTATATGCTTTGTGTGTGTGTGTGTGTGTGTGTGTGTGTGTGTGTGTATGTTTGTTTTGAAGGGCTATTTTGAGGACTAAGTTAATACAAGTAAAATGCTTAGAATAGAACTTCGTAATATATGAGAATTTTACTTTTAATATTTTTACAACTTTGGGAATATTTACATAATAAACTAAGCCAAAAACAGGTAATTATTGGGGTTTCCCTGGTGGCACAGTGGTTGAGAGTCCGCCTGCCAATGCAAGGGACACGGATTCGTGCCTCAGTCCAGGAAGATCCCACATGCTGTGGAGCGGCTGGGCCCATGAGCCAAAAAAAACTATTTTGAGGACTAAGTTAATACAAGTAAAATGCTTAGAATAGAACTTCGTAATATATGAGAATTTTACTTTTAATATTTTTACAACTTTGGGAATATTTACATAATAAACTAAGCCAAAAACAGGTAATTATTGGGGTTTCCCTGGTGGCACAGTGGTTGAGAGTCCGCCTGCCAATGCAAGGGACACGGATTCGTGCCTCAGTCCAGGAAGATCCCACATGCTGTGGAGCGGCTGGGCCGATGAGCCAAAAAAAAGGTAATTATTAACTCTGGGTATATATATATATGGGATATTGTGTAACAAGGGAAATGAAATCATTAGCTATCACTTGTCTCAGTGTGAAAAGTATTTGCATAGTTATAATTACATAAATATTTTGAATATTGTTTAGCCCCAAATTTTGATATATCTACATTAGAAAGATGAGGGAAGAAGTATGTGTGATATAGGGAAGTGTATGAGAAAGTTAGTGGCACATTGTTCATGGTACAAATTTAATATATAATGTTTAACATTAATAAATCAATTAACAGCAATGTAAACATTATTTGGTAAATGGAAGCATAGGCCAAAAACATCTCAGAGCATTGAAACTCATTGCCTCAGGATACTGAGAAACAGGAATGGGAGAGGTGGGTCAGAAGGTTTATTTTTCATTATAAGACTTATTGCTCATATAACCATGTAATTTATCATTAAAAAATATATCGCAGAAAATAAAATGAAATACTTTCACAATTAGACTAGGACAAGGGTTATAAAACAGGATTGTCCCAGGCAAACTGAGATGTATGGTGAACCAACTATTTGACTCTCAAAACTTGGTACATATATTAGTTTGATACAAATAAAAAAATAAAAATATAGAAGTAGTCACTTCCAAGTTAATTGAATATGTTGGTGTGTTTTGTTTTGTTTTCTCAGTTATCCAATTTGGCTGTCTAAAGGATCAGCTTATTTGTTTAATGGCTGAACATTCAGGTTCACTTTTGGGTAAATGCAGATGATGTCTAAAAAAGAGGATATATAGGTTGATATTTTTTAAAAAATTTGATTCCTCTGCACAAAATTAAATTGGCTACTGAAACTACTGAAGAAAATCGTAAAGTTCTAGAGTGTCACAGCAAGATGACAGAATAGGAAATCCCTTATACTGTTTTTCCACAGATACACTGATTAAATAACAATATATGGTCAAAAATGCCCTTATGAGAATTCAAGATTCAAAAAATAGCAGTATTCCAGGTGAGCACAAATCCAAGAACAGTTGCATTGAGACTGGTAAGCCAATCAATTTCACTTTACCTGCATCAGCCCCTCCCCAAAGCTGGCACAGTTCAGCACTAGGTGAAAATACACTGATAGTGAATTCTGCCTGAGAGAGTGGGAAGAAAGGAAGCAGAAGAGTAGAGAGTGCATCCAACATTCCAGATTCTTAAAGGGCCACACAAAGGACTGGTTTCTGTCTTGCCTCATTCAGAATACTGATGGAACCAGCAGATTTAGATGCCTTGGGGCCATTAAGAACAAGGAAAAGTGTGAGTGGCTTGCTGCTGGTCCAGAGGACACACAGTACATCAGATAGAGGCCAATGCAGCTTAACAGCCTCTCCCTTGTGGGGATGGAGAAAAGTGAAAAATACATCCAATATTTTGGATTCTCAGGGAGCTGCCTGAGTGAATGGAGTGCAGATGTGACTCAACATACTCTAGAAATCTGGTGGCTGCTGAGAACGTAAGTGAGCTGAATGGCCTGTGGTAGCTCCAAATGATTGGCAGATAATAGACAGAAAAATAAGGAGCAGAGATTATAAGCTCCAGGAAAAGAAATTGGGAAGCCTCTTTATTAAGAAATTTTATGTACCGACCTAAAGAAGTCTCATCCTTCCCAAAAGGTTTTCAGAGGCCCCAAGAAAATGTAGCTGGGCTGATTGGTGAGTGCCTTTCCCTATACAAGCCAGTCTGTACAAACTGGGAGAGGGGGCTAATTTTTCAAATGTGCATATCCCAACAAAAAGTTATGAGAAACACAAAGAAACAGAGAAACATATCTCAAACAAAGGAACAAAATAAATCTACAGAAACTGACACTAAAGAAATGGAAGTACATGAATTACCTGACAAGTAATACAAAATAAGTGTCATAAAGATGCTCAACTAAATCAAGGAAACAATGAATGAACAACGTAGGAATATCTCAAAGAGATGATAGAAAATATATTTTAAAAGAACCAAACAGAAAAAACAGTAACTGAGTTAAAAATTCACAAGAATGTTCAACAGCAGACCTGATCAAGCAGAAGAAATAAAAAGTGAAGCCAAAGACAAGAAACATTGAAAAATCAAGGTAACATGACACTACCAAAGGAACACAATAATTTTATAGTATGTGTTCCCAAAGAAATGGAGATCTGAGATTTTCCTGGTAAATAATTCAAAATAGTTGTTTTAAAGAAGCTCATTGAGGGCTTCCCTGGTGGCGCGGTGGTTGAGAGTCCGCCTGCCGATGCAAAAAAAAAAAAAAAAAGAAAAAAGAAGCTCAGTGACCTACAATACAGAAAAACAATTCAGTAAAATCAGGAAACAATACAGGAACAAAATCAGAAGTTTAACAGATAGAAATCATAAATAAGAACTCATAGAAAGAGGGGTAGATTGATGGTTGCCAAGGGTTGGAGCATGGGAGAAATAAGATGTTTGTCAAAGGGTAAAAACTTTCAGTTAGAAGATGGATTAAATTCTGTGAATCTAAAGTACAGCATGGTGACTACAGTTAACAATACTGTATTATATACTTGAAAGAGGCTAAGAGAGTGAATCTTAAGTGTTCTGTTAACTGAAAAAAGTGCACAATGTGAGAGTTGCGAGTTAAGCTTTATTTGGTGCAAAATGAGGACTATAGCCTGGGAGGCAGCATTTCAGATAGCTCTGAGAAACTGCTCTGAAGAGGTAGGGGGGAAGGTCAGTATGTATGCGATTTTGGTGAAGAGGGGGTCCATTCAATCAAGCACACAGGTTTTTGCAGAAGGTTGCTGCCGTTCTCATGAAGTTTATTGCTAGTCATGAGGAGCAGATTTCACCATGAATGACTTTAGTGCTTTTCTAGATATGAGGAAATGCAAGAATTGGGCTCATAACATCTTCTCTTGAAAATCTAACTATCTGAAAGCCTATTCTGCCAGTTTTTTTCCAGAGCACAGAATGCCTCATTCCTGATCTCCACACTGAACTCCTTTCATGGGGTGTTGAAGGTCAGTGGCTGCAGCGACTCATGACTTAATCCTTGTAGAGGTACATGGCAAGTGCCAATTTTTAGCTGGCAGGGCCCTTTCATGGACATAAATTAGACCATGGTTTGGGAGGCATTTCATGACCATTTCATCCTAAGGTGCTAGGAATGGTCATTCCCAGGTCTGGTGAAGATTTTGTTGATAGGCTACTCAATGTGCTTTTAGTGGAATAGGCCTTATTAACAGTAGCCAAAAGTCTCTGGACCACCTGTCTTACTAGTGTGTTGTGGTCCAGGAAAAAATTCCCTCTTGTTGCATCTTACCATGTCTAGAGTTACACTATTACAATCATTGATCTCATATAGAACTACATATTTTGGTCGGAGCCTCAGTCACACATTTGTTAATGCAAGAAACAATTTTGTAAAACAGGCAAAATACAAATAATGTCGCTAATAGCATTAATAGAGTTATAAGTAAATATTTAAGTCAGGAGCTTCCTACACCAAACCAGTTTTTAAAGTGGTCATCAAGACTAGGGACTGGGTCACTCAAGGCAGAAATCTGATTTTTCATATGGTTCATTAAACGTGCTATATTAGAGGATTAATCAGGTATGAAAACACAGCATTCAGTTTGAATTATGGCACAGGTGCCTCCCTGAGATTGCTGTAAGGATATCAAGGGCCATGAGGCTTTGTAGCACCACTTTTCTTATCACAGAAACCTCAGAATTCAGTAGGCTAATAGCCTGATTACTACCATTTAAAGCCTGTGGAGTAAATTTTGTTAAGGCTTGATATGGCCAATTACTTCCTCCAACGTTATTGAAGGTGCAAAAATATCTGCTAAATGGTCATACTAGCGGAATACAGATCTCTTGATCCATCGAGCTCATACCAATGGTAAGTTGGCTGGGGCCATCTCTAAATTGTTTCATACATGACCTTGATTCCTAGGAAATCCTAGGGTACTTCGCAGACGCCAAGGTCAAAAATTAGTACCACCAATCCACTGAGTTCTGTTAAGTGTGACCCACTGAATCTCTGGTCGTCTGACCCAGTCTGTTCCATACCAGTCAATATCTCTAAGGGTAATAATATGTAGGCTTTGTTCATAAGGCACCCAGCCAAATTTCCTAAAGTCATTAGGCTGATTATCTTTAGTATGATTTAATTGATCCCAACATAGAGGAGCACTTAAATGACCACAGCCTGGTGTTAAGCACATAAATCCATCCCATGATTGTGGGAGGTTTCCTCTTCTAATAAATGGAAGATTACAGTTTTTGATTGAAACTTAGCCCATTGTTCTGACTGAGCTTGAGTGATCCTAAAAGTAAATTCATATTTATGGCCAGGGTCAGAGCAGGCATTATTAATTGGCCAAGTGAGGGGATCCCACCTAGTAATATCAACAGTGGCTTCAACTATAATTTCCTTCTTCTAAAATAATTTCCTAAGGGCCAACAAATTAGAGACTTGGAGTGAAGAAATCCACCAATGTAACCTAGAAGAACTAGACACAGGTAATTGGCCACAAACCTAACAATTGGATTGATTTTTAAAACTAGCATAGGATTGTACCCATGATGAAAAAACATTTGATTCATATGCAAAGGTCCAAGAAGTCAAGAAAACACAGACCTACTAGAGCATGGACTTGAGGATATGGGGAGGGAGAAGGGTAAGCTGTGACGAAGTGAGAGAGTGGCATGGACATATGTACACTACCAAATGAAAAATAGATAGCTAGTGGGAAGCAGCTGCAAAGCATGGGGAGATCAGCTCTGTGTTTTGTGACCACCTAGAGGGGTGGGATAGGGAGGGTGGGAGGGAGGGAGACGCAAGAGGGAAGAGATATGGGAACATATGTATATGTATAACTGATTCACTTTGTTGTAAAGCAGAAGCTCACACACCATTGTAAAACAGTTATACTCCAATAAAGATGTTTAAAAAAAATTAAAAAAAAAAAAGAAAGAAAACACTATAAATGATTATACAGGTCAGGTCCCGTATCTTGGGCCAGCTGTCTACTTCTGATATCATCTTCTTCTCATCCTGGCATACGTGTAGTTTCTCCTTGGTTTGAGCATCATTTTAAGATGAATTTGAGGTTAGTAGTCCTATCTATAGACGATTCCAGTGCAAATGCCCTTTGTAAGTGGAAATTAACCCAAGAGTCAATTCCCTTCAGTTTCACTGTGCAAGAGCTAGTTAAGAGTACCTGATAAGGGTCCTTCCATTTAGGTTGGAGATAGTCCTTTAAATTATGGAATTTCTGATATGCATAATCCCCTGGTTGTAGGTTGTGGCGCATCTGATCTTCGTTCAAAGATAGATTACTGAGATAATCTTCAGAAACAAACAGAGTGTCCTTTTAATAATTCAATTAAACTTTACATTATTATAACATAATAGCAAGGAACTGTCTGGGAAGTGAGTTTTAGTAAATACAAACGTCCATTAACAAAACTGGAATTTATTATTCACTGAAACATAATCTTTTTCTCTCTGCAATTACCCTCATCTCCACCAGACACAGCCAAATCAAGAGTAATTTGTTTGCAAAACAAATCTGGTCAGTTGCCCACATAGGTTCCTCCAAAGTGGCTGTAGTGGAACTCCTCAAAAAGAGTCTCAGACTGAATTCCCAAAAAAGTCTCTCAAGGCCAGGAAAGCCACACAAAGACTTGTCACAGATTTCACCTCACAGATTCAGGTAAATTCCTCCCTTTACAAGGTCCCCAAAATACCTTGAGATTCCTGCACCTGTTAAGAGGTGGCCTCCTTAATTTATCTGATAAAGCTGCTGGGAACCTAAGAGTTTCCAATCTCTGGAGGGATCTGAGAGAAAAGATAAATGTTTCAATTCTGCTTACAAAGGTATAATGTGCCAACTTACTGTAAGTCATAATTAGTTTGAGGGGAAAGGTTTCCTTATATCTGGAAAACACAGATTTAAAACAGTAGTTTTTCATATAGAAACCATAAAAATTATAACCATATTCACCAGTTCACTCAGTCCTATGTAACTAATCCTTTTTGTTAAGAGTTTTATGAAGCCATCATGTTTCCCATTAGAATTCTTTAATTTCTTACTCAGTTCATCATTATGGTCAGAAACCCATACTTGTCCAAAAAGTCCTTTCTATAAATCTTGAAGAGGTAGCATTTTTGTAAAGGCATCAGAGTAAAACTGTGTCTATTAATGACAAGAAGACTTAAGGCATGTTTTTAAAAACCTAGTTACAATGAAACTGACAAAAAAAGACATTACTACTGTGACATATAACATTTTAAGATAATAATTAGAATTTTGACTGATAACATTGTACCAGGACATACCAGATTTTTTGTAACTCCATAAAATTTCTAGAATAACTATATTAATAACATTTGCCATGCAATATAACCTAAGAAGATTTATTTCTCATTTGACAATACTTCCCATGTAATTTAACATATCAAATGAATGTAATTAGTTTAATATCTCTCTTTGGGATGTTTCAGAGGCCCTTTGAAGCATCCCAAAGTTAGCTAGAGGTCAAAAGGACTTCATTAGAATTTGATTTAGAAAGCTCTGTCAAAAAAATATTAAAAAGGTTTAAAACACTTGGTCAGATAGGACTATAGGTCATTGTGAAACAACAGTTATTCACTTACCCAAAGTGACAATAAAAGATTTAAAGGCAAATACAGAGCTGATCACTTAAAAGGTAGAAAAAGCTCAAAATCTGTTATCAAAGGCAGCTCAACATTTTAAGAAAACGTGTCCTCTTAACAGAGAGAAAAGCCAGATTCAAGTTTTGCACAAGTTTACTTTTAAAATTCATTTACTCAATTAAATTTATTCTAAACTTAGTCAATCCTGACCGTGCACAAAACTCATTTCTCAGGGTCCATGTCCCACAAACATTTCATCACTTTTTGTATCCATCACTTTAATTTTTCCATCCAGAAACAACCAGCTCTAAGACAGACTTACTTTCTCTTACCTTAATAAAATGCAATTCCATTTTTCAGACCTTCTTTACTGAAAACCCACATCCTACTTTCCTATGGTATACTGAAATGCTTCCTTTATTATTTCTATTAGCTTTAATTACATATTTAAATTAGAGTCCTCAACTCTTAAAAACCTTAATTTCTAATGAAAACTAAGAAGTAAGCAATTATAAACGGTTCTTTAATTAGCATTCTGTACATTGGTGAACATAAATACAAGTGATAATTTCTAAAACATTTACTTTCTTATAGAGAATATCTCAGGGTGGCATCAAACATATCCATTAATAGCCTTAAATACCTTTAGTTTCTCTGTTTAGTAATTGATGTCTGAATATCTTACTTTATTTGGGAATGACCTAACTATTCAATAAAATTCCATCACTTAATTTAGCACAACTCTAAATTTCAAGTTGCCGAATATCTGGAGAGATCATTTTTAAGTAGATATTCCTAAAATAATTATTCCTAAAGAGTTCACCCAAAAGCTCTTATCTCATTTATATTTTATTTACTTACAAAAAATTTATCATACCATTATTTTTCTTGCTGCAAAATTTGCAACAGATATAACATGATTTTATTTAACTTATATTAATCTAGATGCAATCAAAGTATTATACCTAATGTTGGTGACTCTGAAAGAATGTCTATATTAGTTAGATCAATAAACAAACTAATTTTAATACCAGATATTAATTTAATACTGAATATTTCCCAGTTCAAGTGAAAGTAAAATTAATTCTAGCCAGTTACCTCTGTATTTTTGAGAATTTATATAAGCACTTACTTTGCCTTAAGCCAATTAAGTAGAGCTCACTTGAATTAACTTTGATAATACCATCCAAAGGTAAAAACATATACAAAGCACACAGAAACATATAAACAGACACCACCAGAGAACTCATAGCTTCATTTTCTAAATTTAGTCATGAATCAGGTATCACAATACAAAACTCACTAGTTATAAATAACAGTTGGAATAAGTTAAATTTTAAAAGGATCCTTTTCCTATTTTTTCCCCTCAATCTCAGGAATTGGAGATCCTCTAGATAAGTGTTTCTTAGAACCCTGGTCTCAAGGCACAGGGAGAGAAAATTAAGTTCTCCTAGTAGAACTTGTTCCTTCAGGGTCAGAATTCTGAAAATATATATATTTTTTTCTTCAAGCTAGCTTTCTCCAACAACTGCATTGCAATAAAAGAGCCCATTTTGGCCATTTTTCAGGGCAAAATTTTCCTTTAATTCCCAATTAAATATGTACTTGCAAGTATAAGTTTTGTACATACATAAACCTGGTTGGGGTATTAGTTGGAGGCTGGCTTTCTGTCACCCCTCATTTCTGTGTTTGAGAAGCTCTATTTCCCATTTTAAAGTTGAATTTGTCAGGGGTAAAATTTACTAGTGAAATTGTGTGGTGGGCCAGTGTGCTGCTTGTGAGCTTATCTCCTCTAGGCATCACCATAAAGTAGTTTCAGCCCTTTTAAGTGGATCGGTTTCTCCCTTTGGTGGTTTAATACCAATGTGGGTGCTCGGGCCACTGAATGGTCAATTTTTATGTGTGATCCCTGGATGAACAAGTCTTTTAATTAATGAGTGGGTTTCTCTATGGGACCACTGTGGGGTATGAGGACTCTGCCTCCACCACTCACATAAATTTCTCAATCGTCCGAGAAAGCTGTAACCAACCAGGAGGAGGCTTGTCCCTTTTCTTTGGAGTAAATGCTCTCGTGTAATATCTTCACTTTTATCCGGACAAATTCTATTAAGGAAACCAATTGGAGGAAAAGCATCAGATCAGCCTCTAACCTAACCACTCAGCCCAGATCACTCAGCCTTTTTCAACTGAGAAAACCCCAGTATCTTTCAACCAGCCCCCCTCCCAGTATCTTTCACTTGGCTGGGTATTTCCCTGGTTTCTTTCAACCACCCACCACCAGTATCTTGCAAATGGGGTCCAGGTGCCTTTTACACACCGCCAAATAAAACACAGGATCATCAACCACTACAGGAGATCCAAGAACCAGGAGACACTCACCAAAATTTGTCAGGACTCTCCAAGGAGGTGGATAGGAGCAAGAGGCCCCTGCCTGGTACGAAGTTTACAGTTCCTCACAGAGTTCGGGTGAAGGACAGATGTCTGCTCTGGGTCCCTTTCATTGGTCACCATAACTGTTGACAGTTCTCACTACAAATAAATGGTAATTATCTGAGATGATAGATGTGTTAACTAGCTAATTGTGGTAATCATTTTGCATTACATACACATATCAAATCATCACATTGTATACCTGAAACTTACACTTATATGTAATGTATAAGTGACTTAAATGTCAATTACATCTTAATAAAAATGGAGAAAAATATTTTAAATAATTTGGAAATCAAGAAAATAGAACTAGGGCTTCCCTGGTGACGCAGTGGTTGAGAATCCACCTGCCGATGCAGGGGACACAGGTTCGTGCCCTGGTCTGGGAAGATCCCACATACCATGGAGTGGCTGGGCCCGTGAGCCATGGCAGCTGAGCCTGTGCATCCTGAGCCTGTGCCCTGCAGCGGGAGAGTCCACAACAGTGGGAGGCCCGTGTACCACAAAAAAAAGAAAAAAAAAAGAAAAAAAAAAAAGAAAAAGAAAATAGAACTAAAATGAGAAATAGAAAGCAGCACAATAATAATAGGGTATTTCAAACCCCATTTTTAATAATAGATAGACCATCTAGACAGAAGATCAATAAGGAAACAGAGGACTTGAAAAACACTATAGAGCAAATTGACCTAACAGACATGTGCAAACATTCCACACAACAGCAGCAGAATACATTCTTCTCAAGTGCACATGGAATAGTCTCCAGGAGAGTTACTACTTTAGGTCATGAAATAAGTATTAACAAATTTCAAAATATTGAAATCATATCAAATATATTTTCTGACCACAACAGAATGAAGCTAGAAACTGATGCCAGAAAGAAAATCAGAAAATTCACAAATATGTGTAAAATAAGCAACACACTCTTGAGCATCCAATAATTTAAAGAAGAAATCCAAAGAGAAATTAAATATTATATTGAGACAAAAGAAAATGAAAACACCACATGCCAAAACATGGAATGCAGCAGAAAACAGTACTAAGAGGGAAGCTTACAGTGATAAACACCAACATTAAAAAAGAAGAAGGATCTCAAAAACCTAATTTTACACCTCAAGAAATTAGTAAAAGAAGAACACGAATTAAGATCAAAGTTAGCAGAAGGAAGGAAATAATAATTATGAGAAAAGAAACAGTATAGAGAACAGAAAAATAGAAAAAAATCAACAAAACTGATTTGGTTGCTTAAAAAGATAAACTAAACCTACAATGCTTACCTAGACTAATCAAGAAATAAAGAGAGAAGACTCAAATAACAAAAATCAGAAATGAAAGGGGAGACTCTATACCTGATGCCACAGAAATAGAAAGGATTATGAAACTACTGTGAAAAATTATATGCCAACAAATTGGATAATGTAGAAGAAATGGATAGAATCCTAGAAACATATAACCTACCAAGCCTGGGTCATGAAGAAATAGAAAATCTGAACAGATTATAGCTAGTAAAGATATTGAGTCAGTAACAAGAAATCTTCCAACAAAGAAATGTCCAGGACCAGATGGCTTCTGGTCCCCAATTCATCGATAAATTCTTCAAAATATTTAAAGAAGAATTAAAGTCAATCCTTCTAAAACTGTTCCAAAAATTTGAAGAGGAAGGAACACTTCCAAACGCATTTTATGAAGCCAGGCTTACCCTGGTACCAACCAGGCAAAGTCACTACAAAAAATAAATCCATAGGTCATTAGCACTGATAAGCATAGATGCAAAAATTGTCAGAAAAATAGTAACAAATTAATTTCAACAGCACATTAAAAGGATCATACATCATAAGTAAGTGAGATTTATCCCTGAGACACAAGGATGTTTCAATACACAAAATCAATCAATGTGATACACTACATAAACAGAACAAAAAAAGTAAACCTTGCATGAACATCTCAATAGATTCAGAAAAAGCAAAATTCAACACCCCTTCATGATAAAAACAAACTAGAAGTAGAAGGGAAATACCTCAACATAATAAAGACCATATATAAAAAGCCCATAGGTAACATCATACTCAATGGTAAAAAATTGAAAACCTTTCCTCTAAGATCAGAAACAAGGCAGGGATGCCCACTCTCATCCTTTCTATTTAACATGGTCCTTCCTTCTGTTTAACATACTACTGGAAACCCAAGCTAGAGCAGTTAGGCAAGAGGAAAAAAATGCTTCCAAATCAGAAAGACAGAAGTAAAATAATCTCTGTTCATAGATGATATGTTCTATATGTAGACAACCATAAAGATTTTATATACAATTTTTTAGAAATAATAAACAAATTCAGTAAAGTTGCAGGATAAAAAATCAACATACAAAAATAAGTTTTGTTTCTATACACCAAGAACAAACAATCCAAAAAGAAAATTAAGAAAACAATCCCACTTATTATAGTGTCAGAAAGAATAAAATACTTAGGAATGAACTTAACAAAGGAGATGAAGGGGTTGTACAATGGAAGCTACAAAACGTTGCTGAAAGAAATTAGAGAAGAAAAAAAAATAAATAGACTTCTCATGTTAATGGTTCAGAAGAAGTAATATTGTTAAAATGCCTAAATTACCAAAAGCAATCTACAGATTCAATGCAATTCCTATCAAAATCCCAATGACATTCCTTTACAGACATAGGAAAAACAATTCTAACACTTCTATAGAACTAGCAAGAACCCCAAATGGCTTTTCAACAATTTTGAAAAAGAATAACAAAGCTGGAGGTATCACACTTCCCAATTTCAAAACATTACAAAGCTACAGTAACAAAAACAGTATGGCAGTGGCACAAAGACAGACCAATAGACCAATGAAACAGAATAGAAAACACTGAAATAAATCCCACATATAGAGTCAAATTATTTTGACAAGGATGCCAAGAGTATGCAATGTGGAAAGGATAGTTTCTTCAGAAAATGGTTCTGGGAAAATTGCATTCCCACATGCAAAAGAATGAAATTAGACCCATATCTTATGCCATACAGAAAAATCAACTCAAAATGGATTAAAGACTTAAAAGTTAGACCTGGAATTATAAAACTCCTAGAAGGAAACATAGGAGAAAATCACCTGGACTTTGGTCTAAGCAATAATTTCTTAGATTTGATACCAAAAGTCAAGCAACAAAGCAAAAATAGACAAGTGGGACCACTAAAAACCTTCTGTACAGCAAAGAAAACAATTAACAGAGTGAAAAGGTAGCCTACAAAATGAAGGAAAATATTTGCAAACCACATATCTGATGTAGGGTTAATATCCAAAATATATAAGAAACTCCTAAAACTCAATAGCAAACATCAAATAACCCAATTTTTAAAAAAAATAGGCAAAGGACTTGAATAGATATGTTTCCAAAGAAGACATAAAAATGAAGGATAGGTATATGAAAAAATGCTCAACATCACTAATCATCAGGGTAATGCTAATAAAACCCACAATGAGGTATTACCTTACACCTGTTGCCATGGCCATTATAAAACAAGAAATAAAATTTAAAAATAAACGGCGTTTGCAAAGATGTGGAGAAATTGGAACCCTCATGAACTATTGGTGGGAATGCAAAATGTTATAGCCTTTTTGGAGAACGTTATGGAAGGTCCTCAGAAATTAAGGATCAAACTATCATATGATCCATCAAGCTCATTTCTGATTACTTATCCAAGAACAATTGAAATCAGGATCATGAAGAGATATTTGCATTCCCATGTTCATTGCAGCATTATTCACAACAGCCAAGAAAATAGAAACTACTTAAATGTATGTTGATGAATGAATGGATAAAGAAAATGTGGCACAGAGTACATACAATGGATTATTATTCAGCCATAAAAACAGCAGGAAATCATATTCTACAACATGGATGACCCTTGAGGATGTTATGCTTAGTGAAATAAGCCAGTCACATGAGGACAAATACTGTATGATTCTACTTATATGAGGTATCTAAAGTATCAAAGTAACAAACTCATAGAAACAGAAAGTAGTATTGTCCTTGCCTAGAGCAAGGTAGAAGGGCAAATTGGGTGTTGCTGTTTAATAGGTATAGAGTTTTAGTCAAGAGAGATATAAAACATTCTAGAGATCTGCTGTGAAACTTTGTGCTTAGAGTTAACAATACTGTACTGCACATTTGAAGAATTATTAAAAGAGTAGATATCATGCTATGTGTTTTTACCACATAGCATGATAAATGGTATCATGCTTTTTTAAATGGTAAAGTTTTTAGTGCTTTTCTCTTTGTTTTGAACTTCTGTCTGTACTACTTTTCAGATTTCAAAATATATTGTGAATGAGCACTATCAGACAAACACCAAGTGTGGGAAGAAATTAATAAGGAGTTTTTTTTTCCATTGGAAAGGAATTAACAGTTAAATATATACTGAGCACAGGACTCAGGAGGCTTGACAGATTGAAATCATCAAATATAATTTTTCATACCAGGCAATATTACTATGAAAAGAAACATGCATCGAAAAGAGAAGAAGAAGATAAGTTCTGCTTTGCTGAAGCATAAGGGACAGACAGCAGTGGTAGTCATATTACTCATTAACTACAACACAGCCAAATGTAGGTATTTACAGTACATATAATTTTCCTGCCTAGAGGTCTGATTAAGTTTCCTAAGCCTGCCTCTTGATTTATAGAAAATGTACCATATCATCAGATGTTTTCCCTGCTATGTATCAAATAGGGGTTACATTTAAGTAGATACGTAGCACAAAAATACAGACCTGGGAATAGACCAGTAAATGAAATCACCTTAGATGTTTTGTAGCAGGCAGTTCTAATTCATGTATTATTTTAAAGGATTTTCCTTCCCTTACATAACATTATCATCAATTCTGTTATCTTTCAGGTGTGAGGTATTTTTAAAAACATGTTATCCCTGACAATTTTTTCTTAATATATAGCTTAAATGGAGTAATAGTTGGGACTAAGGAGGCTCATGAGCTCCTACATGCTTATGGCCTTGATTTTTGAAATAGAATATCCTGCATCTTGACTTAGCCCTGGAGCAGTTTTCAATTTTCCTGCTCAAGAGTTTAGGGGGGAAAAAAACAAATAAACACACAAAACTGTATCTAATGGAACTTTCCTCGGAGGTTGAAAGACAGATGACAGGATTTTTCTATGAAAATTTTCCTGCTGCAAACTAGAAGGTATATCACCAGCTTAAATTTGTTACTTTGTTAATGGTTTAACCTACACGAGACTTGGATGGAAAATTGCTTGCAGCCTCCCCCAAAGTGGTTGCCACTTTTAGTGAAATGTCTGCCCAGAGCCAGAGGCTGGTAAATGCCTGTTGTTGTTTATTTTTATTTTTATTTTTAAAACTTGCTGTATTTCTTCATATTAAGAATAGATATGAGTTGAGTATGTAGATTGCCTCTCTTTCTTGTAAATTTTTTGAAGCAAAGTGGATGTTGTCTCTTTGAACAAAATTGCTTTTGGAAAACTAGGCAGGTTATGACTGCAACACTTGCATGGCATTTAAAAATGCTGCTTCACATTGTAAACACAAAGGGCTCACAATAGCACATGTGCTACTGCTCACCACCTGCAAACTGATAATTGAATCAATGCAGGTGGATTTTAGAGTGTACCTTCCAAGCTCAAATCATCTTGGTGACGTCATGAGTTTATGGTACTCATGTAAAAACCCACGAAGTCTCTTGTCTACTCTCTGCCCCCACCCCAAACCCCGTCGCTCTGCCTCAGCAATGTCCTATACCGTTGACAGCAGAGAAATGAATTACATCTGAAGATAACTGATCTCCTTCCGTAGGGCATTATCAGCACAGCTGCACAACTTTGATGCTGTGTCCATACACAGATGGTCAGGCTGGAGGAAAGAGAGCATGCATAGTTCTAGTTCTGTGCTCCCCTGGCTTCCCTGCTAGGTTGGCTGACATGCTCTAACAGCTGTAGCTCTGCCAGCATCTAGTTGGAATTCACTCATCTTTCAAAGGATGAGATAGTTGAAACATTGGGTGCGATCTGCATACTTCGGGAAGTTCCAGAATCCAGGTACAAATCAACCCCAAACCTTTGAAATCCCCCCTACACTGAATCAACTAATTGTACTCCTTATTCTTTTTTTCCTCCATTACTTGCACAAATCAGCCTAATAAATATGGTTTATATGTTAATTCAGGAGAAAAAGTTTAGATTCATTTAGGTTTTCCAACTGCATCCTAGATCTGCGATTCAACACCCTGAGTTTGAATATTTTTAGTCAAAAACAAGACTCCATGCTGGCAGCCAGCTTTGCAAGGGAAGGATCAGAGACAGGCAGAACAGTTCTGACAAATCACAGAGAACCCATGGAGCTTTTGCCATTTTGAGAATTGAATCTTAGGGGAAATAGAAGCATGTATACCTTGCTGTTCTGGGATAGATAACTATGAACAGGAAAGCCTCATTTTATCTTTCTTTTTCTAATGTTGTGTAGGTTATAACAAATAAAAAACCTCAAAGCCCTTGTCAATCCTAGCTGAGAAAAGAATCAATTTTTCATTTGCTGTTTTGTTTCAAAGGGCTGAGATAAGAAGTTTTCTATGGACTCAGTGAGTATTATGCAAATTTTGGATTATCCTTGCTTTTTACCTCACCCCACTTTCTGGTATAGTCTCTGATGTTAGCTCTTCTATCTTGACTTTGCTCCTACCATGAAAGAGAGAACTCAGCAGTCTCTTTCATAATAAGTGACCAACTTCAGGTCAGAGCCATAAGCATGTATCTAAATCAATGAGGTCGATCCACTGCTTTCTACACTTCATACAAATGTTTTCTTCCAGCATCATGAATAATAGTGTGCAGCTCATGTTGTGATGGCTGTAGAATGAAACTTGAAGTCTGGTTTGTCAAACAGATACCTTTATTAAGAATCTTTTATTCTCGAAGTGGTGTGATGGGTGCTAGGATAGTTAGAAAAATTGTAAGAGACCTCAGCTTGGCCTTCAGAAGTCCTCAAATCAAAACTGAGAGATAATAAAAATATGCTTGGATAATTTTAATAGGAAAACATCTTTAAGGTTCATAAATACCAGTAGAGAATCCTCAAAGATAAAGCATTCGTTGGTAAGAGGTTAATGTGGGCTACACGAGAAACATCTTGAAACTTAGGTTTGAGGCTGATATAGAAGCTGTACACTGATCTAGTGAATTTATATATGCCAAAATGATAAACTATATGCCATAGTCACCTCTGGATCCTTAGTGTACAAAAATACAAACATCACGACCATGATCAAATCACTTTCAGGATGCAGTAAGGTATTGGGAATTAGGGTTTCTCAAACACAAAGGCAGAAATTGGGGTTTGGGCCTGTCTGCTGAGGAAAAGCAAAAAGAGATGAAAATAGATCATATGGTCCTGTAGAAAATATCTAAGATCTGCTCAGATTTTTAGGTATGTCTTTATGTAGTTTTACATCTAAGGGGGGAGAAAATAGGTTTGGAGAAGGGTTAGTAAGTACATAATGACCTTGATAGTCAGTGAGGAGAAATGTTGTATGAGCCCTCTCATATTTAAGTCACTCTATCAGTGGTACAAAATTTCCTTCCTCTCATACTATTTTACTTTCCTTTTAAGGACTTTAGATATTTTAAAGGCTTATTAAGTGTGGTTTGATTAGTATGGATGCATACACAAAAGTTTGATCTTGAGTTGTTTACCATAGCTTTGTCAAGTCAACAATTACTACACACTGACTGCTATTCCTGGAGTTTCCATTTCATTATAAATAGTTCACTTGAACATATTAAGTCATTTTTAATGAAATGTATGAATACAAACTTGCAATAAATGCATTTGTAAGAGCGATTGATGTGTTTTAACTTCTTTGCTGTAAATATATTGTAAATTATTTGTAAGGTGTACATTCCTGTATACCACCTTTAGCAGGCTTATAAATATATTATGAGTTCTTTATACCTCTTTGAGAGCCACCCCCTAAAAAAAACATCCCCACATATAATATATCTTCTCAGGCTTAATGTAGATCTAGTCAAAAAGGCAAAGTGCAATATGACAAAACTACTTTTTAAATTTAGATATCTAAGAATATGAACACTTTTTGCATTTCTGAGCAGAGACAAAATGGGGAAATACTGTTCCCTGTCTCTTCAGCAAAGACTGATTGGCTATCACAATTTAGAAACTCCAGAACATTGGCAATGTATACACTCTATATTCTAGTATTTGTAAATGGAAACTGATCTTTTTCCAAACAATAGGATTGCAACTAACACATAAATTTGTTTAAATGTACCTGCATCTCAGGCCATCCTTTCTCACTTTATTTTACAGATGTTCTTGTCCTCTTTGAGAGGCATATTTGTAAGTACAAAGTTGAAAGTATGTACTAGAAATACATTAAAACTGGACATGTCAATATATGTCTTCTCATTCACTCTATTTTCTGTGTAGTCTCTACTCATACAGCAGATAAGACCTAAAAGTTTTACTTTTAACTATCTTGAAGGAAATTAGTACAATAGGGTTTTTTGTGGCTGACCTGATATTTGAGCAATAGGGACTCCCTTTAGAAGATTGTTATGAGATTGAAATGAGATACTATAGACAATTCTCTTATCACAATGACTAGCAATAAGGAGGTAAGCTAATAGTTTCATTATACTTTTATTTAGTTTGTATTTACCCCAGCACCTGAAGAGTTAAGATAATTATAGGACTTTATCTCAAAGGTCTGACTAGAACAAATGTGGACAATAAGAAAATTTGTTTACTTTTGTAAAGTGTCCAAAAGTGCTTCCCAGGAACAAGTAATGTTTGGATAGATGACAGAGTTTTGTTCCAGGTAGAGTTATGAGAGCTTGTACATTTTGCAGCCAATGGGCTTATTTTTGAAATCCTTCCACTTTGTGCAACATTCAGTTTTATGGCATGTGTCTCACTGATTAAACACTTGCATCCCACACAGCTTAGCCAATTCATAAATGTTTCCTTTTAAAATAAACAGATCTTGAGAACCCAAGCCAGAATGGCTCTCTGATCCTCTTTCAATGGGTCCATTCTGAGCTGCAACCTCATACTTGACCTGGTACTATCTTCATTCAATATCACTGGATAAACAGAAAGGCCCCGGCATCGCTGCAAAGATTTCCAGTCTGGCATTGCCTAGGAAAAAACTGCTCAGCCTGCTGCTGCTGCCTCTGCTATTGCAATAGAATGTTACAAAGTGGCATACTCTCCTGCTGCAGTTAATGAGTGATCACTGGGTTTAGAGTTGTACCAAGGGTGCAGCTGCTTCTTGTACCCTGGCTATTAAAGTTTGCAATGATGGGCCATGTGGTTTAACATTAGAGCCATGGCCTTCATTTGAAAAAAAAAATGACTCTGGAGTCAGCCAGGAAGAGACCCCCAAAGACTGTATCCTTCTGTCTGTTCTGATTCTCTCTCCTTTTATTATAGCAAATTCATAAATTTGGCACTTGACCAACTTTATCAGAAACAACAAAAAGTGAAACCTCTGATATTGTGAGAAATGCAAACTAGAAGCTGAGGAACAATTTCATTAATTTTTGTTATGACCTTGTATATGGAGCTCAATCCTCACTCTTTTAGGGATGTGGGTGTTTAGAGGAATATCCCTCAACTTGCTACCAATGCTTAAGTTTCCACCATTGTTTTTCACATGTGCCTCTTTCTACATCTTTGCCACTGGTGTTTCTAAGAAATGAGGAGCACATCTTACTCCCATGTGACTGTTTAATAATGTCTTCCCTGTTATCGGAGGGAGGCCTCTGGGGAGAAGTACAATATACGCACTAATAGGCAGCCAAAATTGTGTTGAAAAGAGAAACCAGATTCTTTAAAAGCCCAGTTGTGCTTCAAAAGAAAGAGCATAAATCACAATCCCCATGTTACCACCCTGTCCTCCATGGGTAAGCATATATGGAATTTTTAGAAGATAATATAATAGAAGACTTACAAAATTAAAAGATAAGACACTCATAAAATTATATTATTAAAAATGTAATAAATGAAATAACTCAAAAGATAAATTATTTTCTCCAAGATTTCTGCCAGTATAAGAATTAATCTTTTTTTATTCCTTCTGTAAGACTAATTGTATTGCTACTTGTTAATATTTCATAGGTGATATGGTGGGTCCTCAGCCATATAAATTCTTCAGGCAAAAAAGTGGTTACAGCTTCACATAGCAAGGTGTTTTCCTGGGTGAGGGATCAAGAGAAGGAACACTCCTTAAAATTCATGAATGTATGGCATATGTCCTAAGGGCAAAGCAAGGGTGAATGTCAACGGTGCCTAACAATATAGTATTCCAAGCAAAAGTTCCAGTTGAAGGTTAGATGCCATAAAGCAGCAGCATTTCATTGCCTTTAATGCACACTTAAATTAAAGGACTTTGCGACTGAATTGGTTTGATAGGATGAGAGACTTGGAAGGGGGAAAGAGAGAGGAGGGGAAGGGAGGGAGGAATAGTGATGAAGGACCAGGTGGATCTGTCATCAAAGAAACTGACAGAAATATTCAAAACAGCTAAGTTTGGGGGTAGGGCAACCTAGAAGCATTCAGGGATAAAATGATCGCCAAACAACTTCGGCATTTTAAATTTTATCCAGCTGAAGAGAAGAATATATTTTGGTAACTCCTTCCTAATGAGGAAACATTTTCCATCTGATATTAGTGTGGACAATTGGAGAGGAGGATGCCCATAAACTATTTTCCTTTTTGATAATTCATTACAAGAAAGCAATGGAGAAGGACTTTTATGTTTTCCTGTGATGCTATATCAGCCTTCTCTTTTCACATTACTTCTTTTATTTAGGGTCCATATATGTGGATTTAACAAATCTCCATGAACAAAAATAATTGGAGGGGGCTTTTTATTGAGTTATAATCAACATACAGTGTTATATTAGTTTCATGTATGTCACATAGTGAATCAATATTTTTATACATTTTGAAATGATCACCACAATAAGATCAGTTATCCGTCACAACACAAGTTGTTACAATATTATTGACTACATTATATAATGTACTATGTGTATATTACATCTCCTGACTTACTTATTTTGTCCATCCTCCATTCCCCTACCCTCTGTCAGCTCACAGATACAGAGAACAAACTGGTGGTTCATATTACTTCTTTAAGGGGAAGAGGAGACTAAAAAGCATTTAGGAGGAAGGAAAAAGATCAATTTAGAGTTTCTGGAATATCAGTTCACTTGAACCTTTGCCCCAATATTGAATTTAACCCAGAAAACAACACTGGGGAATTTCTGTGGTATAAGAAAGTTCAGTTTATACATTTATGTCAGTACTGTTTTAAGTTAAGAAAAGAAAGAATATGGATTAAAAGAGAAAAAAGTTAGCTTGAGAATCAGCAACACTGATTTTGCTTCCCTCCAAGGACAGGACAAAAAAACCATAGGTTTAAATGGCAGTAGATGGAATTTAATTTAGACATTAGGGGTCATGGAATTTCAACCTGAATCCACATCAAAGGAATATTAATTCAAGCTCTAAGTCCTAAAAGATCCCTGAGACTCAGTTTTCTTTACTAAATGGAGCTAGTATTGCCTAGGATTATTATGAGGAATAGACATGATTATGAGAAGACTGATACATAGCTGACATAAATGAATCAAATTGTATATATCATTATTATCCTCACAGATATCTACCCAAGGAATGTATAAAATATTGCTGTGCATCGTGAATTCACAAGCCCTGATATATGTCCATCCCAAAACCACAGTACTCCTGGATCTCTATCACATTGTTCATACCAGGGAAAGCATAGAAATACGGGGAGAGATGAGTCATCCAGGGACAGGTGAAAATAGGTTAGAAAACATGTAATCTCCTTCAAACAACTCCCAAGCCTTTAGAAGCCTAGGGAATCAGAGCAGCTCACAATATTCCAAATATTTTAAAGTCATTTGATATAATGTTGACAATGTTGAGATTTAGTGGTGCTGCAGCTATATGTTATTTGCAATTCAGAATCAGATGCAACTGCAATTTTGCTGTAGTTTCCATAGTCCACATTATGAGAACCTTAAAAGAAAGTTTGATGCCAGAATCTGTGGTAACTTTAAGAATCTATTCAGGAGACAAGACAGACCCAGCGCCCAGCGGCAGGCCGCACATGGGAACCGGCCGCCTGCCTCCAGTGCAGGCAGGGGAAGAGAAAAGGCCTCGGGCATTGCGCCCAGACCCTGGGTACCATGGGCTTGTGCCTTCGACCAGAGGCCATCACTTTCAGCCCCAAGTCTGTCAGGTAGACGGCAGTCCAGCCACCCACCAGTGCCGCCGCCACCAGCAGCATCCCGGCCTCGGTGGAGGCAGCAGAGGGAAGGCGAGCCCGAGCCAGCCCGCTGCCGTGGCACTTATAGCCCCAGTGTCTGGTGTTCCGGATTTCTGACCTCCATAGCTAAAAGAGATGAAAATAGATCATATGGTCCTGTAGAAAATATCTAAGATCTGCTCAGATTTTTAGGTATGTCTTTATGTAGTTTTACATCTAAGGGGGGAGAAAATAGGTTTGGAGAAGGGTTAGTAAGTACATAATGACCTTGATAGTCAGTGAGGAGAAATGTTGTATGAGCCCTCTCATATTTAAGTCACTCTATCAGTGGTACAAAATTTCCTTCCTCTCATACTATTTTACTTTCCTTTTAAGGACTTTAGATATTTTAAAGGCTTATTAAGTGTGGTTTGATTAGTATGGATTCATACACAAAAGTTTGATCTTGAGTTGTTTACCATAGCTTTGTCAAGTCAACAATTACTACACACTGACTGCTATTCCTGGAGTTTCCATTTCATTATAAATAGTTCACTTGAACATATTAAGTCATTTTTAATGAAATGTATGAATACAAACTTGCAATAAATGCATTTGTAAGAGCGATTGATGTGTTTTAACTTCTTTGCTGTAAATATATTGTAAATTATTTGTAAGGTGTACATTCCTGTATACCACCTTTAGCAGGCTTATAAATATATTATGAGTTCTTTATACCTCTTTGAGAGCCACCCCCTAAAAAAAACATCCCCACATATAATATATCTTCTCAGGCTTAATGTAGATCTAGTCAAAAAGGCAAAGTGCAATATGACAAAACTACTTTTTAAATTTAGATATCTAAGAATATGAACACTTTTTGCATTTCTGAGCAGAGACAAAATGGGGAAATACTGTTCCCTGTCTCTTCAGCAAAGACTGATTGGCTATCACAATTTAGAAACTCCAGAACATTGGCAATGTATACACTCTATATTCTAGTATTTGTAAATGGAAACTGATCTTTTTCCAAACAATAGGATTGCAACTAACACATAAATTTGTTTAAATGTACCTGCATCTCAGGCCATCCTTTCTCACTTTATTTTACAGATGTTCTTGTCCTCTTTGAGAGGCATATTTGTAAGTACAAAGTTGAAAGTATGTACTAGAAATACATTAAAACTGGACATGTCAATATATGTCTTCTCATTCACTCTATTTTCTGTGTAGTCTCTACTCATACAGCAGATAAGACCTAAAAGTTTTACTTTTAACTATCTTGAAGGAAATTAGTACAATAGGGTTTTTTGTGGCTGACCTGATATTTGAGCAATAGGGACTCCCTTTAGAAGATTGTTATGAGATTGAAATGAGATACTATAGACAATTCTCTTATCACAATGACTAGCAATAAGGAGGTAAGCTAATAGTTTCATTATACTTTTATTTAGTTTGTATTTACCCCAGCACCTGAAGAGTTAAGATAATTATAGGACTTTATCTCAAAGGTCTGACTAGAACAAATGTGGACAATAAGAAAATTTGTTTACTTTTGTCAAGTGTCCAAAAGTGCTTCCCAGGAACAAGTAATGTTTGGATAGATGACAGAGTTTTGTTCCAGGTAGAGTTATGAGAGCTTGTACATTTTGCAGCCAATGGGCTTATTTTTGAAATCCTTCCACTTTGTGCAACATTCAGTTTTATGGCATGTGTCTCACTGATTAAACACTTGCATCCCACACAGCTTAGCCAATTCATAAATGTTTCCTTTTAAAATAAACAGATCTTGAGAACCCAAGCCAGAATGGCTCTCTGATCCTCTTTCAATGGGTCCATTCTGAGCTGCAACCTCATACTTGACCTGGTACTATCTTCATTCAATATCACTGGATAAACAGAAAGGCCCCGGCATCGCTGCAAAGATTTCCAGTCTGGCATTGCCTAGGAAAAAACTGCTCAGCCTGCTGCTGCTGCCTCTGCTATTGCAATAGAATGTTACAAAGTGGCATACTCTCCTGCTGCAGTTAATGAGTGATCACTGGGTTTAGAGTTGTACCAAGGGTGCAGCTGCTTCTTGTACCCTGGCTATTAAAGTTTGCAATGATGGGCCATGTGGTTTAACATTAGAGCCATGGCCTTCATTTGAAAAAAAAAATGACTCTGGAGTCAGCCAGGAAGAGACCCCCAAAGACTGTATCCTTCTGTCTGTTCTGATTCTCTCTCCTTTTATTATAGCAAATTCATAAATTTGGCACTTGACCAACTTTATCAGAAACAACAAAAAGTGAAACCTCTGATATTGTGAGAAATGCAAACTAGAAGCTGAGGAACAATTTCATTAATTTTTGTTATGACCTTGTATATGGAGCTCAATCCTCACTCTTTTAGGGATGTGGGTGTTTAGAGGAATATCCCTCAACTTGCTACCAATGCTTAAGTTTCCACCATTGTTTTTCACATGTGCCTCTTTCTACATCTTTGCCACTGGTGTTTCTAAGAAATGAGGAGCACATCTTACTCCCATGTGACTGTTTAATAATGTCTTCCCTGTTATCGGAGGGAGGCCTCTGGGGAGAAGTACAATATACGCACTAATAGGCAGCCAAAATTGTGTTGAAAAGAGAAACCAGATTCTTTAAAAGCCCAGTTGTGCTTCAAAAGAAAGAGCATAAATCACAATCCCCATGTTACCACCCTGTCCTCCATGGGTAAGCATATATGGAATTTTTAGAAGATAATATAATAGAAGACTTACAAAATTAAAAGATAAGACACTCATAAAATTATATTATTAAAAATGTAATAAATGAAATAACTCAAAAGATAAATTATTTTCTCCAAGATTTCTGCCAGTATAAGAATTAATCTTTTTTTATTCCTTCTGTAAGACTAATTGTATTGCTACTTGTTAATATTTCATAGGTGATATGGTGGGTCCTCAGCCATATAAATTCTTCAGGCAAAAAAGTGGTTACAGCTTCACATAGCAAGGTGTTTTCCTGGGTGAGGGATCAAGAGAAGGAACACTCCTTAAAATTCATGAATGTATGGCATATGTCCTAAGGGCAAAGCAAGGGTGAATGTCAACGGTGCCTAACAATATAGTATTCCAAGCAAAAGTTCCAGTTGAAGGTTAGATGCCATAAAGCAGCAGCATTTCATTGCCTTTAATGCACACTTAAATTAAAGGACTTTGCGACTGAATTGGTTTGATAGGATGAGAGACTTGGAAGGGGGAAAGAGAGAGGAGGGGAAGGGAGGGAGGAATAGTGATGAAGGACCAGGTGGATCTGTCATCAAAGAAACTGACAGAAATATTCAAAACAGCTAAGTTTGGGGGTAGGGCAACCTAGAAGCATTCAGGGATAAAATGATCGCCAAACAACTTCGGCATTTTAAATTTTATCCAGCTGAAGAGAAGAATATATTTTGGTAACTCCTTCCTAATGAGGAAACATTTTCCATCTGATATTAGTGTGGACAATTGGAGAGGAGGATGCCCATAAACTATTTTCCTTTTTGATAATTCATTACAAGAAAGCAATGGAGAAGGACTTTTATGTTTTCCTGTGATGCTATATCAGCCTTCTCTTTTCACATTACTTCTTTTATTTAGGGTCCATATATGTGGATTTAACAAATCTCCATGAACAAAAATAATTGGAGGGGGCTTTTTATTGAGTTATAATCAACATACAGTGTTATATTAGTTTCATGTATGTCACATAGTGAATCAATATTTTTATACATTTTGAAATGATCACCACAATAAGATCAGTTATCCGTCACAACACAAGTTGTTACAATATTATTGACTACATTATATAATGTACTATGTGTATATTACATCTCCTGACTTACTTATTTTGTCCATCCTCCATTCCCCTACCCTCTGTCAGCTCACAGATACAGAGAACAAACTGGTGGTTCATATTACTTCTTTAAGGGGAAGAGGAGACTAAAAAGCATTTAGGAGGAAGGAAAAAGATCAATTTAGAGTTTCTGGAATATCAGTTCACTTGAACCTTTGCCCCAATATTGAATTTAACCCAGAAAACAACACTGGGGAATTTCTGTGGTATAAGAAAGTTCAGTTTATACATTTATGTCAGTACTGTTTTAAGTTAAGAAAAGAAAGAATATGGATTAAAAGAGAAAAAAGTTAGCTTGAGAATCAGCAACACTGATTTTGCTTCCCTCCAAGGACAGGACAAAAAAACCATAGGTTTAAATGGCAGTAGATGGAATTTAATTTAGACATTAGGGGTCATGGAATTTCAACCTGAATCCACATCAAAGGAATATTAATTCAAGCTCTAAGTCCTAAAAGATCCCTGAGACTCAGTTTTCTTTACTAAATGGAGCTAGTATTGCCTAGGATTATTATGAGGAATAGACATGATTATGAGAAGACTGATACATAGCTGACATAAATGAATCAAATTGTATATATCATTATTATCCTCACAGATATCTACCCAAGGAATGTATAAAATATTGCTGTGCATCGTGAATTCACAAGCCCTGATATATGTCCATCCCAAAACCACAGTACTCCTGGATCTCTATCACATTGTTCATACCAGGGAAAGCATAGAAATACGGGGAGAGATGAGTCATCCAGGGACAGGTGAAAATAGGTTAGAAAACATGTAATCTCCTTCAAACAACTCCCAAGCCTTTAGAAGCCTAGGGAATCAGAGCAGCTCACAATATTCCAAATATTTTAAAGTCATTTGATATAATGTTGACAATGTTGAGATTTAGTGGTGCTGCAGCTATATGTTATTTGCAATTCAGAATCAGATGCAACTGCAATTTTGCTGTAGTTTCCATAGTCCACATTATGAGAACCTTAAAAGAAAGTTTGATGCCAGAATCTGTGGTAACTTTAAGAATCTATTCAGGAGACAAGACAGACCCAGCGCCCAGCGGCAGGCCGCACATGGGAACCGGCCGCCTGCCTCCAGTGCAGGCAGGGGAAGAGAAAAGGCCTCGGGCATTGCGCCCAGACCCTGGGTACCATGGGCTTGTGCCTTCGACCAGAGGCCATCACTTTCAGCCCCAAGTCTGTCAGGTAGACGGCAGTCCAGCCACCCACCAGTGCCGCCGCCACCAGCAGCATCCCGGCCTCGGTGGAGGCAGCAGAGGGAAGGCGAGCCCGAGCCAGCCCGCTGCCGTGGCACTTATAGCCCCAGTGTCTGGTGTTCCGGATTTCTGACCTCCATAGCTACGGGCATGGAGCTGCCGAAGAGACAAGAGACTTTTTCTTGCCTCTTTGTTTCCTGGTGCGCAAGGAGAGGGGATTAAGCGCGCCGCTTAAAGGAGATCCAGAAACGGGCGTGAGCCACGGCTATCAGAGCGGACCCCAGAGACGGGCATGAGACGCTAAGGCTGCTGCTGCAGCCACCAAGAAGCCTGGGTGTGAGCACAGGTCACTCTCCACACCTCCCCTACTGGGAGCCTGTGCAGCCCGCCACTGCCAGGGTCCCGAGATCCAGGGACAACTTCCCAGGGAGAACGCACAGCACAGCTCAGGCTGGTGTAATGTCACACCGGCTTCTGCCGCCGCAGGCTTGCCCTGCACTCTGTGCCCCTCCCTCCCCCAGGTCTGAGTGAGCCAGAGCTCCCTAATCAGTTGCTCCTTTAACCCAGTCCTGTCTGAGCGAAGAACAGACGCCCTCTGGCGACCTACATGCACAGCCGGGGCAAAACCCAAAGCTGAACCCTGGGAGCTGTGCAAACAAAGAAGAGAAAGGGAAATTTCTCCCAGCAGCCTCAGGAGCAGCGGATTAAATCTCCACAATCAACTTGATGTATCCTGCATCTGTGGAATACCTGAATAGACAGCAAATCATCCCAAATTGAGGAGGTGGACTTTGGGAGCAAGATATAATATTTTTTCCCCTTTTTCTCTTTTTGTGAGTGTGTATGTGTATGCTTCTGTGTGAGGTTTTGTCTGTATAACTTTGCTTCACCATTTGGCCTAGGGTTCTGACCGTCCCATTTTTTTTTGTTTTTTTACTTTTTAAATTTTTCTTCTTAATAATTATTTTTTATTTTAATAACTTTATTTTATTTTGTCCTATTTTATTTTATCCTCTTTCTTATTTTCTATTATTTCTCCCTTTTAATCTGAGTAGAGTGGATTACAGGCTTTTGGTGCTCCAGACAGGCATCAGGGCTGTGCCTCTGAGGTGGGAGAACCAACTTCAGGACACAGGTCCACAAGAGATCTCCCATTTCAACATAATATCAAATGGCAAAAATCTCCCAGAGATCTCCATCTCAACACCAAGACCCAGCTTCACTAAACAACCAGCAAGCTACAGTGCAGGACACCCTATGCCAAACAACTAGCAAGACAGGAACACAGCCTCATTCATTAGCATAGAGGCTGCCTAAAATCATAATAAGGCTACAGACACCCCAAAACACACCACCAGATGTGGACCTGACCAACAGAAAGACAAGATACAGCCTCATCCACCAGAACACAGGCACTAGTACCCTCAACCAGGAAACCTACTCAACCCACTGAACCAACCTTAGCAACTGGGGATGGACACCAAAAACAACAGGAACTACGAAACTGCAGCCTGCGAAAAGGAGACCCCAAACACAGTTAGATAAGCAAAATGAAAAGACAGAAAAAAACACAGCAGATGAAGGAGCAAGGTAAAAACCCACGAGACCTAACAAATGAAGAGGAAATAGGCAGTCTACCTGAAAAATAATTCAGAATAATGATAGTAGAGATGATCCAAAATCTTGGAAATAGAATAGAGAAAACACAAGAAACATTTAACAACGACCTAGAAGAAATAAAGAGGAAGCAAGCAATGATGAACAACACAATAAATGAAATTAAAAATACTCTAGGGTTTCCCTGGTGGCGCAGTGGTTGTGAGTCCGCCTACCGATGCAGGGGACAGGGGTTCGTGCCCCGGTCCGGGAAGATACCACATGTCGCGGAGTGGCTAGGCCTGTGAGCCATGGCCGCTGAGATTGCACGTCCGGAGCCTGTGCTCCAGAACACGAGAGGCCACAACAGTGAGAGGCCCACATACGGCAAAATAAATAAATAAATAAATAAATAAATAAAAATACTCTAGATGGAATCAATAGCAGAATAACTGAGGCAGAAGAACAGATAAGTGACTTGCAAGATTAAATAGCGGACATAACTACTGCAGAGCAGAATAAAGAAACAAGAATGAAAGGAACTGAGGACAGTATCAGAGACCTCTGGGACAACATTAAATGCACCAACATTCGAATTATAGGGGTCCCAGAAGAAGAAGAGGAAAAGAAAGGGCCTAAGAAAATATTTGAAAAGATTATAGCTGAAAACTTCCCTAATATGGGAAAGGAAATACTTCATCAAGTCCAGGAAGCACAGAGAGTCCCATACAGGATAAATCCAAGGAGAAACATGCCAAGACACATATTAATCAAACGGTCAAAAATTAAATACAAAGAAAACATATTAAAAGCAGCAAGGGAAAAACAACAAATAACACACAAGGGAATCCCCGTAAGGTTAACAGCTGATCTTTCAGCAGAAACTCTGCAAGCCAGAAGGGAGTGGCAGGACATAGTTAAAGTGATGAAGGAGAAAAACCTACAACCAAGATGACACTACCCAGCAAGGACCTCATTCAGATTTGATGGAGAAATTAAAACTTTTACAGACAAGAAAAAGCTGAGAGAGTTCAGCACCACAAAACCAGCTTTACAACAAATGCTAAAGGAACTTCTCTAGGCAAGAAACACAAGAGAAGGAAAAGACCTACAAGAACAAACCCGAAACAATTAAGTAAATAGTAATAGGAACATACCTATCGATAACTACCATAAATGTAAATGGATTAAATGCTCCCACCAAAAGACACAGACTGGCTGAATGGATACAAAAACAAGACCCATACATATGCTGTCTACAAGAGACCCACTTCAGACCTATGGACACATACAGACTGAAAGTAAGTGGTTGGAAAAAGATATTCCATGCAAATGGAAATCAGAAGAAAGATGGAGTAGCAATTCTCATATCAGACAAAATAGACTTTAAAATAAAAACTATTACAAGAGACAAAGAAGGACACTACATAATGATAAAGGGATCGATCCATGAAGAAGATATAACAATTGAAAATATTTATGCACCCAACATAGGGGCACCTCAATACATAAGGCAAATACTAACAGCCATAAAAGGGGAAATCGACAGTAACACAATCATAGTAGGGGACTTTAACATTCCACTTTCACCAATGGACAGATCATCCAAAATGAAAATAAATAAGGAAACACAATCTGTAAATGAGATATTACACAAGATGGACCTAAACGATATGTATAGGACATTCCATCCAAAAACAACAGAATACACATTTTTCTCAACTGCTCATGGAACATTCTCCAGGATACATCATATATTGGGTCACAAATCAAGCCTTGGTAAATTTAAGAAAATTGAAATCGTATGAAGTATCTTTTCTGACCACAACGCTATGAGACTAGATATCAATTACAGGAAAAGATCTGTAAAAAATACAAACACATGGAGGCTAAACAATACACTACTTAATAACGAAGTGATCACTGAAGAAATCAAAGAGGAAATCAAAAAATACTTAGAAACAAATGACAATGGAGACACGACGACCCAAAACCTATGGGATGCAGCAAAAGCAGTTCTAAGAGGGAAGTTTACAGCAATACAATCCTACCTTAACAAACAGGAAACATCTCAAATAAACAATCTAACTTTGTACCTAAAGCAATTAGAGAAAGAAGAACAAAAAACCCCCAAATTTAACAGAAGGAAAGAAATCATAAAGATCAGTTGAGAAATAAATGAAAAAGAAATGAAGGAAATGACAGCAAAGATCAATAAAATTAAAAGCTCGTTCTTTAAGAAGAATAAACAAAATTGAAAACCCATTACCTCGACTCCTCAAGAAAAAAAGAAGGTCAAATCAATAGAATTAGAAATGAAAAAGTTGAAGTAACACTTGACACTGCAGAAATACAAAGGATCGTGAGAGATTACTACAAGCAACTCTATGCCAATAAAAGGGACAACCTGGAAGAAATGGACAAATTCTTAGAAATGCACAACCTGCCGAGACTGAACCAGAAATAAATAGAAAATATGAACAGACCAATCACAAGCTCTGAAATTGCAACTGTGATTTACAGTCTTCCAACAAACAAAAGCCCATGACCAGATGGTTTCACAGGCGAATTCTATCAAATATGTAGAGGAGAGCTAACACCTATCCTTCTGAAACTCTTCCAAAAGATAGCAGAGGGAGGAACACTCCCAAACTCATTCTATGAGGCCACCATCACCCTGATACCAAAACCAGACAAAGACGTCACAAAGAAAGAAAACTACAGACCAATACCACTGATGAACATAGATGCAAAAATCCTCAACCAAATACCAGCAAAAAGAATCCAACAGCACATTAAAATGATCCTACAACATGATCAAGGGGGTTTATTCCACGAATGCAAGGATTCTTCAAAATATGCAAATCAATCAACGTGATACACCATATCAACAAACTGAAGGATAAAAAACATATGATCATCTCAATAGATGTAGAGAAAGCTTTTGACAAAATTCAACACCCATTTATTATAAAAACCCTGCAGAAAGTAGGCATAGAGGGAACTTTCCTCAACATAATAAAGGCCATACATGACAAACCCAAAGCCAGAATCATCCTCAATGGTGAAAAACTGAAACCACTTCCACTAACATCAGGAAGAAGACAAGGTTGCCCACTCTCACAACTCTTGTTCAACAAAGTTTTGGAAGTTTTAGCCACAGCAATCAGAGAAGAAAAATAAATAAATGTAATCCAAATCAGAAAAGAAGAAGTAAAGCTGTCACTGTTTGCAGATGACATGATACTATACATACAGAATCCTAAGGATGCTAACAGAAAACTACTAGAGCTAATCAATGAATTTGGTAAAGTAGCAGGATACAAAATTAATGCATAGAAATCTCTAGCCTTCTTATACACTAATGATGAAAAATCTGAGAGTGAAATTAAGAAAACACTCCCATTTACCATTGCAACAAACAGAATAAAATATCTAGGAATAAACCTACCTAAGTAGACAAAAGACCTGTATGCAGAAAATTATAAGACACTAATGAAAAAATTAAAGATGATACAAATAGATGGAGAGATATACCATGCTCTTGGATTGGAAGAATCAACATTGTGAAAATGACTGTACTACCCAAAGCAATCTACAGATTCAATGCAATCCCTATCAAACTACCACTGGCATTGTTTACAGAATAGAACAAAAAATTTCACAATTTTTTTGGAAACACAAAAGACCCCAAGTAGCCAAAGCAATCTTGAGAACGAAGAATGGAGCTGGAGGATTCAGGCTCCCTGACTTCAGACTATAATACAAAGCTACAGTAATCAAGACAGTGTTTGTGCCAATGGTACTGGCACAAAAACAGAAATATAGATCAATGGAACAGGATAGAAAGCCCAGAGATGAACCCACACACATATGGTCAACTTATCTTTGATAAACGAGGCAAGAATATACAGTGGAGAAAAGACAGCCTCTTCAAAAAGTGGTGCTGGGAAAACTGGACAGATAAATGTAAAAGTATGAAATTAGAACACTCTCAAACACCATACACAAAAGTAAACTCAAAATGGGTTAAAGGCCTAAATGTAAGGCCAGACACTATCAAACTCTTATAGGAAAACATAGGCAGAACACTCTATGACATAAATCACAGGGACAGGTACATGTAAAAGTATGATATTAGAACACTCCCTAACACCATACACAAAAATAAACTCAAAATGGGTTAAAGGCCTCAATGTAAGGCCAGACACTATCAAACTCTTATAGGAAAACATAGGCAGAACACTCTATGACATAAATCACAGCGAGATCCCTTTTGACACAGCTCCTAGAGAAAAGGAAATAAAAACAAAAATAAACAAATGAGACTTAATGAAACTTAAAAGCTTTTGCACAGCAAAGGATACCATAAACAAGACCAAAAGTCAACACACCAAATGGGAGAAAATATTTGCAAATGAAGCAACCTACAAAGGATTAATCTCCAAAATTTACAAGTAACTCATGCAGATCAATAACAAAAAAACAAAAAACCCAATCCAAAAATGGGCAGTTGGCTTAAATAGACATTTCTCCAAAGAAGATATACAGATTGCCAACAAGCACATGAAAGAATGCTCAGCATCTTTAATCATTAGAGAAATGCAAATCAAAACTACAATGAGATATCATCTCACACTGGTCAGAATGGCCATCATCAAAAAATCTAGAAACAATAAATGCTGGAGAGGGTGTGGAGAAAAGGGAACACTCTTGTACTGTTGGTGGGAATGTAAATTGATACAGCTACTATGGAGAACAGTATGGAGGTTCCTTAAAAAACTATAAATAGAACTGCCATACGACCCAGCAATCCCAGTACTGGGCATATACCCTGAGAAACCCATAATTCAAAACGAGTCATATACCAAAATGTTCATTGCTGCTCTATTTACTACAGCCAGGACATGGAAGCAACCTAAGTGTCCATCAACAGATGAATGGATAAAGAAGATGCGGCACATATATACAATGGAATATTACTCAGCCGTAAAAGGAAACGAAATTGAGTTATTTGTGGTGAGGTGGATGGACCTGGTGTCTGTCATACAGAGTGAAGTAAGTCTGAAGGAGAAAAATAATTACTGTATGCTAACAAATATATATGGAATCTAAGAAAAAATATGTCATGAAGAGCCTAGGGGTAGGATGGGAATAAAACACAGACCTACTAGAGCATGGACTTGAGGATATGGGAGGGGAAAGGGTAAGCTGTGACAAAGTGAGAGAGTGTCACGGACATATATACACTACCAAACGTAGGGTGGATAGCTAGTGGGAAGCAGCCGCATGCAACAGGGATATCAGCTAGGTGGTTTGTGAACACCTAGAGGGGTGGGATAGGGAGGGTGGGAGGGAGGGAGACGCAAGAGGGAAGAGATATGGGAACATATGTATATGTATAACTGATTCACTTTGCTGTAAAGCAGAAACTAACACACCATTGTAAAGTAATTATACTCCAATAAAGATGTTAAAAAAATGAAAAAGAATCTATTCAGGAGATTTTCAGACCAACTGATTGGTTGATGCTATGATTCCTCTCAAAAATGGATGAGGGAATTTTGCCTCACCGTATCTCTGCTTCCTTTTCTGTAAAATGGAAATAACAATGATTCTAACTCTTATTTAATTACAAAAACTTTTGTAAATTTTCCTTTTGCAATGAGGATTAAAGATGATAGTGGAGTCATGAAAATAAACCGCTCACTTTTTTCATACCTTAAAATATATACAGAAATTAAGTCTTTGGATGTAAGAATTAATCAAAAGTTTGTAATAGGCTCAAAGCAATTTAACACTGCTGGTGTCTGCTTTCTATTTAGTTATTTCATGGTAATGTACGTCTAGAAAAACTTCTGAGCTATTTCTCACAGTTCTGTGTCCTCTTCATCTAATGACAGAAGTGAAATAAATGAGGGAGATGGGGAAAGATGGAAAGCCAAGGTATATATTTTGGGTGTGGCCAGTGTAAAAGAGGACATGTTATGCAGCCTAAGGATTTTTAAAGCCTATTTGTAAAAAGTTGGTAGAGTTTAGTAGTTAATAGCAGGAGCTCTGTTATCAAACAGTCTTGGGTTTGATTCACAACACTGAGACAATGGAAAAAGGTATTTAAATCTCTATGGCACACAGTGGCATTCAATGAAGTGTAGCATTTTTCAGTTCTTGTCTCACTTTCACAATTTATGTCACATCAGATGTTCAAACCAAAACCAAGCCAAAGTTATTTTTAGATACAAACTATTAAATGCTAGTCAGCAATTGGAAAAGTGTGCCCAGGCATATGCAACAGTCAAATATAACAGAAAATCTGGGTTTGGTTGAAATATACATCAGTTGTCCCCATGGAAGGAGAGAGGAAGGCAGGAAGTGCCCAGAACTGAAAGCCCAGGACCAGCATGGGTACCTCCTTGTTTGCAGAGCTGGCTTTGATCTCCTAGGTCTTTATGCATGGCCAGGTTTCCGGCTGTTATTAGAAGTACTGGAGTGCCTTCAGTTAGTCTCTTAAGATATTTTTCTCCCTTCTTAACAACCTTTAATGGAAATTACAACAAAATCTCACAAGAAAGCTCGTTCCCATGAGGTATCTAGCACCTGGTGGTTTGAAGAGTTGAGAAAAGGTTCAGATAAAACTCCCAATTTTTGAGCTTTGCCCTTCACTAGAATTCCCTCAACTCATCAAAGCCAGGTCAGACTAGTACTCAAGTTTAACAAGCTGCAAGTGTAGCAATCTCTTTGACTTTGCTAAAACTTGAAATATCACTGGTGTGGATCAGCACTGTTTGTAATCAATTGCTTTTTTTGCATTGCTCCTTTGTTATCCTAAATCAGTTCTGCTGACCAGAGTCTCCAGATACTGTCCTGCAGGTTGTGCACTTTACAACTCCAGGGGATGCCATTTACGTAGAATATAATGTGAATATCTACTCCCTGGAGTTGTGTAATATCACAGGCATCCCTGCTGATATTTACAGAGTCTACATTTGGGACTGTGGATACTGTTGTAAATTTAATTTGACCTCTAATTTCTTATTAGTGTATTTAAAAACACTGATTTAAAGTTAGATCTTTACACTGATTATTAGTTTCACAGAGCTAAGGTAAATCAAGGCTGATGGAGAGCATATTAATTTAATTCCCTCCTTAGGCAATAATTGGAGGATTTTTTAAAAAATTATTGACTTGACAGTTGAAATATGAGCATAGTAGGAAAGATAGACATTCAGTTGATTTGGCATACGGACTATCCTTGCAGAATATTTTCAGCATATTTGGTGTGGGTTCCAGTTTGTTCTCAAAAAGTGTTTGATAAGCCTATGATTTGAATTGGATTGGTTTGGAGACAATGCTTGTTTTGAGCATGTCTCCCTGCAGGCATATCTCAAGAACTTCCATTCCATAGATCCATCTGGATTCATTAAAAAAGTCCTTGAAGAATGCATCCTTTTCAGTACTGACATATGGGCATGAAGGAAAAGATAGAGTCAGACAGAGATCGACACACTGAGAAATAAGAACAGTGAAAAAGGCTGAGATTCTGGACAAAATATGATTATTGTAGAATTATTAATCTAATTAATTCATTAATTCAGCAAAATTTCATTGAGCAGATAATATGCACAAGTACTATGGAAGACAGAGATGAATGATGAATAAATGAAAGTTTCAATCTTAGAGTCAGTTAGTGTCATAGAGTTGTTAAGCACACCAACTCCAGAGTCAAGTCACTTAATTTCGAATCCACTACATCCTATATGTATAATGTTGGAAACTTTACTTAAGCCCTCTGTGCTTTTGCTTTCTTGACTATAAACTAGGCTTCAGAAATGTAATTTCCATACAAGGTTGTTGTGAGGTTTAGGTGACGTAACCCATGTAAAGAACTAAGCTCAATGCCTAGTGCATAGCTTTCAACAAGGACAGCTACAATACTACTACTGTTATTACAGCATTAACAATAATTAGGAAGCAGCATAGTTGAGCAATTAAGAGCATGAGTTGTAGAGCCAGAATGGTTTTGAAACAACTCCACCACTTACTACTATGTGATCCTGGAAAGGTAAAATACCTCTCTCCGCTTCAAGTTTTGCCTTATCTCCTCATCATGAGAATTAAATGAGTTGATACAATTAAAGTGCTTTAAAGAATGCCTTGCTCCTAGTATGCACTTACTAAATGTTAGCTATTATCTTCCAAAAATATATGAAAGGGTCCTCCTGTGGTGGGTTGAGTTTCCCCCCAAAAGATATGTCCAGTCCTTATGCCAAACTCACACCCAACCTGTAACTGTGCATGTGACCTTATATATATATATCAATAATTACCTTAAATGTAAATGGATAAAAGGCTCCAACCAAAAGATGTGGACTGGCTGAATGGATAAAAAAGGAAGACCCGTATATATATGCTTTATACAAGAGACCCACTTCAGACCTAGGGACACATACAGACTGAGAGTGAGGGGATGGAAAATGATATTCCGTGCAAATGGAAATCAAAAGAAAGATGGAGGAGCAATTCTCATAGCAATTCTCATATCAGACAAAATAGACGTTAAAATAAAGACTATTACAAGAGACAAAGAAGGACACTATGTAATGATCAAGGGATCAATCAAAGAAGAAGACATAACAATTGTAAATATTTATGCACCCAACATAGGAGGATCTCAATACATAAGGCAAATACTAACAGCCATAAAAGGGGAAATCGACAGTAACACAATCATAGTAGGGGACACTAACACCCCAATTTCACCAATGGACAGGTCATCCAAAATGAGAATAAATAAGGAAACACAAGCTTTAAATGATACATTAAAAAAGATGGACATAATTGATATTTATAGGACATTCCATCTAAAAACAACAAAATACACGTTCTTCTGAAGTGCTTATGGAACATTCTCCAGGATAGATCATATCCTGGGTCACAAATCAAGCCTTGGTAAATGTAAGAAAATTGAAAACGTATCACATATCTTTCCTGACGAAAACGCTATGGGCCTAGAGATGAATTATAGAAAAAAAACCTGTAAAATATAGAAACACATGGAGGCTAAACAATACACTACTTAATAATCAAGAGATCACTGAAGAAATCAAAGAGGAAATCAGAAAAATACTTAGAAACAACTGACAATGAAAACACGATGACCCAAAACCTATGGGATGCAGCAAAAGCAGTTCTAAGAGGGAAGTTTATAGTAACACAATCCTACCTCAAGAACAAGAAACATCTCAAATAAACAACCTAGCCTTAAACCTAAAGCAATTAGAGAAAGAAGAACACAAATCCCAAAAGTTAGCAGAAATAAAGAAATCATAAAGATCAGACCAGAAATAAATGAAAAAGAAATGAAGGAAAAAATAGCAAAGATCAATAAAACTAGGGGCTTCCCAGGTGGCGCAGTGGTTGCGCGTCCGCCTGCCGATGCAGGAGAACCGGGTTCACGCCCCTGTCTGGGAGGATCCCACATGCTGCGGAGCGGCTGGGCCCATGAGCCATGGCTGCTGGGCCTGCGCGTCCGGAGCCTGTGCTCCGCAACGGGAGAGGCCGCAGCAGAGGAAGGCCCGCATACCACAAAAAATAAAAAAATTAAAAAAAAAATAAAACTAAAAGCTGGTTCTTTGAGAAGATTAAAAAAATTGATAAAACATTAGCCAGACTCCTCAAGAAAAAAGGGAGAAGAGTAATATCAATAGAATTAGAAATGAGAGAGGAGAAGTAACAACTGACACTGCAAAAATACAATGGATCATGAGAGAATACTATCAGCCACTATATGCCAATAAAATGGACAACCTGGAAGAAATGGACAAATTCTTAGAAAAGCACAACCTTCGAAGATTGAACCAGGAAGAAATAGACAGTATAAATAGACCAATCACAAACACTGAAATTGAGACTGTGATTAAAAATCTTCCAACAAACAAAAGCCCAGAACCAGATGATTTCAGAGGTGAATTCTATGAAACATTTAGAGAAGAGTTAGCACCTATCCTTCTCAAACTCTTCCAAAATTAGCAGACGGAGGAACACTCCCAAACACATTCTATGAGGCCACCATCAATCTGAAACCAAAACTGGACAAATATGTCACAAAGAAAGAAAACTACAGGCCAATATCACTGATGAATATAGATGCAAAAATCCTCAACAAAATTCTAGCAAACAGAATCTAACAGCACATTAAAAGGATCATACACCATGATCAAGTGGGGTTTATCCCAGGAATGCAAGGACTTTTCAATATACGCAAATCAATCAATGTGATATGCCATATTAAGAAATTGAAGGAAAAAAAGGATATGATCCTCTCAATAGATGCAGAAAACGATTTCAACAAAATTCAACACCCATTTATGATAAAAACCCTGCAGACAGGAGACATAGAGGGAACCTACCTCAACATAATAAAAGGCCATATATGACAAACCCACAGCTAACATCGTTCTCAATGGTGAAAAACTGAAACCATTTCCACTAACATCAGCAACAAGACAAGGTTGCCCACTCTCACCACTATTATTCAACATAGTATTGGAACTTTTAGCCACTGCAATCAGAGATGAAAAAGAAATAAAAAGAATCCAAATCAGAAAAGAAAAAGTAAACCTGTCACTGTTTGCCAATGACATGACACTATACAGAGAGAATCCTAAAGATGTTACCAGAAAGCTACTAGAGCTAATCAATGATTTTGGTAAAGTAGCAGGAAACAAAATTAATGCACAGAAAACTCTTGCATTCCTGTACACTAATGATGAAATATCTGAAAGAGAAATTAAGAAAATATTCCATTTACCATTGCAAAAAAAGGAATAAAATACCTAGGAATAAACCTACCTAAGGAGACAAACGACCTGTATGCAAAAACTAACAGAAACTGATGAAAGAAATTAAAGAAGATACAAATGGAGAGAAATACCATGTTCTTGAATTGGAAGAATCAACATTCTGCAAATGACTCTACTACCCAAGGCAATCTACAGATTCAATTCAATTCCTATAAAACTACCAATGACATTTTTCATAGAACTAGAACAAAGAATTTCCAATTTGTATGGAAACAAAAGACCCCGAATAGCCAAAGCAATCTTGAGAAAGAAAACCAGAGGGGGAGGAATTAGGCTCCTGGACTTGATACAATACTACAAAGCTACAGTAATCAAGACAGTATGGTATGGGCACAAAAAGAGAAATATAGATCAATGGAACAGGATAGAAAGCCCAGAGATAAACCCATGCACAAATGGTCACCTTATTTTTGTTAAAGGAGGCAAGAGTATACAGTGGAGAAAAGACAGCCTCTTCAATAAGTGGTGCTGGGAATAGTGGACAGCTACATGTAAAAGAATGAAATTAGAACACTCCTTAACACCATACACAAAAATAAACTCAAAATGCATTAAAGACCTAAATGTAAGTCTATAAAACTCTTAGAGGAAAACATAGGCAGAACACTCTATGACATAAATCTCAGCAAGATCCTTTTCGATCCACCTCTTAGAGAAATGGAAATAAAAACATAAATAAACAAATAGGACCGAATGAAACCTAAAGTCTTTTTCACAGAAAAGGAAACCATAAACAAAACAAAAAGACAACCCTCAGAATGGGAGAAAATATTTGCAAATAAAGCAACTGACAATGGTTTAATCTCCCAAATTTACAAGCAGCTCATGCAGCTTAATATCAAAAAAAAAATTAACCAATCCAAAATTGAGCAGAAGAACTAAATAGACATTTCTCCAAAGAAACTATAGAGATTGCCAACAAACACATGAAAGAATGCTCAGCATCATTAATCATTAGAGAAATGCAAATCAAAACTGCAATGAGATATCATCTCTCACTGGTCAGAATGGTCAAAACATATACAAACAATAAATGCTGGATAGGGTGAGGAGAAATGGAACCCTCTTGTACTGTTGATAGGAATGTAAATTGATATAGCCACTATGGATAACAGTATGGAGGTTCCTTAAATCACTAAAAATAGAGCTATCATACGACCCAGCAATCCCACTCCTGGGCATACCATAATTCAAAAAGAGTAATGTACCACAATGTTCATTTCAGCTCTATTTTAGCCAGGACATGGAAGCAACCTAAGTGCCCATCAACAGATGAATGGATAAAGAAGATGTGGCACACATATACAATGGAATATTACTCAGCCATAAAAAGAAACAAAATTGAGTTATTTGTAGTGAGGTGGATGGACCTAGAGTCTGTCATACAGAGTGAAGTAAGTCAGAAAGACAAAAATGAATACTGCATGCTAACATATATATATGGAATCTAAAGAAAAAACAAATGGTTCTGAAGAACCTAGGGTCAAGACAGGAATAAAGATGCTGATGTAGAGAATGGACTTGAGGTCACGGGGAGGGGTAAGGGTAAGCTGGGACGAAGTGAGAGAGTGTATGGACTTATATATATTACCAAATGTAAAGTCAATAGTTAGTGGGAAGCAGCCACAGCACAGGGAGATCATCTTGGTGCTTTGTGACCACCTCGATGGGTGGGAAAGGGAAGGTGGGAGGGAGACGCAAGAGGGAGGAAATATGGGGATATATGTGTATGTATAGCTGTTTCACTTTGTTATAAAGCAGAAACTAACACATCATTTTAAAGCAATTATACTCCAATAAAGATGTTAAAATAATAAAATAAAAATTTTAAAAAATGGATAATCAAGGATATTTGTTGTTCAGGAAAATAAAGACAGAATGGGCTCTGAAGTCAATATGAATTATACTCTGCATCTGGGTCCCAGGATTGATATATATTATCTCCATTACCTTTGAGAGTTTGCTTAACTAAGCTAAGCTTCTTTATCAGTAGGAAAACGATAACAATAAACTCAATTTATAGAGTTATTATATGGATCACAGGTAATATTTTTTATAAATTGCTTAACATGATACCTGGAAGAGTCTTTCATTGATGCTTTCAACAAGCATTGATTGAATGACTAGTCATTTTCAAACATTATTGTAAGTCTAAGAATGGTAGGTATATATCATTGAACAAGGCAGACAAAGACACTTCATAAAACATTCTGAGGTGTGAGAGTGAGACAATAAACATATAAACATCTAAACATGAATAAATGAAATAATCTCAGAGAGTAACAAATGCTATGAAAATAGGGCTGTGAGGATAATGAGGAATGAGTGAGGGGGAACATCTTTAAAGAGACATTATTTGTGATAAGACCTGCATGAGAGGATGGAAGCAGCCACATGAATGACTGAGAGAATAGTGCCCCAGGCAGAGAAAACAACAAGGTAAAGACCCTGAGGAAAGAGCAAGATTATGGCAGTCAAGGGATATAATGAAGGTCAGTGTGGTTAGCACATCGTGAAAGTGAGGGAGAGAAGGACAAGATGTGTCAGAGAGAGACAAGGGATAGGTCATTCAGGGCATTTTATGCTATGGTAAGATTTTAGATGTTATTACAAGTCCAATAGGAAGCCATTAGAAGGTTTACATTTTTGTTTAAAAATCGCTCTGAGTGCTGTGTGGAGAATGGTTTGTAGATATAGAAAGAATGGAGGCAGAAAGGCCAGTTAGGATGGAAGTTCAGCAGACAGTTAAGAGATGATGGTGGCTTGGCCTAGGGTGGTAGCAGTGTAAATTGAAGGAGTTTTAGAATTATGTTTTGGAATTAGATTTGACAAAACTTGCAAATGGATTCAACGTTAGAGACGAAGGAAAGAGGATCAATTAATGTTAGGGATAATAATGTTACTATTAACTCTATGTTCATCCAAGTAATAAATAAAATATATGACATATGACACTGGAGACTTTTTATATACAGAAAACTGTTCTTAATCAATACTCACTAGGATGAAGTGTTTTCTTCTCCTTTAGGGGCTTCTAATTATTATAAACTAGTCTAGTTCCCTAGTAGAACTACCTTGTATCATGTCATAGGCCACTGTGGGGCTTCTAGACCAGTGTTTCTAAATGTAAGTCTGAGGACCAGTGCTGGTCTGAGATAAGGTTATCACAAGTCTATGGTAATAAGAATTTTTAAAAATTAAGAAGGGACTTAAGCACACACAAAGAGAGAGAATTAAATTCTTATGTCTTGGATATAGGGTGCCATGTTCTGTTCTAAAAACTTTATACATTAATCCCTCTACTCCTCATAACAAATAGTATTGTCTCCTCTTACAGACGGAGAACCCAAAGGAATTGGCAAGTTAAGCAACTTGCCCAGTATACATAAAATATATACATATTTTTCTACGTTCACTATGTGCCCTTTCTTATGACAGTCCATTTGTTCTGTGTTTGTCTTTCCTATGTCTTCTATTTTTAAATGTATGTTATTTTTGAAGTGATTATAGTAGTAGATGATAAATATATGCTAACATTCTAAAGATGTGTGAAATCCAAAAATCTGGGAACAATTGCTTTAGAAATGTATTCCAGTCTAGAGCCTCCCTGAGATTTGAGGCTCAGGTCTTAAGCACTACTGAGCATTAAGAAGCTTTTTAAACACAAAGCTGCTTCTGTGAGCCTTCTAGAGGTTTGATCATGGGATTAGAGACAGGTCAGTATGCCTTTTTGGATGATACATATTTCCATCTAGGCTTTTACTTTGATCTGTACTTTAATTACAAGTGAGCTGCCACTTAAATATGAGTTTAATTTTATTATTTGTAACACTGGCAACAGTGGTCATGCCAGAGACCTGAGGGAGGCAGTGACCATGGCAAGGGCCTTTCCCACTCACCACAGCACTTGGCTAGCAGCCATAACTGGGCAAAGCCTTGTTATGCCAATCTTCCAGCTTGGGGCCAGGCTAAGATTGCAATGGTAAACTATGTGCAACCCTACAAACATAGTAGGACTGATGAGATATCTGGTTCTCTGCTAAACCATGAAGTCTTCCTTCTCTTCAGTATGGTTTAAAGAATTTCAGCACACTTTAGGCAACTGCTTTACCTCAGTGGATGGTAGAGTAGAGGGCATGGCTGGTATGGAAGTTTGCATCTGACTTTTTATCATGGTCATGTATTGCTGTCCTTTTCTTTTTCCTTTCCTAATAGAGTAGCTGCTGCTGTATGTACCACAGGATAATGGCTATTATTTACACAGCAATTTTCATCTTCAGTGTGTATTACAAATATTAACACATTAATCCTCAGGAGAGAAGTATTATATAATGCCTCAAGCAAACATCCACCCCTTGTATTTCCAAATGAATTGAGTAGGTTCATGAAACACAATCAGTGGATCATCAGTATTAGTTGCAGTTGTATTATACAAAATGATCCACTAACACCAGAGTTAATGAGTGATGGTCACAGGTTCAGACTGCAGTATATTACCAGAGCCCCTGCAGGGGAGGCATTTGTAAACCAATCTTCTGCTTCCTGGTCTCAGAGGATTTCCCTTAATAATGACTGACATTTCTTCCCAGCCTCTAAATGGGTCCAGCTGGCACTGCGCAGGACTCTCAGGTATGGTGGATTGTTTTACTTTACTCCATCTGTCAATGCTTCCCGAAAGGGCATATTTTACTAGGAAAATATTTTGATAAAACAAGCAGTGAAGTTTTACCATTACTCTTCCATCATGTCCAGGTCTTATCCTCTCCTGTTTCACTCTCCACATTTACCTCCATCACACCTTCTCAGTCCAAACACACACACACACACACACACACACACACACACACACATGCACACACACACACACACGCTAAGAGTTTCAGGATCTGAAAGGAATGAAGTGCCAAGTGCAGTAACTTTTCATCTTATCCTAAACATTTATGTGGGCATTTTTTAAATGGCCCATGTTATACAGAACCTTTCCTAATTGCATTGTCTCTTTCACTTTATCACTGTGAGGTAGGAAGGAGATATTGTTCCAGGGTTTCAGAAAAGGTAGAATAGGTTCAAATGAGAGCAAATCTGAAACACACAATTACATAAAATTTGAATTCGCTCAACACTGTGTTGATGTTGATGATAAGCCAAAAAATGATATAGATCATTGTTCCTGCACTATCTCAGCTGACTCAACTTTCTGATTAGCAAATATTTTATTTCCTGGAAATATGTCCTACTATATGGAAGAAGAATCCTGAAAACAGCTTCTTTTTGAGCTTAAACCTTTTTCTCTCTCTAAGAAAATTCCATACCTTAAGTAACTTACTTCAGAATATCGTGTTTATATAATGTTCAATGACATAGTGACACCACCCAAAATGTGCTTTTCCTCTTTATTTTTATTTCTCACCTATAAATTCTCCCTGTGTTCTTAAAAGTAATAAAAATGAACTTACAGTATTCAAAAGATATAATGTCAAATATTATCATTTATAACATAAAACGAAACAAAACAGGGACACAACTTTCTGAATCGTGGGCATTATCTTTGCATGTAGGCAATATAAAAGATTATTAGAAAACACAAGGTTTTATAAGAATTTCATTTAGTATATTAAAAATGCCTTTCCTATATGAGAATGGATGGGGGTATAAGACCAACAGAGCATTAACTTAAAAAGAGCTGGAAGAAAGGAAACAACTATATTCAACTCCCCCCAGAAATCAGCCCTACTATTTCTGTTGGTCAATGCTTTTAAGATATACTCTCTAGATCAGCGGTCCCCAAACTTTTGCCACCAGGGACGGGTTTCGTGGAAGACGATTTTTCTATGGACCTGTCGTGGGGGCAAGGCATGGTTCAGGTGGTAATGCAAGTGATGGGGAGTGGCAGATGAAGCTTCCTCTGCTACCTGCTGACCTCCTGCTGTGCAGCCCAGTTCCTAACACTCTGTAGACCGGTACCGGTCCGTGGTCCAGTGGTTGGGGACCCCTGCTCTAGATAGTCTTTCATTGAGTGGTAAGTTCAAAGCTAGCAGTTTCAGATTTGGCATCCAAATATGGACCACTACTTTTGTTGGTGGACTTGGCTTTCAGGCTCAATTTTTTATTAAAACACATTATCTAGTATGTGAGTCATTCAGTGAGACAGCAATGCTCATATAATAAAGATAAAACAGTTGTATAAGCTGCAGACTCAGAAAAAAATGTTGGAACCCTGATGAAGGGAAGTTTGTCTGAAATTCTCTTTCATTTCTGTTCATTGCAAATACAAACCAACTGAAACTATGTCATGTGGTGTTTCCAAACATTATTTATAAGCCAAATATTTGATCAGTTTTCTTTACATCTACCAAGGGATCTCCTAGAGAAGGCAAGGCTAGGAAAAACAATAGAATTGTTCTAGTGCCTAAAAGACCAGAATTTTTATGTCCAAATTCAAAGAGATTGAGCTCTGCAGGCTTCAGAATGACTTCAAGAGAATAGATGCTACTGTGTGAGAGCTCATTACAAAAGTTTACAATTGGACTGAATAAAGAATTCTAGGAAAGACAAGACACTTTATTTTGCCTATGAAATACTTTTGCTTCAATTCAGTGGGTTTGCACTTATAAGAAAACAGAGAATGCAGCAATGTCTCTGTCCAAGCGCTACCATGTCATGATACGAAACCTGCTTAAGCATGCATCTGAGTAATATTGCAGTTTAAAGACGGTGAGAGCTTTGGGACAGGAGCTTTGTAAGCAAATCTGAATACCCATATGGATGTCAGCTATTATTTTAATTTTATCCTAAGCAGTCACTCAAAACTTCAGTGATGTAGAGTCCACTCATTCAGTATTTCTAATTCCAACAAATATTATATTTAGTTGATTCAATTATATATGTTAGTTTGAGGCAATTTAGTCATGTCCATTTGCTTATAAAGGCTGTGTCAAAGGTGAAAAATCCTAGGTATTACAGCAGAGCCTCTAGTTGACTACATTTTGTGTTTATTTTGCTGTGTATTCTTTTTTTTTTTTTTTTTTTTTTTTTTTTGTGGTACACGGGCCTCTCACTGTTGTGCCCTCTCCCATTGTGGCGCACAGGCTCCGGACGCACAGGCTCAGCGGCCATGGCTCACGGGCCCAGCCACTCCACGGCATGTGGGATCTTCCTGGACCGGGGCACGAACCCCTGTCCCCTGCATCGGCAGGCGGACTCTCAACCACTGCGCCACCAGGGAAGCCCTTGCTGTGTATTCTTGAATGCATTAAATCCACATAGCTTTCAATAAATTATATTTAATGCAAATTTTCAACCAGTTTCAGAAATTGACAAGTGTTTATTCAATACGTTTGGTGAGTCCAGAACTGTGTTAGTTCCTAACAAGATGCAAAAGAAACACAGCACTGATGAGACAAATGTTAAGACGGATGAAGCTGTCAGAAACCAATGAAGTGCTACATCGTGTGGTGAAGAGCTACTAATTTTAAAAAGCAAAAGGAATGCAGAGAAGGGTGAAGTAAGCATGAGACTGGATTGTGAAAGCACTGGGGTGGGAAGTCAACCTTTGAGAACTGATTTAGTTTAGATAGGTAGAACTGAGCTGGGAGAATATTCAGCATAATGGAAATATCATAAGAAAGCACATGGAAGGTAGAGTACATACTAGGCAACAGTAGGAGATAATTTGATAGAGAAGGACCCGATAAACCAGGACCTACAAATCATGACAGAAACTTTTAATTTGAATTGGAAGGCTAAAGGAGACTACCATAGGATTTTTTTAAACTATGAAATATGTCATGCACACAAAGAGAGTGAGTAAAATGCATTGTGTAGTTTAATGAATGATATCATTAAAAGAACACTTAATTTCCTGCACTCAGTTTAAGAAACAGTAGAATACCAGTAATTTGGGATCCCTTTATAATTTTTCCCAATCACATCACACTTCCACCACTACAGAGATAACAGGAATCCTAAATTTTGTGTTAATGGTTCTCTTGGTTTTCTTTACTATTTAATACTTATGCATGCAATCCCCTAAAAGGTATTGTTTACTTTTGCTTGGCTTTGAAATTTATATAAATGCTAAGATGGTATATATATCCTTCTGTCATTTGTTTCTTTTGCTCAAAATTGTATTTTGGAGATTCATACATATTGATGTCTGTAGCTGTGTTTCATTGAAATGTTATATATGGTAATCCATTTTGTAAGTATGACACAATTTCTTTTTCCTGTCAACTGTGGATGAACTATTGGGTTGTATTCAGGTCTGCTGTGATGAACATTGCAGTTATAAGCTTTTGTGTATGTGCCCTTTGTTAGTACATCTTGAGAGAAATGCCTAGGAGTGTTGTTGGGTCATGAGGTATTCCCATGTTCAAATTTACTAGACATTGTCATACTTTTATTCAATGGAAACTTATTCTTCCAGCAACAGAGTATGAAAATTCCCATTGCTTCATGTCATTGCCAACACTTGATATTGTCAGACCTTTAAATTTTTACCAGTCTGGTGAGTATAAATTTTATTTAACCATGGATAATTTACATTACACTGATTATTAATGAAATTGGTCATATTTTATATATTCACAGGCCAGTTATTTTCCCTTTCTGAGAAATGTCTAGTCATGTTTTCTTTGTATTTTTCTACAAGGTCAATAGACTTTTTCTTATTGATATATAGGAATTCTTTCCATGTTCTGAATAATATTCAGTTGTCAATTATACGTGATGTAAATATTTTCACAGATTATGGCTTGTGTCTTAACTCTAATGTGTATTTGATGAACAGATTTGTTTTTTATGTTTTAACATAGTTGTACTTATCAATCTTCTCCTTTATACTTCCACATTTGGGTTTTCATTAAGAAATCCTTGCCCACGCCAAGGTTGTAAAGATAGTCTCCTGTTTTTATTCCTAAAAATTTTATAACAATTGTTCTTAAAATGTCATACCCAGATCAGCATCACCTGGGAGCTTGTTAAAAATGCAAATTCTTGGGTCTCATCCCAGACCTATTCAATTAGAATTTCTGTGTAAAGGCTTAAAACTCTATGTTTTTTAAAAAGCCCTCTAGATGACTCTGATGCACACTAAAGTTTGAGAAACATAATTATTTGGGGGTTTTGCATTAATTTTTATATATAGTGGGAAGTAAAAATAAAATTTCATTTTTTCTATGTGAATATCCATTTTCTCAGCATTATTTATAAATTTTTAAAAATATCTCAACTGCATCTCACAAATTTTGATATATCGTATTTTTCATTTAATCCAGTTCAAAATATTTTCTAATTTCTCTTGAGATTTCCTTTTAACCAATGTCGATTAATTTCAAAATATTTGAGGATCTTCCAGATATTTCATAGTTATTTTTTCCCAGTTTCATTTTATTAATTTGGAGACCTTACTTGATATGACTTCAATTCTTGTAAACAAGATTTTGGTCCCCAAATATGGTCTCACTTGGTATTTATTTCCATGTGCTTTGAAAAAGATTAAAAAAATCTGTGTATGCTGCTGTTTTTCTGGTGGATTGTTTTATAAAATCAACTGCATCAAGTTGATGGATAGTACTGATTAAAATGTTTATATTTTTACTTATTTACTTACTGTTCTATCAATAATTAGAGGGTATTAAAGTCCCCAGTTATAATTGTGGATTTGTTTATTGCTCCTTTCAGAACCACCAGTTTATTTTTATTTATTTATTTATTTATTTATTTTTATTTTTAAAAATATCTTTATTGGAGTATAATTGCTTTACAATGGTGTGTTAGTTTCTGCTTTATAACGAAGTGAATCAATTATAAATACACATATGTTCCCAAACCTCTTCCCTCTTGCATCTCCCTCACTCCCACCCTCCCTATCCCACCCATCTAGGTGGTCAAAAACCACCCAGCTGATCTCCACGTGCTATGCGGCTGCTTCCCACTAGAAATCTATTTTACGATTGCTAGTGTATATATGTCAATGCCACTCTCTCACTTTGTCACAGCTTACCCTTCGCCCTCCCCATATCATCAAGTCAATGCTCTAGTAGGTCTGTGTCTTTATTCCCGTCTTACCACTAGGTTCTTCATGAACATTTTTTTTTCTTAGATTCCATATACATGTGTTAGCATACGGTATTTGTTTTTCTCTTTCTCACATACTTCACTCTGTATGACAGACTCTAGGTCCATCCACCTCACTAAAAATAACTCAATTTCATTTCTTTTTATGGCTGAATATATTCCATTGTATATATGTGCCGCATCTTCTTTATCCATTCATCTGTTGATGGACACTTAGGTTGCTTCCATGTCCTGGCTATTGTAAATAGGGCTGCAATGAATATTTTGGTACATGAATATTTTTCAATTATGGTTTTCTCAGGGTATATGCACAGTAGTGGGATTGCTGGGTCGTATGGTAGTTCTATCTGTAGTCTTCTGAGGAACGTCCATACTGTTCTCCATAGTGGCAACATCAATTCACATTCCCACCAACAGTGCAAGAGTGTTCCCTTTTCTCCACACCCTCTCCAGCATTTATTGTTTCTAGATTTTTTGATGATGGCCATTCTGACTGGTGTGAGATGATATCTCATTGTAGTTTTGATTTGCATTTCTCTAATGATTAATGATGTTGAGCATTCTTTCATGTGTTTGTTAGCAATCTGTATATCTTCTTTGGAGAAATGTCTATTTAGGTCTTCTGCTCATTTTTGGATTGGGTTGTTTGTTTTTCTGTTATTGAACTGCATGAGCTGCTTGTAAATTTTGGAGATTAAACCGTTGTCAGCTGCTTCATTTACAAATATTTTCTCCCATTCTGAGGGTTGCCTTTTGGTTTTCTTTATGGTTTCCTTTGCTGTGCAAAACATTTGAAGTTTCATTAGGTCCCATTTATTTATTTTTGTTATTATTTCCATTTCTCTAGGAGGTGTGTCAAAAAGGATATTGCTTTGATTTCTGTCATAGAGTGTTCTGCCTCTGTTTTCCTCTCAGAGTTTGATAGTGTCTGACCTTACATTTAGGTGTTTAATCCATTTTGAGTTTAATTTTGTGTATGGTGTTAGGGAGCGTTCTTATTTCATACTTTTACATGTACCTGTCCAGTTTTCC
>NC_041234.1:74995116-75021925 GCF_002837175.3 Physeter macrocephalus | reverse complement strand
TAGTAGTTTTCTGGTAGCGTCTTTAGGATTCTCTATGTATAGTATCATGTCATCTGCAAACAGTGACAGCTTTACTTCTTCTTTTCTGATTTGGATTCATTTTATTTCATTTTGTCTCTGATTGCTGTGGTTAAAACTTCAAAAACTTTGTTGAATAAGAGTGATGACAGTGGACCCCCTTGTCTTGTTCCTGATCTTAGTGGGAATGGTATGAGTTTTTCACCATTGAGGATGATGTTAGCTGTTGGTTTGTCATATATGCCCTTTATTATGTTGAGGAAAGTTCCCTCTATGCCTACTTTCTGCAGGGTTTTTATCATAAATGAGTGTTGAATTTTGTCAAAAGCTTTCTCTGCATCTATTGAGATGATCATATGGTTTTTATCCTTCAGTTTGTTAATATAGTGTATAGCGTTGATTGTTTTGCATATATTGAAGAATCCTTGCATTCCTGGATTAAACCCCACTTGATCATGTTGTATGATCCTTTTAATGTGCTGTTGAATTCCTCTTGCTAGTATTTTGTTGAGGATTTTTCCATCCATGTTCATCAGTGATATTGGCCTGTTGTTTACTTTCTTTGTGACATCTTTGTCTGTTTTTGGTATCAGGGTGGTGGTGGCGTCATAGAATGAGTTTGGGAGTGTTCCTCCCTCTGCTAAATTTGGAAGAGTTTGAGAAGTATAGGTGTTAGCTCTTCTCTAAGTGCTTGATTGAATTCACCTGTGAAGCCATCTGGTCCTGGGCTTTTGTTTGATGGAAGACTTTTAATCCCAGTTTGAATGTCAGTGCTTGTGATTGGTCTGTTCATATTTTCTATTTCTTCCTGATTCAGTCTCAGAAGTTGTGCTTTTCTAAGAACAGTCCATTTCTTTCAGGTTGTTCATTTTATTGGCATGGAGTTGCTTGTAGTAATCTCTCATGATCCTTTGTATTTCTGCAGTGTCAAGGGTTACTTCCCCTTTTTCATTTCTAATTCTATTGATTTGACTCTTCTCCCTTTTTTTGTTGATGAGTCTGGCTAATGAATTTTCAACTTTATTTATCTTCTCAAAGAACCAGCTTTTAGTTTTATTGATGTTTGCTATCATTTCCTTCATTTCTTTTTCATTTATTTCTGTTCTGATCTTTATGGTATTTTTTCCTTCTGCTAACTTTGGGGTTTTTTTGTTTTTCTTTCTCTAATTGCTTTAGGTGCAAGGTTAGGTTGTTTATTTGAGATCTTTCCTGTTTCTTAAGGTAGGATTGTATTGTTGTAAACTACCGTCATAGAACTGATTTTGCTGTGTCCCATAATTTTTGGGTCATCCTGTCTCCATTGTCATTTGTTTCTAGGTATTTTTTGATTTCCTGTTTGATTTCTTCAGTGATCACTTTGTTAATAAGTAGTGTGTTGTTTAGCCTCCATGTGTTTGTATTTTTTAGACATCTTTTCCTGTAATTGATATCTAGTCTCATAGCATTGTCATCGGAAAAGATACTTGATGCGATTTCAATTTTCTTAGACATACCAAGCTAGATTTATGACCCAAGGTAATATCTATCCTGGAGAATGTTCCATGAGCACTTGAGAAAAATGTGTATTCTGTTGTTTTTGGATGGAATGTCCTAAAATTATCAATTAAGTCCATCTTATTTAATGTACCATTTAAAACTTATGTTTCTTTATTTATTTTCATTTTGGATGATCTGTCCATTGGTGAAAGTGAGGTAGTAAAGTCCCCTACTATGATTGTGTTACTGTCGATTTCCCCTTTTATGGCTGTCAGTATTTGCCTTATGTATTGTGGTTCTCCTATGTTGGGTGCATAAATATTTACAATTGTTATATCTTCTTCTTGGATCGATCCCTTGATCATTATGTAGTGTCCTTCTTTGTCTCTTGTAATAGATTTTATTTTAAAGTCTATTTTGTCTGATATGAGAATTGCTACTCCAGCTTTCTTCTGATTTCCATTTGCATGGAATATCTTTTTCCATCCCCTCATTTTCAGTCTGTATGTGTCCCTAGGTCTGAAGTGGGTCTCTTGTAGACAGCATATATATATGGGTCTTGTTTTTCAATCCATTCAGCCAGTCTGTGTCTTTCGGTGGGAGCATTTAATCCATTTACCTTTAAGGTAATTATCGATATGTATATTCCTATTCCCATTTTCTTAATTGTTTTGGGTTTCTAATTGTAGGTATTTTTCTTCTCTTGTGTTTCTTGCCTAGAGAAGTTCCTTTAGCATTTGTGGTTAAGCTGGTTTTGTGGTGCTGAACTCTCTCAGCTTTTGCTTGTCTGTAAAGGTTTTAATTTCTCCATCCATGTTTCTCCTTGGATTTATCCTATATGGGACTCTCTCTGCTTCCTGGACTTGATTAAATATTTCCTTTCCTATATTAGGGAAGTTTTCAACTATAATCTATTCAAATATTTTCTCAGTCCCTTTCTTTTTCTCTTCATCTTCTGGGACCCCTAAAATTCGAATATTGTTGTCTTTAATGTTGTCCCAGAGGTCTATGAGACTGTCCTCAGTTCTTTGCTTTCTTTGTTCTTTATTCTTAATATGTGTCTTGGCATGTTTCTCCTTGGATTTATCCTATATGGGACTCTCTCTGCTTCCTGGACTTGATTAAATATTTCCTTTCCTATATTAGGGAAGTTTTCAACTATAATCTATTCAAATATTTTCTCAGCCCCTTTCTTTTTCTCTTCATTTTCTGGGACCCCTAAAATTCGAATGTTGTTGTGTTTAATGTTGTCCCAGAGTCTATGAGACTGTCCTCAGTTCTTTGCTTTCTTTGTTCTTTATTCTGCTCTGCAGTAGATATTTCCACTATTTTATATTCCAGGTCACTTATCCGTTCTTCTGCCTCAGTTATTCTGCTATTGATCCATTCTAGAGTATTTTTAATTGCCTTTATTGTGTTGCTCATCTTTGTCTGTTTCCTATTTAGTTCTTCTAGGTCCTTGCTAAATGTTTCTTGCATCTTCTCTATTCTATTTCCAAGATTTTGGATCATCTTTACTATCATTATTCTGAATCCTTTTCAGATAGACTGTCTATTTCCTCTTCATTTGTAAGGTCTCGTGGGTTTTTACCTTGCTCCTTCATCTGCTGTGTGTTTTTCTGTCTTTTCATTTTGCTTATCTTACTGTGGTTGGGGTCTCCTTTTCGCAGGCTGCATGTTCGTATTTCCCATTGTTTTTGGTGTCTCTCCCCAGTGGCTATGGTTGGTTCAGTGTGTTGTGTTGGCTTCCTGATGGAGGGGACTAGTGCCTGTGCTCTGGTGGATGAGCCTGGATCGTGTCTTTCTGGTGGGAAGGTCCACTTCTGGTGGGATGTTTTGGGGTGTCTGTGGCCTTATTATGATTTTAGGCAGCCTCTCTGCTAATGGATGGGGCTGTGTTCCTGTCTTGCTAGTTGTTTGGCATAGGGCTTCCAGCACTTTAGCTTGCTGGTCATTGCGTGAAGCTGAGTGTTGGTTTTGAGATGGAGATCTCTGGGAGATTTTTGCCATTTGATATTACATGGAGCGGGGAGGTCTGTTGTGGACCAGTGTACTGAAGTTGGCTCTCCCACCTCAGTGGCACAGCCCTGATGCCTGGCTGGAGCACCAAGAGCCTTTAATCCACACGGCTCAGAATAAAAGGGAGAAAAATAAGAAAGAAAGAAAGAAAGAAAGAAAGAAAGAAAGAGGATAAAATAAAATAAGATAAAATAAAATAAAATAATTAAAATAAAAAATAATTATTAAGAAAAAAATTTTAAAGTAAAAAAAAAAAAACAACAAAACAAAAAAACAGAGGGTCAGAACCCTAGTACAAATGGTGAAACATACACATACACACTCACAAAAAGAGGAAAAGCGGAGAAAATAATCTATCTTGCTCCCAAAGTCCACCTCCTCAATTTGGGATGATTCATTGTCTTTTCAACTATTCCACACATGCAGGGTACATCAAGTTGTCAGTGGAGCATTAATCCACTGCTTCTGAGGCTGCTGGGAGGAATTTCCCTTTCTTTTCTTTGTTCGCACAGCTCCCTGGGTTCAGCTTTGGATTTGGCCCTGCCTCTGCGTGTAGGTCGCCTGAGGGTGTCTGTCCTTCGCTCAGACAGGACAGCGTTAAAGGAGCTGCTGATTCAGGGGCTCTGGCTCACTCAGGCCGGGGTGAGGGAGAGGTATGGTGTGCGGGGCAAGCCTATGGTGGCAGAGGCCAGAATTACATTGCACCAGCCAGAGGCGCACCGTACATTCTCCCGGAGAAGTTGTCCCTGGATCATGGGACCCTGGCAGTGGCGGGCTGCACAGGCTCCAGGGAAGGGAGGTGGGGATAGTGACCTGTGCTCGCACACAGGCTTCTTGGTGGCGGAAGCAGTGGCCTTAGCGTCTCATGCCCGTCTCTGGGTTCCACGCTGATAGCTGCGGCTTGCGCCTGTCTCTGGAGCTCCTTTAAGCAGCACTCTTAATCCCCTCTCCTCGAGCACCAGGAAACAAATAGGCAAGAAAAAGTATCTTGTCTCTTCTACAGCTCCTGACTTTTCCAGGACTCCCTCCCGGCTAGCCATGGTGCACTAACCCCTTCAGGCTGTGTTCTTGCCACCAACCCTGGGACCCTGGCAGTGGCGGGCTGCACAGGCTCCAGGGAAGGGAGGTGGGGATAGTGACCTGTGCTCGCACACAGGCTTCTTGGTGGCGGAAGCAGTGGCCTTAGCGTCTCATGCCCGTCTCTGGGTTCCATGCTGATAGCTGCGGCTTGCGCCTGTCTCTGGAGCTCCTTTAAGCAGCACTCTTAATCCCCTCTCCTCGAGCACCAGGAAACAAATAGGCAAGAAAAAGTATCTTGTCTCTTCTACAGCTCCTGACTTTTCCAGGACTCCCTCCCGGCTAGCCATGGTGCACTAACCCCTTCAGGCTGTGTTCTTGCCACCAACCCCAGTCCTCTCCCTGGGATCTAAGCTCCGAAGCCTGAGCCTCAGCTCCCAGCCCCCGCCAGTCCCAGCGGGTGAGCAGACAAGCCTCTCGGGCTGGTGAGTGCTGGTCAGCACCAATACTCTGTGCGGAAATCTCTCTGCTTTGCCCTCCACATCCCTGTGGTTGCACTCTCCTCCATGGCTCTGAAGCTTCCCCCCACCGCCACCTGCAGTCTCCGCCTGCAAAGGGCCTTCTAGTGTGTGGAAACCCATCCTCCTTCACAGCTCCCTCCCACTGGTGCAGGTCCCGTCCCTATTCTTTTGTCTCTGTTTTTTTTCTTTTTTCTTTTGCCCTACCCAGGTACGTGGGTAATTTCTTGCCTTTTGGGAGGTCTGAGGTCTTCTGCCAGCGTTCAGTTGGTGTTCTATAGGAGCAGTTCCACTTGTAGATGTATTTCTGATGTATCTGTGGGGAGGAAGGTGATCTCTGTGTCCTACTCTTCCGCCATCTTCTCCTGTCTCCTATGTTTATTTTTAATTGTGATAAAATATGCATAACATAAAATTTACCATCTTAACCATTTTTAAAGGTACAGTTTAGTAGTGTTAAGTATATTTACATTATTGTATAGTCTCCAGAACTTTTTCATCTTGTAAAACTGAAACTGCATACCCATTAAACCGCAACTCTCCGTTTCTCCCTCTCCAATAGCCCATGACACCACCATTCCACTTTCTGCTTCTATCTAGACTACTCTATATAACTCATATAAGTGGAATCATACAGTATTCTTCTTTTTGTGACTTGCTTATTTCATTTAGCGTAATGTCCTCAAGGTTAATCCATATTGTAGCATTTCCATCTTTTTGATGGCCACTGTGTGTATATACCTCATTTTGTTTGTTTGTGTCTTTTTTTTTCAGCTTTATTGAGATATAGTTGACATATAACATTGTTTCAATATACTTACCAACATAGAGTTAGCTAAAAATTCCAACATCACATAATGACCCCTTCTTTTTTTCAGTAAGAACATTTAAAATATTCTCTTATAGGGCTTCCCTGGTGGTGCAGTAGTTGAGAGTCTGCCTGCCGATGCAGGGAATACGGGTTCGTGCCCCGGCCCGGGAAGATCCCACGTGCCGCGGAGCGGCCGGGCCCGTGAGCCATGGCCGCTGAGCCTGCGCGTCCGGAGCCTGCGCTCCACAACGGGAGAGGCCACAACAGTGAGAGGCCCGCGTACCGCAAAAAAAAACAAAACAAAACAAAAAAAACTCTTATAAACTGTCAAGCATACAATACAGTATTGTTAACTATATTCACAACACTGTTTATTAGATCCCTAGAACATTTTCATCATCTAACTGGAAGTTTGTACCCTTTGACCAACATCTCCTCATTTACCACACTCCCCAGCCCCTGTAACCACCATTCTACTCTCTGTTTTTGCAAGTTTGACTTTTATAGATTCTGTTTATAAGTGATACCATACAGTGTTTGTCTTTCTTGCCTGACATTTTAGTTAGCACGCTGCCTTCAAGTCCTATCCATGTTGTCAGAAATAGCAGATTTCCATCTTTCTCATGGCTGAATAACATTCCACTGTATATATACTCCACATCCTCTTTATCCATTACTCCATTAACAGACACTAAGGTTGTTTCCATATCTTGGCTATTGTAAATAATGCTGCAATAAACATGGGAGTGCAGATAAATCTTCAATATCCTGTTTTCTTTTCCTTTGGGTCTATACCCGGAAGTTGGATTCCTGGATCATATGTTAATTCTATTTTTTGATTTTTTGAAGAACCTCCATACTGTTTTCCATAGTGGCTACACCAACTTAAATTCCCACCAACAGTGTGTAAGTGTTCCTTTTTCTCCACATCCTAGCCAACATTTATTATCTCTTGTCTTTTTTATAGTAGCCATTCTTTTATGTTTGTTGCTCTAGAGATTACAATACAAATAACTGACCTTTCAGATTCTACATATGATAACTATTAAACACTACAAGTAACATGTAAAAATCTTACAGTCATATAGTTCTCTTTGCCCTTCACCCCCATCATGCTATAGCTGGCATACATATTATGCTTACATAAACTTTTACCCTCAACATATTTATAAATATTTTTTCCTTTCAACCATCATATATATTTTAGCAAAATTGAATCTATTATATTTACCATTTCTGTTGTTCTTCCTTTACTCCAGAAGTTCCACGTTTCCTTCTTGTATTATTTCCCTTTGCCCTGAAAAACTACCTTTATCATTACTTTAGAACAGATTTGTGAACACAAATGCTATTATATTTTCATTTGTTAATTTTTTATATTGCTTTCTTTCATGAAAGATATTTTCACTAGATATAGATTCCTGGATAGACAATTCTTTTCTTTAAATACTTTAAAGATGTTGTTACACTGTGTTCTAGCTTCCATGATTTCTGAGTTCATATATAAGTATTTTCAATTATTATTTCCTTAATTGAAATATGTCACTATTTTTTCTACCATAGATTTATCAGTAATTCATTTTATGTCTAGATAGGACATATTTTGAAGTTCAAAAAATTCAAATGGGGGTTTCCTGAATTTTTTAATCTTTAAATTTACATTTTTCAATAAATTTGGGAAGTTAGTTTTCAGCAATTTTTAAAAATTTATTTATTTTTCTGTAGCAATCACTTCCTTCCCTCCTTCAGGGAGTTTTTTCTTTCTTTTTTTTTTAGTAGATTTTTATTGGAGTATAATTGCTACACAATACTGTGTTAGTTTCTGTTGCACAACAAAGTGAATCAGCCATATGTATACACACATCCCCATATCCCCTCTATCTTGAGCCTCCCTCCCATTCTCCCTATCCCACCCCTCTATGTTATCACAAAGCACAGAGCCGATCTCCCTGTGCTATGCTGCTGCTTCCCACCAGCCAACTATTTTACATTCCATAGTGTATATATGTAGATGATACTCTAACTTCACACCAGGTTCGCCTTCCTGCCCCATGTCCTCAAGTCCTTTTTCTATGTCTACCTCTTTATTCCTGCCCTGCAACTAGCTTTATCAGTACCATTGTTATTTTTTTGGATTCCATATATATTTGTGAGCAAACAGTATTTGTTTTTCTCTTTCTGACTTACTTCACTCTGTATGACAGACTCTAGGTCCATCCACCTCACTACAAAAACTCAATTTTGTTTCCTTTTATGGCTGAGTAATATTCCATGGTATATATGTGCCATAACTTCTTTATCCATTCATCTGTCAATGGACATTTAGGTTGGATCCATACCTGGCTATTGTAAATAGTGCTACAATGAACATTGTGCTACATGTCTCTTTTTGAATTATGGTTTTCTCAGGGTATATGCCCAGTAGTGGGATTGCTGGGTCATATGGTAGTTCTATTTTTAGTTTTTTAAGGAACCTCCATCCTGTTCTCCATAGTGTCTCTATCAGTTTACATTCCCACCAATAGTGCAAGAGGGTTCCTTTTTCTCCACACTATCTCCAGCATTTATTGTTTGTAGATTTTTTGATGATGGCCATTCTGACTTGTGTGAGGAGATACCTCACTGTAATTTTTATTTGCATTTCTCTAATAATTAGTGATGTTGAGCATCTTTCCATGTGTCTCTTGGCCATCTCTATGTCTTCTGTGGTGAAATGTCTATTTAGGTCTTCCACCTATTTTTTAACTGGTTTGTTTGTTTTTTTGATATTGAGCTCCATGAGCTCTTTGTATATTTTAGAGATTAATCCTTAGTCTGTTGTTTAATTTGCAAATTTTTTCTCCCATTCTGAGGGTTGTCTTTTTGTCTTGTTTATGGTTTCCTTTGCTGTGCAAAAGCTTTTAAGTTTAATTAAGTCCCATTTGTTTATTTTTGTTTTTATTTCCATTACTCTAGGAGGTGCATCAAAAAAGATCTTGCTGTGGTTTATGTCAGAGTGTTTTTCCTATGTTTTCCTCTAAGAGTGTTAGAGTGTCTGGTCTTACATTTAAGTCTTTAATCCATTTGCAGTTTATTTTTGTGTATGGTATTAGGTAGTGTTCTAATTTCATTCTTTTACATGTATCTGTCTAGTTTTTCCAGCACTACTTATTGAAGAGGCTGTCTTTTCTCCGTTGTATACTCTTGCCTCCTTTGTCATAAATTAGGTACCCATATGTGTGTGGGTTTATCTCTGGGTATTCTATCCTGTACCATTGATTTCTGTTTTTGTGTCAGTGCCATACTGTCTTGATTACTGTAGTTTTGTGGTATAGTTTGAAGTCAGGGAGCCTGATTCCTGCACTCGATTTTTCTTTCTCCAGATTGCTTTGGCTATTCGGGGTCTTTTGTGTTTCCATATGAAATGTAAAATTTTTTGTTCTACTTCTGTGAAAAATGCCATTGGTAGTTTGATGGGGATTGCATTGAATCTGTAGACTGCTTTGGGTAGTATAGTCATTTTGACAATATTGATTCTACCAATTCAAGAACATTGTATATCTCTCCATTGGTTTGTGTCATTTTTGATTTCTTTCATCAGTGTCTTATAGTTTTCTGAGTACAAGCCTTTTGCCTCCTTAGGCAGGTTTATTCCTTGGTATTTTATTCTTTTTGATGCAATGGTAAATGGGATTTTTTCCTTAATTTCTCTTTCTGATTTTTCATTAGTGTATAAGAATGTAAGATATTTCTGTGCATTAAGTTTGTATCCTGCAACTTTACCAAATTCATTGCTTAGTTCTAGTAGTTTCCTGGTGACATTTTTAGGAATTTCTATTTATAGTATCATGTCATCTGCAAACAGTGACAGTTTTACTTCTCTTTTCCAATTTATATTCCTTTTATTTCTTTTCCTTCTCTGACTGCCATGGCTAGGACTTCCAAAATTATTTTGAATAAGAGTGGTGAGAGTGAACATCCTTGTCTTTTTCCTGATCTTAGTGTAAATGCTTTCATTTTTTCACCATTGATTATGATGCTTGCTGTGGGTTTGTCATATATAGCCTTTATTGGGTTGAAGTAGATTCCCTCTATGCCCATTTTCTGGAGAGTTTTTATCATAAATCGGTGTTGAATTTCATCAAAAGCTTTTCCTGCGTCTATTGAGATGATCATATGGTTTTTATTCCTTAATTCGTTAATGTGGTGAATTACATTGTCTATATTTGCCTATATTGAAGAATCCTTGGATCCCTGGGATAAATCCCACTTGATCATGTTGTATGATCCTTTTGATGTGCTGTTGGATTCTGTTTGCTAGTATTTTGTTCAGGATTTTTTCATGTATGTTCATCAGTGATATTGGTCTATAATTTTCTGGTTTTTGTGATATCTTTTTCTGGTTTTGGTATCAGGGTTATTGTGGCTTCATAGAATGAATTTGGGAGTGTTCTTTCCTCTGCAATTTTTTGGAAGAGTTTTAGAGGGATCGGTGTTAGCTCTTCTTGAAATGTCTGATAGAATTCGCCTGTGAAGCCATCTGGTCTTGGACTTTTGTTTGTTGGAAGGTTTTTAACTACTGTTTCAATTTCACTACTTGTGACTGGTCTGTTTATATTTTCTAATTCTTCCTGGTTCCGTCCTGGAAAATTGTAAGTTTCCAAAAATGTGTCCATTTCTTCGTGGTTGTGCATTTTATTGGCATATTGTTGTTTGTAGTAGTCTCTTATATTCCATTGTATTTCTGCAGTGTCAGTTGTTATTTCTCCTTCATCATTTCTGAATCTATTGAATTGAGTCTTCTCCCTCTTTTTCCTGATGAGTCTGGCTAATGGTTTATCAATTATGTTTATCTTCTCAAAGAACCAGCTTTTAGTTTTAATTATCTTTTCTATCATTTTGTTCATTTCTTTTGCATTTATTTCTGATCTGATCTTTATGATTTCTTTCCTTCTGCTAACTTTGGGGTTTTTTCTTTGTTCTTCTTTCTCTAATTGCTTTAGGTGTAAGGTTAGGTTGTTTATTTGAGATTTTTCTTGTTTCTTGAGGTAGGATTCTATGGCTATAAACTTCCCTTTTAGAACTGCTTTTGCTGCATCCCATAGGTTTTGGGTCGTCGTGTTTTCATTGTCATTTGTTTCTATGTATTTTTTAAATTTCCTCTTTGACTTCTTCAGTGATCTCTAGGTTATTTAGTAGCACACTGTTTAGCTTCCATGTATTTGTGTTTTTTACAGTTTTTTTCCTGTAATTGATCTCCAATCTCATAGCATTGCAGTCAGAAAAGATGCTTGATATGATCTCAATTTTCTTAAATATTCCATTCTTGACTTGTGACCCAAGGTGTGATCTATCCTGGAGAATGTTCCATGTGCACTTGAGAAGAAAATATATTCTGTCACTTTTGGGTGGAACATTGTATATATATCAGTTAGATATATCTGGTTTATTGTGTAATTTAAAGCTTGTTTCCTTATTTATTTTCTGTTTGCATGATCCATCCATTAGTGTAAGTGGGGTGTTAAAGTCCCCTAATATTATTGTGTTACTATTATTGTGTTCTCCCTTCATGGTTGTTAGCATGTGCCTTATATATTGAGTTATCCCTATGTTGGGTGCATAAACATTTATAATTGTTATATCTTCATCTTGGATTGATCCTTTGATCATTATGTAGTGTCCTTCCTTACCTCTGTATCAGTGTTTATTTTAAACTCGATTTTATCTGACATGAGTATTGCTACTCCAGCTTTCCTTTGATTTCCATTTGCATGGAATATCTTCTTCCATCCCTTCACTTTCAGTCTGTATGTGTCCCTAGGACTGAAGTGAGTATCTTGTAGACAGCATATATATGGGTCTTGTTTTTGTATCCATTCAGCCAGTCTGTCTTTTGGTTGAGGCATTTATCCATTTATATTCAAGGTTATTATCGCCATGTATATTCCTATTACCATTTTCTTAATTGTTTTGGGTTTGTTTTTGTGGGTCTTTTTCTTGTTTCCCACTTAGAGAAGTTTCTTTAGCATTTGTTGTAAAGCTGGTTTGGTTTTGTGGTGCTGAATTAGCTTTTGCTTGTCTGAAAAGATTTTGACTTCTCCATCAAATCTGAATGAGATCCTTGTTGGGTAGTGTAATCTTGGTAGTAGGTTTTTCTCTTTCATCACTTTAAATATATCCTGCCACTTGCTTCTGGCCTGCAGATTTTCCACTGAAAAATCAGCTGATATCCTTATGAGGATTCCTTTGTATGTTATTTTTTTGTTTTTTCCTTGCTACTTTTAATATTTTGTCTTTGAATTTAATATTTGTTAGTTTGATTAATATATATCTTGGTGTGTTTTTCCTAAGGTTTATCCTGTATGGGACTCTCTGTGCTTCCTGGACTTGGGTGACTATTTCCTCTCCCCTGTTTGGGAAGTTTTCAACTGTAATCTTTTCAAATATTTTCTCAGACCCTTTATTTTTCTCATTCTTCTGAGACCCCTACAATTCATATGTTGGTGCATTTAATGCTGTCCCAGAGGTCTCTGAGACTGTCCTCATTTCTTTTTATTCTTTTTTCTTTATTCTGCTCCTTGGTAGTTATTTGCACCATTTTATCTTCTAGCTCACTTTTTCGTTCTTCTATCTCAGTTATTCTGCTATTGATTCCTTCTAGTGTATTTTTCATTTCAGTTATTGTGCTGTTCATTTCTGTTTGTTTGTTCTTTATTTCTTCTAGATCTTTGTTAAACATTTCTTGTATTTTCTCAATCCATGCCTTCATTTTATTCCGAGATTCTGGATTATCTTTACTATCATTACTCTGAATTCTTTTTCAGTTTGATTGCCAATTTCCTCTTCATTTATTTGGTCTTGTAGGTTTTTACCTTGCTCATTCATCTGTGACATATTTTTTTGCTGTCTCATTTTTTTTTAATGAGTGGATTTGTGTTCCTGTCTTACTGGTTGTTGGCCTGAGGCTTCCAACACTGGAGTTTTTAGGCTATTGGGTAGAGATTGGTCATGGTGCTGAGATGACGATCTCCGTGAGACCTCACTCTGATGAACCTCTGACCTGAGGTTCTCTGGTAGTCCAGTGGTTTGGACTCAGAGCTCCCACCCAGGATCTTTGACCTGACCCCAGGCTTGTGAACCAAGATTCTGCAAGCCACCTGTGGCAGCAACCCCCGCCAAAAAAAGATGATAACAAAATTAAAAGTAAAATTAGACTAGGAAACTAACAGATGTGTAAGGAAGAATATAAAATAAAACTATAGATGAATCAACAACTGGAAGGCACATCAGTGTCACAAAAGTTAAAAAGAGGAGGAGGGAAAAGAAAAAAAAGGGAGGGAGGAAAGGCTTTGGCTGTGGAAGGTGGGGCTTAAGCAAGGGCGAAGATTGGGTGGTGGTCGGGGCCAATATTCAGGACCCACAAGGCTGGAAAAAGCCCTGGGAGCTGTGGGGGATGGGGCTTAGGGTCAAGGAACAGAAGAAGCCCAGGTATGCCCGCCACCCCTGGTCTCAGAAGTCAGGGAACCTCACCTGGGAGCCCAGCAGGGTTCCTGAGCTCGAGTGGGTGGAACAAACGCCTTCCTCTCCTCTCCTCTTCTCCCATCTAAGACGGTCCCTCTCGCCTGCCTCTCCTGATCTCCCTGTCCTCCCTCTTATACCCTCAAGGACCTACGCGGCCTGGAGGGGGCTTTGGAGGACAGGGGATTGGCTTTGAAGCTCAGCAGGCTCCCCGGGCCAAATTGGGTAGGACAATCACCCTCCACTCCTCTCCCCCCCCCCTCAGAGGGCTCCTCCTGCCTGCCTCTCCTGATCTCTCCAGCCTCTCTCCTATGCCCCGAAGGACCCACATGGCTTGGAGGGGGATTTGGAGGGCAGGTCATCAGCCTGGGAACTCAGCAGGAGTTCCTGAGTGGGTGGGGCAGTCACCCTCCACTCCTCTCCCACTCTTCCCAGAAGGCACCTCCCTCCTGCTTCTCCTAATCTCCCTGGCCTCAGGGGCACTGATCCTGTCTGGCCTCCACTTCTCCTCCCCCCTCAGTCCCCCTCCATCCTACTGGTTCATTTTGGGATTCCTCCCATTTCCTTGGTCTTCAGAGTCCCCCACCAGCAGCCAGCAGGTGCCCTAGTTGTGGGGAGATGCTAACTGCCTGTCTTCCCGCACTGCCATCTTGACTCCGCCTCCCCAGGGAGTTTATTGATACAAATGTAAGATTGTATATTGTTGTACCACAATTCCCTTAGACTCTATACATGTTTTTCCTCAATATTTTCTCTCTTTTTCAGATTAAATTATGTTTATTGGTCTGTCTTCCAATTCACTAATTTTTCTTCTATTATTTCCATTTGGTGTTGAGCCCATCCACTTTTGTTTTACTTTTCTCAATACTGTATTTTTCACTTGTAAAATTTCCATTTGCTTACTTTTATGGCATTTCTATCTCTGCTGACAATTTTATCTTTTCATTCATTTCCCGAGTGGAATCACACTGGGATCATCTTGAATTTGGCATCTATTAATTGCTTTTTCCTTGAGAATTTGTCAGGTATTTCTGGTTCTTGAATGATGAGTAGTTTTGAATTATATTCTGTAAATTTTGAGTATTATATTGTGAACCTACAGGTCTTATTATAATCCTCTGGAGGATGTTGATTTTTATTTATTTGTTTGTTTGTTTCAGCTTGCAATGAATTTGTTTAGGATCAGACCTCAAGTTCTGTCTTACCTTCTATCAGTTCAGTTTTCAAAGCTATGCTGTTTGGTCTGCCCCTAACAGATGTCACTCAGAGGTTGGTCTGGGACCTGGGTAGTGGTTTACATGATAGTTGCATTTCTTCTCTGGATGTATTTCACAAATGCATACTTTGTGTATGTGACCAGACTTGTGTTGCTTCATACAGAGAAGGGAAATCCTCTTCTCTATGTCTTCCCTGTTGGGAATTTCTATAGGTGTCTTTTCTCTGTTCCTCTTATAAGAAAAATGGGGTTATGTTTATTTTATTTACTGCTATAATTAGGATTTATTTCTACCATCTTACTATATGTGTTCTATTTGTCCTGCTTTTCATTTTTCTTTCCTTTCTTGTCTTCTTTTGGAATGATAGCATTTGTTTCCTTTTTATTACATTTTTCTCTTTTGTTTCAAACGTATATGCCCCATTTTCTATGGTTTTAGCTGTTAGTCTACATATTTTGACCTGATTGAAGTTAAATTAACCAGCGTCTTGACCTTTTTGCTGAATGATAAAAATGTTATTGAATATTTCACCTTTTCCCACTCCAATTTTATATACTATTTTTTCAACATTGATTTCTATTTTCTCTATAAATTAGTTATAGATATTTCATAAGTCAATATTTGTGATTCTTCCACATATTTAACATTATATTTGCCCCACATTCCCTCTTGCATATTAAATTTTATTTTAGATGATTTTTCCTTTTGTCTAAATTACAACTTCTAAAACTTTCTTTAATTAGGGCCTGCTGGTTGTAAATTTTCTGAATTTATTTTTGGTCCGATAAAGTTTTATTTCATTCTTGTTCTTGAGAAATAATTGCAATGGACTGACTGTTAGTCTCTCTAATCACAATGGAGATTATTAGACCACTTTTTGTGGCTTCCATTATTTCTATTGCTATTAAGATATCATTTATATATTTAATTGCCGTTATTTTTAGGTTAGCCATATTTTCCCTCTATGTTTAAAGTTCTCATTCTCTTTTTCTCTCTATCTCACACATGCTCTTTCTCTCCCATTCTATTGTTTCACTATGAGGTAATGTTCTGTCAATATTTTTCTTTTTAATTATCCTGCTTATATTTTTTCATGGTTTACATTTTTTGCCACTCTGAGACAACAAAACATAATTCTAGATGATTTCTTCAGACTTTCTTCCAGATCACTAATTCTCTCTTCATCTGTGTTTAATAGTGTTAAATACATACACTGTTTAATATGCTGTTAAAACCCCCAAAGAATTTTGCATTTCAATTGTTTTATTTTTTTATTTGTAGAAGTTTTACTTGTAGTTTTTCAACTATGATTAGGCATTGAATATCTCTTTTTATCACTGTTAAAATTTTCAAACTTCTGTTTTACTTTTGTGTGTGTGTGTGTGTGTGTATATATATATATGTATATGTAACATAGTCATTTATTTTTGTTTTTCAGTGCAGATCAATACAGCCATTATAGCTTTGATTCTACATTCTATTTTACTTTTCTTACCAGTTCTAACTCTTGCTGTGATTTATAATTTTTGGACAGTTACTGACCATTTTATTTTAACTTTGTTGGACTTCTCTGAGAATTGGATTGAAATTATGGTCCCCTAAAGGAATTTATCTTTTCCTCTGTCAGTCACACATGGGTAGTGCCAAAACAGCACCCCATTAAATTAAATTGTCTGTTTGTGGATTTTGGACCATACAAGCAGTTGAATTTGAACTTCAACCATCATGAGGATTTCTTTGTGAGTTTGAATTCTTTCAGGGGAGAATTTTTTCCCACTTACCTATTATCAAGTTTGAGGTAGGCAATTTCCTTTCTGTTCTATTCTATATAACAGGTTTCTCTTTACCTTTTTTACTGAATGTAAACTTTAGAGCCCCATATTTATGTGGGAGTTTTTGTGCTATATATCCAATCTTGGGCAGACCTTACACTTAATTTTATGTCACTTACCTAATATAACTACTGTGGCCTAAGCACAAATTATCTTCAGTATCAGCAAAACGAAAACAGGAAAATAAAAAAGAAAATTTAACACAGGATTCCTGCCTTCACTTTAAGTTGACCTCTGTAGCTTCCTTCTTTTTATGATAATTCTGCAATGTTTGTAAATTTTTTAAATTGGTTTTCCAACATATTAGTTGCTTTAATCAAGAGAGTTATTCAGAGTATCTAATCTTTCATAATGTAGTTAAAAATATAGTTTTTGAGCATGGAATTATTACCATAAAAGTGGCAATTGAGAAATATAAGCTGGATTCATATATGGAATAAATTAAAGAAAAGTCTTTCCCTAGTTATCTCAAATTAACTATTTTTCCTCTATTAAACCATCAAAAACAAATTATTTGATCTGTTCTAAATAATTGCAATACAAAATACTATGATCTAACTTCATACAGATTACAGCCTTATTAATGGATTTCATTTAAATAATTTTATAAAAGGTCTCATGAGATATTTAGTATTTGTTTCACTGTCCTTATTTCTAATAAATAAATGCAATTTTTTCAGTCTATCCCCCACAATCTACTTTCATGCAGCCATTATAGCTTTGATTCTACATTCTATTTTACTTTTCTTACCAGTTCTAACTCTTGCTGTGATTTATAATTTTTGGACAGTTACTGACCATTTTATTTTAACTTTGTTGGACTTCTCTGAGAATTGGATTGAAATTATGGTCCCCTAAAGGAATTTATCTTTTCCTCTGTCAGTCACACATGGGTAGTGCCAAAACAGCACCCCATTAAATTAAATTGTCTGTTTGTGGATTTTGGACCATACAAGCAGTTGAATTTGAACTTCAACCATCATGAGGATTTCTTTGTGAGTTTGAATTCTTTCAGGGGAGAATTTTTTCCCACTTACCTATTATCAAGTTTGAGGTAGGCAATTTCCTTTCTGTTCTATTCTATATAACAGGTTTCTCTTTACCTTTTTTACTGAATGTAAACTTTAGAGCCCCATATTTATGTGGGAGTTTTTGTGCTATATATCCAATCTTGGGCAGACCTTACACTTAATTTTATGTCACTTACCTAATATAACTACTGTGGCCTAAGCACAAATTATCTTCAGTATCAGCAAAACGAAAACAGGAAAATAAAAAAGAAAATTTAACACAGGATTCCTGCCTTCACTTTAAGTTGACCTCTGTAGCTTCCTTCTTTTTATGATAATTCTGCAATGTTTGTAAATTTTTTAAATTGGTTTTCCAACATATTAGTTGCTTTAATCAAGAGAGTTATTCAGAGTATCTAATCTTTCATAATGTAGTTAAAAATATAGTTTTTGAGCATGGAATTATTACCATAAAAGTGGCAATTGAGAAATATAAGCTGGATTCATATATGGAATAAATTAAAGAAAAGTCTTTCCCTAGTTATCTCAAATTAACTATTTTTCCTCTATTAAACCATCAAAAACAAATTATTTGATCTGTTCTAAATAATTGCAATACAAAATACTATGATCTAACTTCATACAGATTACAGCCTTATTAATGGATTTCATTTAAATAATTTTATAAAAGGTCTCATGAGATATTTAGTATTTGTTTCACTGTCCTTATTTCTAATAAATAAATGCAATTTTTTCAGTCTATCCCCCACAATCTACTTTCATGTAGTTGAAGACAATAAAGACAAGACATATTTTAAGAGCTCTCTAATGACTAAACAATAACAAATGTAGTTCCTGAGAGATAATCTAGAAAAGACTTTATAGGTATAATGCCAGGGTGAGAACCACCTTCTTTCCACTTTAATGTTCTGAATTTACTTATATCTTATTTTTTCTATAATGGTAAAACAATAGTGGATGCTCACTAATGTAGCTCTCTTACTTGTGTACCAAGAAGTTTTTTTGATATTTTCTTATTTCTTCTCCAAAGAATCATCCAAGCTGGGAGTCCATAGATCTTCAAAAACTTTCCTGTGAAATTTATCGAATTTCAACTAGGCACTTTCTACCTTATCCATTCCACTTTTCAAGTTTCTTCAATCATTATTTAACCATTCTTATCCTGGACACCCTTTGAGATGAATTATTACCAACAGTCAATCAGAAGGCTTAGGCTGTAGAATTCTGCTGATTCCCTCAAAAGAGGTCAAGGGAGGATATTTCAAACTGGGAGTAGGGGTGTTAAATCTGTAATAATATGGGTGCTATTCTTATCTTGACCTTAGTAAATATATATTTTATCACTTGCTAGAATTAAGACATTAATGATATTCTTCCCAGAAAAAAAGAGGAGTTGGAGATTTTAACATGCTTTACCTATTGCATGATAGATATGGAATCAAGAGATCTCAATATGTTGAAATCTGATATGCATATATAGTAGAAATAAATGTAATGTCTTACACTTAAATTAGCTGAAGAAAGCAAAAGAGAGATATGGCTTAAAGCAACACATGTGATTGCCAAAAAAAAAAAGAATGTAATCTCATCTTGCATTCAAGTGACGTGATGGGTGGACTCTTGTACCACTCTGCACTAGAATAGTGTGCTCATTTGTAAGTACTATGCTTTAAAGGAGACATTAACACTTAGGTGAGATAAGATAAAAGTATGAGAAGTAGCTGAAAAAACTGAGGATATTATCCTGGAGAAGCATAGAAAGACGGTTCACTAGATGTGGGGAACATAAATATTTCTTTCAAATATAAGAAGGACTTTCAGATAGAAAACTGCTATAACTGGGTCTAATGGGTAGAGGTGCAATTGCAGTGGAAAATGCACTAGAATAGAAATAAAAGGAATTGGATTCTAGTGTCAGTTCTTATCATGTTCATACCACAGTGGTTCATTTTATGGATCTAAAATAAGGACATTTATCTTTATGGTTAAGATCCCTTTTAGCTTTGGCTTTTTTGATGTCAGAGAAACTACTTATCATAAGAAAGAGTTTTCCAAAGTGATGTTTTCTGAAAAGGAAATGACCACTCCAAGTAACAATGAGTTTACAGTTACTAGAGGTATTTAAAGGAGAAGAATGTTGAGAAAGAGATTCATGGCCTAGGTAGATAGGTGGACTAGATTACTTCTCAATTCTTTGTCTACTCTGAGAGTTTGTAATGGGCCAGAAAAGATGAAAATAGATTTGGAAGATCTTTTTAATTTAAAGAATGGTGCCTCCATACATGCTTATACATTTTTTTATTATCAGATTCTTTACTATCCTTACCATGGTTTCAAAAGTTCTCTTTTTCCAAGAAGGAGATTGTGATGGTTAATTTTATGTGTCATCTTGACTGGACCATAGGGTGTCCAGATATTTGGTTAAACATTATTCTGGTTATGTCTGTGAGGGTGTTTCTGGATGAGATTAACATTTGAATATGCAGACTGAGTAAAGCAGATCGCCTTCCTCAAGGTAAGTGGGCCTCATCCATCCATTGAGGGCCTGAATGGAACATTATGGCAGGGGAAGGGAGAATTTGCTCTTTCTGACTGTTTTTAATCTGGGACATGATCTTTTCCTGACTTTAAACTTGGATTTGAACTAAAAATTACACCATCAGCTCTCTTGCTTCTCAGGCCTTTGGACTCAGACTGGACCATTAGCTCTCCTGGGTCTCCAATCTCTAGTCTCCAGTTTATCAACTACAGATCTTGGGACTTCTTAGCCCCCATAATTAAATGAGCCAATTCCTTATAATAAATCCCTTTACATATGTGTATATATATATATATGGAAAATCAAAATGGATTTGATATTCTAAGAGAGCTCTCTAAAAGTGAGCCAGGAGGCCATTGAGGAAGTGTGACTAATGCACGACTCAGCTTGGATGGAATCTGTACTTTTGAACACTTACTCTCCTACTCAAGATACTTATCAGACATTTACCCTAAACTAACTTGTGACAGCCTATCTACTTATCAGACCCTTACCCTAAAATAATTCATGATTCTTTAAGGACAAATATTTTCTGACTTGGGTCAGTCAATCACAATTCTCACTAGGCAACTTGACAACATTGTGGCTTTTGCATTTATAAGCCCTTGACTCTTTCTCTTCCTCAGAACACTCTTTTGGTTTTACCCAAATCTGTGTCCCCCAAATTGCAATTCTTAAGCCCTCCAAATAAAGCCCTTTTGTTCTTTGCAGCCTTGATACTGATTATTGTTCAACTATATATACTTATATATTTTTTTTCTATTGGTTCTGTTCTTCTGGAGAACCCTAATACAGAGATTCTATAAATACCTTAGAACTATGGATGCTGTTATCAGGCAGTATGGGCAATTCTATATACTGGTATAGCAGGATATAGTAGCATCTATACTATTCAGTGACATTGTGTAGAAGGAATAGTAAACCTAGGTTTAAATCCTGGCTTTACTACTCATTTTCTTCATTATCTTTCCTATATTAACTTCTTTATATGTAAAAATGGAAATAACAATACTCACCTTAGCAGGATATATGTGGATTAAATTGCCTAGCATAAATTGTCTAGTGTATTATAGGGCTCAAAAAGAAGCGGTTGTATTTTGAGTACACTTACTTTAGACAGAGTCCATAGTTTTTGTAAACTCTGACTCTGGAGTCAAATAGAAACAGGTTTAAATCAGAGTTATGTTTCTTATTCTCTGTTTTATACTAGGCAATTTAATAAGCATTCTTAGTCTCATCTTCCTAATCCATAAAGTGGGAATAATGATAAGTTGCTATGAAGAATAAATTAGATAATGCACATAATGTTCTTAGTAATGTTAGTTGTTCCAAAAACATTGGCTATTGTTATTTTAATAGGTACAACCCCTGCAGAACCTAAAAGGGTGTCAAATTAACAATTTTTAGGTCTATGCTTTAAGTTTTGTATATAACCATCACTCGATAATCTTTATCAAAGAAAAAAAAAACTATAGATAATGGAAATTAATGGGTGTTCTCCAAACATGTATATTTGTCTTAAAATATGGCCAGACATGCATGTTTTCCATCTTTTCCTGTGCATCTGCCTTCTGTCCCTGCTGCTAGCAGTGCAGCAGCCTGGGGGTAGGGAGGATTGAAAGGTGAATGTATGCAGTGAGAGGAATTAGGGCCAGAGCAAGAGAAGGGAGAAGAGTGAAGAGGACACAGATAGATAGGATGTAAAGAGCTCTGAGACCTCCTGACTTCATCAGTATATGTCATTTAAGAACATACACATAATTTCAGAGCAATCTTGTCAGGATTTTTAGAGTGAATCATTTCCATTCTTACCACTGTGTATTTCCCAGGATACAGACAAAGGATATGTGAGAAAGGCACAAGAAAGAATGTGTAATGTAATGCAGTTCATGCATTAACCTTTTCTATCTCCTAGCTTCTTGAAAGTGCCTTCACATGTAATTGGCTGAAGAAGCTGTGCAATGGAGGAAGGTCAGGGAGTGGCAAAATGAGTAGCAGAGAGAAATCTGCCAGCATTTGAGAAATGAAGCATAAATAAGAGAGTTCTGTCAATCAACGTTTCTGAAGTTTATTTTTCCATTTAACAGCCACCACCAAGCAACAAAATACTTCTGAGTTCAGTTGAGTAGATGAGCTGTAAATCCTGTCTCTTCTACACTTGAGGGCAGAAAGAACTGTAGTCAAACAACTGCAACTTCAGCTTGAATAAAAACATGGTCAAAGATAAGGTTCTGTAAAAAGGAAAATCATTTGCAGAAAACAAGAAAGCAAAAAAGAACAGAAAGAAATGGACAAATCCATTTAAAGAGAATATAATCAAAACTTAGCAGCAGCCTCTCATAGTTTTCTTTGTGAAAGAGATAGAGTATGTGAGGCAAGGAACTCATTATCTTGCTCCTAGCCAGTAATTCATACAGAACAGAAACTGGGAATGGGAAGGTGCTGCCTAGAGAATTGTAAGCCAGAGACAAACCCATTAGTTAGCACCACTTACTGTTTACATAATGGGGAGCCATTTGAAAGATTCCCAGCATACTTTAGAAGCCCTTTCACAGCCCACATACTAAATGCACAATTGGCTACAGTGGATTTTCGTCCATTATTATATGCTTTGCATTTCAGACACTCAGACTGAGAATGCTGAAAGACAGAGATCACTCCAGAGAGAAAGAAGCATCATCTTCAGGTAAAAAATGAAACAACAGCAACAGAAGGTAGATGAAACATTTTAAGCGTGGCAAATACTTCAATACAATTGAGACTAGCTTGTTTTAGTTTAGTTTTTGTTTGTTTGTTTGTTTGTTTGTTTTCAGTGAGTAGAAAGATCACTTTGAACTCATTTTTCTTTGGGTAAATTGTCCAAAACCCTGTATGTGGGACTTCTCTGATGGTCCAGTGGGTAAGACTTGCACTCCTAATGTAGGGGGCCCAGGTTTGATCCCTGATCGGGGAACAAATATCCCACATACTGCAACTGAGCCCACATGATCTAGAGCCCACCCCGCAACTAGAGAAGCCTGCATGCCACAATGAAGACCCAGCACAGCCAAAATAAATAATAAATAAATAAATTTGAAAAAAATAACACCATGTATGTATGTTTTCCTTCTCAATTCTCTTTTTCCTTTTTCTAAATTTAGAAAAAACTACATCAATAAGGGTAAACACATGTAAGGCTTATTGTGTTTAGGGAGCATCTACAATATGCCAATTATTGGGCTAGAGGATGTGTGTGTGTGTGTGTGTGTGTGTGTGTGTGTGCGCGGGCGCGCATATATACACCTTTCTTTATCTTCACAGTACACCTATGAAGTAGGTGCCATGATTGTCCTCTTTTCACAGATGAGGATGCTGAACAGAAGGTAGCTTATTTAACATCTCTGAAATCACACAGTTAGGAAACAGGAAACTTTCAATTTGAACCTTGATCTGTCTGACTCCAAAACTCATGTTTTTAATTATAACTTCCTCTCCAGCCTGGCTGCTGCAGACATCAATGTTCGCACATTAGTGACCATTAACAACAGCTTGTCAGCATGTGTGTGGTTAAAAGATTTCATATTTCCCCAGCACTCTCGCTGACAGAAATGTCTGCCTTCTTCCTCTCTCCTCCTTTCTGCCAGTTCATCTGTGTTCTCATATACTCCTTTCAGTAATCCAGTCTAAAGTTATCCCAGTGGAGCTTTCCACTGGGAATCAGGAAGGATTTCATGCACTCTTACCAGCTTTTTCTTAGATCAACTGCCACAAATCCAGCTCTCTCAATTACTACCAGGGAAGCACAGGGATAAAGAAGATGACTATATACAGGTACTTCTACTATGTAGGAACTGAGTAGCCTAGTAGGATGAATTCATTTCCTTAATGATTTAATTTTTTCCCACAGAAGAGCTTATATATGGAGAATGAGCACTTGATTATATCCCAGCTCATACCATACATCCGCATGTGTCATTCTCATCTTATCTAAAAGACTGTGAGCTCTTTGAGAGCAGGAAAGGTGCCTTAAAATTTTTTTGTATCTTCCTTCCCCTAACCCATGGCATAGTGTTGCACAAGGACTTGACTTGGTTGATTGAGAAAAAGAATGATAGAAATACTTTTCCAGTTGGCTTTTGCTGGATGAAATCACTCCAAAATTTAGTGACTTCTGTCAACAGCCTTTAATTTAGTTCATGACTCTGCATGTTGGGAATATGTGCTGGGCTTAGCTGGGCAATTCTTCTGATTTCTGCTGGACTCGATCATGGGTATGCAATCAGCTGCTAGTCAACTAGGCAGTTCTGCTTTTGGGGGTGGGTTGGCTGTTGGCTCTGGCAATGGGGGTAACTAAGCATGTGTTTCTCACTATCCAGTAGACAGGTCTGGCACAATTCTGTAAGTGAAAGTGAAAGTGTACAGGACTTCTTGAGGTCTAGGATCAAAACTGGCTCAATGCTATTGCTGTCATATTCTATTCACTCAAGAACCAGAGGTGTCTGATATCCATATATTGATGGAGAAAGCTGAGAAATTGTAATTTATCAGAAATTGTTCAAAATTATTGGGCAACTGTTTTGTGCAAAGTACTTTTAAAGCTATATTCATATTAACTCTGCTTGGAAAACTCAAATAACTTGCTCAAAGTCACACAAATTAGTGACTCAGATCTGTTTGAATCTAAATACAGTGTTTTTCCTACCACTCAACACTTTCTCTCAATTAAAGACTTAGAGTAAGATAATATACCTCAGTTAACTTGCTCAACAGATCATTTTAAGCAACACTTCTTTGACTATCATAGCTTAAAACTTAAATAATTTTTCTTCATAACTTTAAATGCATTTTACATAATTTTTCATAGCTTGGTCATTGGAGTTAGATAGACCTAGTCCAAACCTTAGCTCCCCACTTACTAGTTCTGGGCAAATAACATCTTTTAAAAAATACATATATTTATTGAAGACAGGGAGATCACCTTCCTCCCCACAGATACATCAGAAATATATCTACACGTGGAACTGCTCCTATAGAACACCCACTGAATGCTGGCAGAAGACCTCAAACCTTCCAAAGGCAAGAAACTCCCCACGTACCTGGGTAGGGCAAAAGAAAAAAGAATAAACAGAGACAAAAGCATAGGGACGGGACCTGCACCAGTGGGAGGGAGCTGTGAAGGAGGAAAGGTTTCCACACACTAGAAGCCACTTCGCGGGCAGAGACGGCGGGTGGCAGAGGGGGGAAGCTTCAGAGCCGCGGAGGAGAATGCAGCAACAGGGGTGCGGAGGGCAAAGCGGAGAGATTCCCACACAGAGGATCGGTGCTGACCAGGATTCACCAGCCCGAGACGCTTGTCTGCTCACCCGCCGGGGCGGGCAGGGGCTGGGACCTGAGGCTCAGGCATTGGTTGGAAGCTGGGAGGGGACTGGGGTTGGCTGCGTGAACACAGCCTGAAGGCGTTAGTGCACCACAGCTAGCCGGGAGGCAGTCCAGGAGAAGTCTGGAGCTGCCGAAGAGGCAAGAGACTTTTCCTTCCCTCTTTGTTTCCTGGTGCGTGAGGAGAGTGGTTTTAAGTGCGCCACTTAAAGGAGCTCCAGAGATGGGCGTGGAGCTGTTGAAGAAAGAGACTTTTTCTTGCCCTTTGTTTCCTGGTGCGTGAGGAGAGGGGTTTAAGCACGCCATGTAAAGCAGCTCCAAAGATGGGCGTGGAGCTGCCGAAGAGACAAGAGACTTTTTCTTGCCTCTTTGTTTCCTGGTGCAAGAGGAGAGGGGATGAAGCGCTCCACATAAAGGAGCTCCAGAAATGGGCGTGAACCGCAGCTATCAGCACAGACACCAGAGAAAGGCATGATACTCTAAGGCTGCTGCTGCCACCACCAAGAAGCCTGTGTGCAAGCACAGGTCACTATCCACACCTCCCCTCCCGGGAGCCTGTGCAGCCGGCCACTGCCGGGGTCCCGGGATCCAGGGACAACTTCCCCCGGAGAACGCACCACGTGCCTCAGGCTGGTGTTACGTCACGTCAGCCTCTGCAACTGCAGGCTCATCCTGCATCCATAGCCCTCCCTCCCCCCAGCCTGAGTGAGCCAGAGCCACTGAATCAGCTGGTCCTTTAACCCCGTCCTGTCTGAACAAAGAGCAGACGCTCTCGGGCGACATACACGCAGAGGCGCAGTCAAGTCCAAAGCTGAACCCCAGGACCTGTAATAGCAGAGGCAAGGGGGAGGTCTCTCCCAGCAGCCTCAGAAGCAGCGGATTAAATCTCCACAATCAGCTTGAAGTGCACTGCATCTATGGAATACCTGAATAGTCAGCGAATCATCCCAAGTTGAGGAGGTGGACTGTGAGAGCAAGATATATTATTATTTTCCCTTTTTCTCTTTTTGTGAGTGTGTATGTGTGTGCCTCTGTGTGATATTTTGTCTGTATAGCTTTGTTTTCACCATTTGTCCTAGGGTTCTGAACAACCCATTTTTTTGTTTGTTTGCTTTTTAATTTTGAAAATTTTTCTTCTTAATAATTATTTTTTATTCTAATAACTTTATTTTATCCTACTTAATTTTATCTTCTTTCTTTCTTCCTCCCTCCCTTTCTTCCTTCCTTTCCTTCCTTCCTTACTGTCTTTCTTTCCTTTCTATTTTTTCTCCCTTTTATCCTGAGATGTGTGGATTAAAGGCTCTTGGTGCTCCAGCCAGGCCTCAGGGCTGTGTGTCTGAGATGGGACAACCAACTTCAGGACACTGGTCGACAAGAGACCTCCCAGCTCCACGTAATATCAAATGGCAAAAATCTCCCAGAGATCTCCATCTCAACACCAAGACCCAGCTTCACTAAACAACCAGCAAGCTACAGTGC
>NC_041234.1:74961405-74994761 GCF_002837175.3 Physeter macrocephalus | reverse complement strand
AGGACATTCCATCCAAAAACAACAGAATACACCTTTTTCTCAAGTGCTCATGGAACATTCTCCAGGATACATCATATCTTGGGTCACAAATCTAGCCTTGGTAAATTTAAGAAAATTAAAATCCTATCAAATATCTTTTCCAACCACAACGCTAAGAGACTAGATATCAATTACAGGAAAAGATCTGGAAAAAATACAAACACATGGAGGCTAAACAATACACTACTTAATAACGAAGTGATCATTGAAGAAATCAAAGAGAAAATAAAAAAATACTTAGAAACAAATGACAATGGAGACACGATGACCCAAAACCTGTGGGATGCCACAAAAGCAGTTCAAGAGGGAAGTTTATAGGAATACCATCCTACCTGGAGAAACAGTAAACATCTCAAATAAACAAACTAACTTTGCACCTAAAGCAAAGTCCAGGAAGCACAGAGTCCCATACAGGATAAATCCAAGGAGAAACAATCCAAGACACATATTAATCAAATGATCAAAAATTAAATACAAAGAAAATATATTAAAAGAAGCAAGGGAAAAACAGCAAATAACACACAAGGGAATCCCCATAAGGTTAACATCTGATCTTTCAGCAGAAACTCTACAAGCCAGAAGGGAGTGGCAGGACATATTTAAAGTGATGAAGGAAAAAAACCTACAACCAAAATTACTCTACCCAGCAATGATCTCATTCAGATTTGATGGAGAAATTAAAACCTTTACAGACAAGCAAAAGCTGAGAGAGTTCAGCACCACCAAACCAGCTTTACAACAAATGCTAAAGGAACTTCTCTAGGCAAGAAACACAGGAGAAGGAAAAGACGTACAAGAACAAACCTGAAACAATTAAGTAAATGGCAATAGGACCATACATATCGATAATTACCTTAAATGTAAATGGAATAAATGCTCCCACCAAAAGACACAGATTGGCTGAATGGATACAAAAAGAAGACGGTCACAAATCTAGCCTTGGCAAATTTAAGAAAATTGAAATCATATCAAGTATCTTTTCTGACCACAACGCTATGAGACTAGATATCAATTACAGGAAAAGATCTGTAAAAAATACAAACACATGGAGGCTAAACAATACACTACTTAATAACGAAGTGATCACTGAAGAAATCAAAGAGGAAATCAAAAAATACTTAGAAACAAATGACAATGGAGACACGACGACCCAAAACCTATGGGATGCAGCAAAAGCAGTTCTAAGAGGGAAGTTTATAGCAATACAATCCTACCTTAAGAAACAGGAAACATCTCGAATAAACAACCTACCTTTGCACCTAAAGCAATTAGAGAAAGAAGAACAAAAGAACCCCAAATTTAGCAGAAGGAAAGAAATCATAAAGATCAGATCAGAAATAAATGAAAAAGAAATGAAGAAAACAGTAGCAAAGATCAATAAAACTAAAAGCTGGTTCTTTGAGAAGATAAATAAAATTGATAAACCATTAGCCAGACTCATCAAGAATAAAAGGGAGAAGACTCAAATCAATAGAATTAGAAATGAAAAAGGAGATGTAACAACTGACACTGCAGAAATACAAAAGATTATTAGAGATTACTACAAGCAGCTGTATGCCAATAAAATGGACATCCTGGCAGAAATGGACAAATTCTTAGAAATGCACAAGCTGCCGAGACTGAACCAGGAAGAAATAGAAAATATGAACAGACCAATCACAAGCACTGAAATTGAAACTGTGATTAAAAATCTTCCAACAAACAAAAGCCCAGGACCAGATGGCTTCACAGGCGAATTCTATCAAACATTTAGAGAAGAGCTAACACCTATCCTTCTCAAACTCTTCCAAAAGATAGCAGAGGTAGGAACACTCCCAAACTCATTCTATGAGGCCACCATCACCCTGATACCAAAACCAGACAAAGACGTCACAAAGAAAGAAAACTACAGGCCAATATCACTGATGAACATAGATGCAAAAATCCTCAAACAAATACTAGCAAACAGAATCCAACAGCACATTAAAAGGATCATACACCATGGTCAAGTGGCGTTTATCCCAGGAATGTAAAGATTCTTCAATATACACAAATCAATCAACGTGATACACCATATCAACAAACTGAAGGAGAAAAACCATATGATCATCTCAATAGATGCAGAGAAAGCTTTTGACAAAATTCAACACCCATTTATGAAAAAAGCCTGCAGAAAATAGGCATAGAGGGAACGTTCCTCAATATAATAAAGGCCATATATGACAAACACACAGCCAGCATCGTTCTCAATGGTGAAAAACTGAAACCATTTCCACTAACATCAGGAAAAAGACAAGGTTGCCCACTCTCACCACTCCTGTTCAACAAAGTTTTGGAAGTTGTAGCCACAGAAATGAGAAGAAAAAGAAGGAAAAGGAATCCAAATCAGAAAAGAAGAAGTAAAGCTGTCACTCTTTGCAGATGACATGATACTATACATAGAGAATCCTAAGGATGCTCCCAGAAAACTACTAGAGCTAATCAATGAATTTGGTAAAGTAGCAGAATACAAAATTAATGCACAGAAATCTCTGGCATTCTTATACAATAGTGAGGAAAAATCTGAGGGTGAAGTTAAGAAAACACTCCCATTTACCATTGCAACAAAAAGAATAAAATATCTAGGAGTAAATCTACCTAAGGAGATAAAAGACCTGTATGCAGAAAACAATAACACACTGATGAAAGAAATTAAAGATGATACAAATAGGTGGAGAAATATACCATGTTCTTGGATTGGAAGAATCAACATTGTGAAAATGACTCTACTACCCAAAGCAATCTACAGATTCAATGCAATCCCTATCAAGCTACGCCTGGCATTTTTTACAGAACTAGAACAAAAAATTTCACAATTTGTATGGAAACACAAAATACCCCGGATAGCCAAAGCAATCTTGAGAACAAAAAATGGAGCTGGAGGAATCAGGCTCCCTGACTTCAGACTATGCTACAAGGCTACAGTAATCAAGACAGTATGGTACTGGCACAAAAACAGAAATATAGATCAATGGAACAGGGTAGAAAGCCCAGAGGTAAACCCACACACATATGGACACCTCATCTATGATAAACGAGGGAAGGATATAAAGTGGAGAAAAGACAGCCTCTTCAATAAGTGGTGCTGGGAAAACTGGACAGGTACATGTAAAAGTATGAAATTAGAACACTCCCTAACACCATACACAAAAATAAACTCAAAATGGGTTAAAGACCTAAATTTAAGGTCAGACACTATCAAACTCTTAGAGGAAAACATAGGCAGAACACTCTATGACATAAATCACAGCAAGATACTTTTTGACCCACCTCCTAGAGAAATGGAAATAAAAACAAAAATAAACAATTGGGACCTAATGAAACTTAAAAGTTTTTGCACAGCAAAGGATACCATAAACAACAACAAAAGACAACCCTCTGAATGGGAGAAAATAGTTGCTACTGAAGCAACTGACAAAGGATTGATCTTCAAAATTTATAAGCAACTCATGCAGCTCAATAACAAAAAAACAAAAAACTCAATCCAAAAATGGGCAGAAGAACTAAATAGACATTTCTCCAAAGAAGATATACAGATTGCCAACAAACACATGAAAGAATGCTCAACATCATTAATCATTAGAGAAATGCAAATCAAAACGACAATGAGATATCATCTCACACCGGTCAGAATGGCCATCATCAAAAAATCTACAAAGTAAAATAGATAGCTAGTGGGAAGCAGTTGCATAGCACAGGGAGATCAGCTCGGTGCTTTGTGACCACTGAGATGGGTGGGATAGGGAGGGTGGGAGGGAGGGAGATGCAAGAGGGAAGAGATATGGGAACATATGTATATGTATAACTGATTCACTTTTTTGTAAAGCAGAAACTAACACAACATTGTAAAACAGTTATACTCCAATAAATATGTTAAAAATTTATTTATTTATTTATTTATTTTTGGCTGTGTTGGGTCTCAGTTGCGGCACATGGGATCTTTGCTGTGGCATGTGGGATCATCCACTCTGGCATGCCTGCTCCTTGTTGTGGTGTGCGGACTTCTCTCTAGTTGTGGCATGCTGGCTCAGTAGTTGCAGCACCAGGGCTTAGTTGCCCCATGGCCTGTGGGATCTTAGTTCCCAGACCGGGGATCAAACCCACATCCTCTGCATTGGAAGGCAGATTCTTAACCACTAGAGCACCAGGGAAGTCCCTGGGCAAATAACATCTTTGAGACTCAGCATCCTTAACTGTAAAATGGGGACAATAATGACACCTATTATACAAAGCTGTTTTGAAAATTAAACTAATGCTTATAGAGTGGTTGGTACATCATGTGACACAGGGCACTCAATAAATACGTGTACATGTATATATTATATATATGTGTGTGTTTGTGTTTCTGTGTACGTGTGTGTGTGTGTATATATATATATATATATATATATATATATATATATACTTAAGCAGCATCTTCCAAGTACTATACTAATGACTTTTTTCTTTAATACATCAGAGAATATCCTACCTATAGAATGGTAGAAAAATTAATGATTGGAGAAAAAAGATGTATAAATAAAAGACATATGTTTTGCCTTCCTTCAGTATAGACTCAGCATTATCAGGGTATTGGAACTCCCCTTGTTAGAGTTGGATTATGAAAAAGAATGCCAAAGGAAATTGAGGTTTTATTTAAATAACTGTATTTTCTACAGTGGGCCCAGAGAAATGCCTTGGGGCTAAAACTTTGACATTTGGAGAAAGCTGCCTTGTTGAATAAATGTGTATGTCATTACCTTGAAAGGAGGGCTCTATCTTTGGCCTGCCCTCTAATTTCAGAATTGTTTCTATTGGAAAGGCAGATATACATAGAAATTCTCTTGACTACAGCCTCATTTATGAGGTGAATTATTTTTTGACTATTGAAATTTTAGGCTATGTAAATGATTCTTGTGTCCAAATTTAAAGGGGAAGTAAATACTTTGAAGTAAATATTTGAAATAAAATTGAAAGGCTTCAAGGTCTAAAAAAAGTTATCAAAAACAGCATATTCCTTTTTAGAAAAGACATTTCTCAATGTGTGAATGTGTTAGTCTTGTTTCCATGTAATATCTCAGCAAGAAGCATCCTAGGTTGCCAATGTTAACTTTGTGTCTTGGTGCCATAATTTGTAAGTTAATTTTTCTCTTCTTTTAAGGTGATAAACATTATTTTACAAATATGGATATTAATATAACATATTAAGAGTTCCAGCTCTAATATTTGCTGTAATTATCCCTAATAAGTGGAATATTCATTTAAAATTTCAGATTATAGTTAATAAAGAGTGTTTGAACAGCATCACAATTTTTCTCATTTAGAGCCTAGTTATGGCACAAAGAATTAATAAGCAAATTTCAAATATGAAAGCACATAATTCTGAGAATCTTTTAGCTGTGACAAACATCCTACTACTTCATAAAGAACAGCAGCAAAATAAAATTGGAGAAAATTATTTCCTGGAATGTGTAAGTTCTTTTTGAAGCCCTTCCATATTCACCATCTCATTTTACACTCCCTTGTGTGGTTGATAAGGTAGATATTGATACATTTTATCTATATTTATTCATATTAATCTGAAAGTAAACATGGAATTTCTGGGTCAAGGCAAATTATTTTTACTTGTAGCCCTAGCTGGATTTGTTCTCTTTCAGCTCAAATATTTTCCTCCCAGTGAAATACAACGAGGGGCAGATGTCACCCTCCACATGACAGAAGAGAACACTGAAAATAAGAATCTTGGATCTTATACACACATTTTCCCTCTTCTCTCTTGAGAAAGGGACAGAAACTTAATCTTCCTAATGTAAACAATCCTCCTTAGGAAGAGAAGAGGAGGACCCTAGGTTTTTAAACTTTGAGGTATAAATAAATATCTACCAGTGGGGAAGATTAGACAAATGTTGTACCAAAGATGATTTTCATTGGCATGGAAGTTTATAGGTAAAATGATGAAGTGAGCAAAGTTTGTTAGTTAGAAGCACGTTTCCATGTCTTCCAAACATTCTCCCATACCTAATGTTGACAACCCCTGGAGTGTCTCCATGGCTCTGGGTCTCATCCTCCTTTGAAATGTAAGCACATATCTCTGGGAAGATGAATGTTTTACTATTTATTCAGTCATCCTTTAAGTTACATGGCGTGTCCTTTAACTTAGGTCACAGTAAAATATTTTCCAGAAAGCCCTAACTGTGTGGTAGCATAAAAGTATTTTCTCTACAGCCCCACAGGTATCACGACTCCCATTTTATGGATGGGGAAACAGAGACCCAAAGAATTAACCGACATTTCCAATGCCTCATTATTTAGTAGTGAGAGGAAAGGGCATTTAATAAGGGTCATTCTGACTCCAAGGTCCAAGCCTTTATACCACACTGGGCTAACAAACTTCTATAGCATTTTTAAGCAAGTAGTAATTAGAATGTGCACCATTCATGCCTAGGTTTTATTAATAAGTCAAATGCTTTCCCCTTAACTAGGAAACACTTCAAATCAGTTGTAAAGGCGAAATTGAGAGACTGTGGGGTTTGATTGCTTTGATGGGAAGAACAAAGTTTGAAGTGTGTTCTTTAAAGCCTGGGCAGAAGTGAGTTGGAAAAATGTGGAGGGGGGAGAGTGCTTGGAAAAGTGAGAAAATAAGTGTCTCTGTTGGTAGAGGACTTTAGGTATGGGAGAATGTTTGGAAGACATGGAAACGTGCTTCTAACTAACAAACTTTGCTCACTTCATCATTTTACCTATAAACCTCCATGCCAATGAAAATCATCTTTGGTACATATGTTCTATGATTTGCTTAGCATCTGTTATAATGACAGCATCCATGGATATATTTCTTCAAAAAGCATAATTTCAGATAATATTATAGAGGAAAATAATCATTTATCAGGAACAATTACTGTGCTGATATTTAATATTTAGGACACCACTCCTATATAGAGAATAGGTCAATGGTTTCCAAAATTTGGGTCACATACCTCTTTTATTTAACAAAAACCCTTTCGTTATTGCATTCAAACCCCAATATATGTTCATTTCTCATTCATGTACTACCATGTATGATTTTATATATATTGAGATTATAAAAAGAAAAACATAAATTATTTTAAAATGAGATTAAAAATAAAGTTTTAATATTTACTTCCTGCCCACCAGTGAGTTATCTTGTATACCACATGGGCAACCAATGCCTATTTCGAAGATTACTAGAATGTATGATAGTACGTACTACAGCCCAAATAAAATACAACATGTACTCCTGATTCACTGTGTAAGCTATTATTTTCTCACTTATTTCCAACCATCCCATCCCATTCCATGTGTCTCTTATACTCTTCCAGCATTTTCCATCTATTTTTTTCTCTCTGGGCTTTTCTATTGATCTGTCTTCCAGTTCACCAATCTTTTCTTCTCTAATCTTCCATTAAACCCAACTATAATGTTTTTAATTTCAAGTACAGTACTTTTTGACACTAAAAATTTCCATTTGATCTTCATTTTTAATAGATTCAAATTCTCTGGGGGGAAATTCTCCATATGTTCTTCATCTTTCCTTTTATTTTATTGACTGTGTTAACCATTATTACTTTGTAGTCTTTTTCTGCTATCACTAATATCTGGATCATCTCTGGGTCTCTATCATTCTCTTTTATCCTGGATTTTGGTGACTTGGTACTGCTCCTGGGCATGCCTTTTATATTTTTGTTGAGTGTCAGACTTTGTATATAAAAATTTTGTAGATGATCTGAATGATATGCTCTTCCTTCTGAAAGAATTCATTCTTTTCTTGCAAGGCAGATAACATAAAGACTAATAACAATCCAATCAGAGATTGAGCTGCCTTGGGGCTATGTTTCAGTACTTGTAAGACTCCAATTGCCTCTGAGTCACTTGTCCTCTGATATAGCCTTCTGGTGGTCACACAGAGAGACAGTGGTTGACAGAACCCTCTCCACTGATCAGGCATTTTGTCTCCACAGCACCATAAGATCCTTGAACACTCTGGACTGACTTTTCAGAGGTTTTCTGCTTAGCAACTTAATTAACCTCTTGCTCCACACATCTTCAGAATTTGACAAATGTTATTATGGTTAAACCAGCCCCATGCCATTTTTACTGGGATTCTGGACCTCAAGTTTCCACTTTTTTGGTATAGTCCAATGAATTTACCAAAAACTTTGCTGTTTTTTTTGTTTTGTGCTCCATAGTAGAAGTTCTCTACTTGGGTTAGGGGTAGGGGAGTGGAGGTCCAGAATCTTAGCCTTTCTGCCTTGTGTCCCATTTTAGCAAATGTTTGGAGGGAAAAAACTATGTACACAGGAGGTCACTTCACCTTGAGGTGGATTCTTCTTCTGCAGAATCTTATCCCCTAAAGCTCTGGTTTCTTCAGTGACTCTCTGATGCAAATTATCTATCATCTACTTATCTATCCATTTATAAATTTTAATTTAAATTATATATGTAAATATATAATTGTTTATATAAATACATATATGTTTATATATAATACATATATAAAATGTTTTTAATAGATTTTCTGGTTGTTCTTTGCAGGCAAGTTCCTATGCCAGAAGTTATTCCATTTTAGAATAAATCAGCATTTCTCAAACCTGTATGTATGTCATCATAATCTTGAAAATCTTGTTTTAAAATACAGATTTCCAGTTATCCATAAACCAAATGAATCAGTATGTCATAATATGGGACTTTGGGGAGTGGCTACTTTAGGATAAAAACTCTGAATGACATGTGTGAATCCATTCTGAGACTAGAAATTGGGTACCAGTTGATTAGATGACCTCTGATGCCCTTTCCATTTCCAACATTGAATGGTTTTATTGTATTTTTTTATTAAGATGAGAAATAATGAAGTTTGGGAATTCTGCTATTTGCACAATTCACTCTGGGTCAGTGAAAAACTTCACCTTGTTTATCTACCCTCTCCAAAATGTAAACCAATGAATGGTCTTTGGTTGTACTTGATTTTAAAGTTAAGGAAAAATCTATAAAGCGTTCGGTTTTATCAGTACATCTGTTAACATCACAACCTGCAGGGGTTCCTAGTTTTGTGGTTAGTTCCCTTTTATTTACACTTAAGTGAGAGAGTGAAATTTTCACATAATGGCTTCAAAACATGAACTCTTCAGCAGATTAGCAATTGTTTTCAGAAGGTTTAGTGACAATACTTCCTCAGTAAGCATTCAGTGACATGTGAGTCTCAGTTTTATCTCTTTGTATGCATTTTTCCCAACAATGAAAACTTAGGTGATTAAGATCCCATAAGGAAGAAAAATTCATCTCCCAGAATGAAAATATTATGCCTCTGTACTTATCATGGTATGGTGCTCAGAACAATACCATATGCTAGTGCTAAATAAAGGCCTTCAAATATTTAATGTTTATAGCACATGAATCATTTCATAATATGATGCCCCTCTGTTGAGTACTCTAGCCCCAAATGTTTTTTGAAATTTGAGGAAATGGGGATATGTTTGGGTGATGCCCTCCAAAGCAATTATTTTCATGTTTCCAAAATGAAAGAAAAATTACTTCTTCAGGACAAAAGGCAGTAGTAGAGGTGCTATAATTAAAACCTTGTACTTCTGTGTGTGTGTGTGTGTGTGTGTGTGTGTGTGTGTGTGTGTGTGTGAAAGAGAGAGAGAGAGAAAGAGAGAAAAGGAATGCAATGATTATTTGTATTTAGCTTATTCTATTTGTAGGGTAAAATCTAGGCTCCCCTCTGCTTTCATGATCTGGCAGTGTCTCCACTGGAGAGATTTTCCAGATAAAGAAACAAAATTCAAAGGAGTAATTTTTTAAAAAAATTAAGGTGATATCTGATTGATACATTGGTTGGTAGTGAAGTTATATTTTAAAACCTGGTATTCAAAGTCAAAGCAAAGGTTTAAGGAAAAAAAGCAATTACCTAAGAAATCTATGTAAAACCTCGGCATTCACTGAAATCACTTTAACTCAATCAATCACCAAGTATTTGTTGAGGGCATTCTACCTGCAGTTTTTGTTCACCTTAAGGGAAACCTGGACTAAGTTTCTGCTCATATAAATAATGACAATAAGTGGGAGCAATTGGCCAGAAATCTCACATAATCTCTATTTTAGAGGTATTTAAAAGATCATCTAATCCAAGCCTCATTAGATGCCTATCTACAATGGATCATCTAGCCCACTTAAGGAAGTTTCTTCCAGTAAAACAAAACGAAACAAAAAACCCTCAAAATTTTAGAAAGCTATCTTTATAAGCCTCCCTATAACTTATACCTCATAGCACTAATTCTATATTGTGACTCACTAGTGGATATTGTTTAGAGGTTTTTTTATGATTAGCCAAACTCTGGAGGTTGAAATGCAAAGATTGTGCAGGTTTCAAGTTGTAAAAACAGTCCTATGCAAATTTTCCTTATTGCTTTGAAAAAAACAGAAGCCAAGACAATACCAATGTTGAGTTTAGATAGTGAGAGTACTCAGGATTCAAAAATAACTTTGTATTGGTTGTCAGGGGACAGCTAGAATAATGTTCTAATTTATGAAATGTCTTACTAGGAAAGATAAAGTAGCTGAGATTCTTTCTAATTTATCTGGGTTTTAAGAGAAAATAAGCCAATGAGAGATAAGGCCCTTATTCTGGTATAACAGCCTCCATAAATGAAGACCAGTGAGAAGCCAGTTTTGCACTGAAGAGAAGTTGCCCTAAAGAGAAGTTAGGGAAAAATGCAAAAATTTGGAGTTTTTCTTTTTTTTTTTTTAACATCTTTATTGGAGTATAATTGCTTTACAATGGTATGCTAGTTTCTGCTGTATAACAAAGTGAATCAGCTATACGTATACATATAACCCCATATCTCCTCCCTCTTACATCTCCCTCCCACCCTGCTCATCCCACCCCTCTAGGTTGTCACAAAGCACCGAGGTGATATCCCTGTGCTATGCAGCTGCTTCCCACTAGCTATCTATTTTACATTTGGTAGTATATATAAGTACATGCCACTCTCTCACTTCGTCCCAGCTTACCCTTTCCCCTCCCCATGTCCTCAATTCCAATGACTCTTTTTGAATTATGGTTTTCTCAGGGTATATGCCCAGTAGTGGGGTTGCTGGGTCATATGATAGCTCTGTTTTTAGTGATTTAAGGAACCTCCATACTGTTCTCCATAGTGGCTGTATCAATTTACATTCCCACGAACAGTGCAAGAGGGTCCCTTTTTCTCCACAGCCTCTCCAGCATTTATTGTTTCTAGATTTTTTTGATGATGGCCATTCTGACTTGTGTGAGGAGATACCTTATTGTAGTTTTGATTTGCATGTCTCTAATGATTAGTGATGTTGAGCATTCTTTCATGTGTTTGTTGGCAATCTGTATAACTTCTCTGGAGAAATGTCTATTTAGGTCTTCTGCCCATTTTTGGATTTGGTTGCTTGTTTTTTTTTATTGAGCTGCATGAGCTGCTTGTAAATTTTGGAGATTAATCCTTTGTCAGTTGCTTCATTTGCAAATATTTTCTCCCGTTCTGATGGTTGTCTTTTTGTCTTATTTATGGTTGCCTTTGCTGTGAAAAAGTTTTTAAGTTTCATTAGGTCCCATTTGTTTATTTTTGTTTTTATTTCCATTTCTCTAGGAGGTGGGTCAAAAAGGATCTTGCTGTGAATTATGTCCGTGAGTGTTCTGCCTATGTTTTCCTCTAAGAGTTTTATAGTGTCTGGCCGAGGCTGTCTTTTCTCCATTGTATATTCTTGCCTCCTTTATCAAAAATAAGTTGACCATATGTGCTTGGGTCTTTCTTATGAACCCTTTCCATATATCATATACTTTCCCATTTAAAATGTACAATTTAGTGGTTTTTAGTATATTCACGGAGTTGTGACACCATCACCACAATCTAATTTTAGAACATTTTGTCGCTCCCAAAAAGAAATTCCATACCCAGTAACATTCGCCCTTATTCTGCCACACCATCCCCAGCCCTAGCCAACCACTAACCTACTTTATTTCTCTACAGATTTGCTCACTCTGGACATTTGATATAATGAAATCATACAATGGTTGGCTTTTTAAATCTGGCTTCTTTTATTTAACATGATGTTTTTAAGTTTCATCCATATTGTAACATGTGTCAGCATTCTTTTTTATTGTCAAACAATATACCACCTTTTCTTTATCCATTCATCAGTTAGTGAATATTTGAGCTGTTCCCACTTTTTTGGCTGTTATGAATAATGCTCCTATTAACATTTGTAGGCAAGCTTTTGTCTGGATGTAGATATTCATTTCTTTTGGCTATATACCCAAGAATTCAACTTTTGGTCATATGGTAATTCTATGTTTGTTTTTGAGGAACTACCAAACTGCTACCAAAGTGGCTGAATAATTTTCCATTCCCTCTAGTAGTGACTGAGTGCCCAATATCACTGCATCCTTACCACTACTTGTTATTGTGTTTTTTAAAACATCCTGGTGAGCATGAAGTTGTATATTATTATGTTTCATTTCCATTTCCCTAGTGACTTGTGATGTTGAGCATCTTTTTGGATGCTTACTGATAATTCATATATTTTCTTTGGTGAAATATCAATTCATAATATTGCCCATTTTTGATTGTATCATCTATCTTCTTATTATTGAGTTGTAAGAGCTTTTGTATATTCTGGATACAAATCCTTTATCAGATATGATTTACAAATATTTTTCCCATTTTATGGGTTACTTTTTCAGTTTATTGATGGTTTCATTTTCATCACAAATTTTTTTTTAATTTTGATGAATTCCATTTTAGTTTTGTTTTGTTGGTTATGCTTTTGGAGTCTTATCCAAATCATTACCTAACTCAAGGTCAGGAAGATTTATGCTTATGTTTTCTTCCAAGAGTTTTATAGTTTTAACACTTAGATTTAGGTCTATAACTCATTTTAAGTGATTTTTATTTATAATATGGTGAGAGGTAAGGGCTCAAAGTCATATTTTATGTGGATATCCAGTTGTCCCAGAACTATTTGTTGAAAAGGCTAGTCTTTCCCAACTGGATTGCTTTGGCACTCCCTTGTCAAAAATAAACTGACCTCAAATGTAAGGGTTTATTTTTAAACTTTAAATTCTATTCCATTACTATTCTTATGCCAGTATTGTCTTCATATCTGTAGCTTTTTAATAAGTTTTGAAAAAGAAAAGTATGAGTACATATTACAGATTTGTTATTTTTCATGACTGTTTTGGATATTCTGGGTTCTTTGTATTTACATATTAATTTTAGAATCATCTTCTAAATTTCATCCCAAAAGCCAGCAGAGATTTTGATAAGGATTAAAATAATCTCTATATCAATTTGGGAGAGTATTGCCACTTTAACAATATGTTTTCCAATCCATGAACATAGGATGTCTTTCCATTTATTTAGGTGTCCTTTAATTCAGGGGTCCCCAACCTCCGGGCCATGGATCACTATTGGTACATGGCCTGTTAGGAACCAGGCTGAACAGCAGGAGGTGAGTGGTGGGCAAATGAGTGAAGCTTCATTTGTCACTCCCCATCACTGCCCTTCACTGGCATTACCACCTGAACCATTTCTCGCATTACTGCCTGAACCATCCCCCAGCCCATCTGTGGAAAAATTGTCTTCCACGAAACCAATCCCTGGTGCCAAAAAGTTTGGGGACCGCTGCTTTAATTGCTTTCTTTCTACAAAAGATATTTTGTACTTTTTAGTACACAACTCTGTGCTTCTTTTGTTAAATTTCTTCCTAGATATTTAATTATTTTTAATGATATGATAAGAATAATTGTTTTCTTCACTTCATTTTTGGATTGTTCATTGATAGTGTATATTATGTGTGTCTTTCTTATAATATTCAACATATAAGATTATCTAAGAAAAGAGACAATTTTACTTCTTCCTCTCCAGAGGATGCCTATCATTTCTTATTCTTGCCCAATTGCCCTGGATAGAACTTCTAGTACAATGATTAATAGAAATGACAAGAACAGAAATCTTTATCTTGTTCCTGATCTTACAGTGAAAGTATCCAGGTTTCATAATTTTAAATATTATGTTAGCTGTAGCTTTTTATATAGACCTTCTATTATGTTGAGGGATTTCCCTTCTGTTTCTAGTTTGTTGATTTTTTTTTAATCATGAAAGCATGTTGGATTTTGTCAAATGTTTTTTATGCATCTATTGTATGGTCATGTGGATTTTGTTCTTTATTCTATTAACATGGTATATTAACTTGACTGATTTTTAAGTATTAAAAAAAACTTACATTGCCAGAATAAATCCCATTTAGTCATAGTGTATAATCATTTTTTAATGTTATTGAATTTGTTTGTTAACATTTTATGAGAATTCTTGTGTTATGTTTCTGAGGGACATTGTTCTGTAGGTTTGTTTCATTTGGATGTTTTTATCTGATTTTGATATCAAGGTGATACTGGCTTCATAGAATGAATTGGGAACTGTTGTATCCTCCTCTATTTCCTCGAAGAATTTATAGAATAATAAAATTATTTCTTCATTAAATATTTAATAGAATTCACAAGCTACATTCTGGTCCTAACCTTTACTTTGTGGGAAGTTTAATTTGTTACTAATTCAATGTTTTTACAAGTTATAGGTTTTTCAGATTTTATATAGTTCTTATTGAGTCAGTTTTGACAATTTGTGACTTTCTGGGAATTTGTCCTTTTATCTAAATTGCTAAATGTATTGGCATAAAGTTGTTCACAGTCTCTCTTTATAATCCTTTTAATTTCATAGGGCTTAGTGATCGTGTCCCCTCTTTCATTCCTAATTTTCATGCTTTGGGTTTTCTCTCTTTTTGTCTTCATCTGGTTAAAAGTTTGTCAAATTTGTTAATGTCTTACAACCAACTTTTGAATTCATTGATTTTTCTCTATCATTTTTTTCATGAATTTCTGTACTAATCTTTATTATTTTTTGTCTTTTGCTTACTTAAGTTTAGTGTGCTTTTCTTTTTCTAATATAGGAATTTAAAGGTATAAATTTCCTTCTAAGCGCCACTTTTGCTGCAGCCCATTTTATTTTCAGTCAGATCAAAATGCACTCTAATTTCTCTTACAATTTCTTCTTTGACTCATGGGTTCTTTGGAAATATATTGCTTAGTTCCAAATATTTGTGAATTTCCAGTATTTCTTTCTGTTGTTTCTAATTTCACTTTTTTAGGGGTCTGTAATCATAAGTTGTGGGATTTAAATTATTTTTAAATTTTAAATTATTAAAAATAAATTAATAATTTATTTTTAATTTATAATTTAAATTATTATTTTATTTTATTTTTTTGTGGTATGCTGGCCTCTCACTGTTGTGACCTCTCCCGTTGCAGAGCACAGGCTCCGGACGTGCAGGCTCAGTGGCCATGGCTCACAGGCCCAGCCGTTCCATGGCATGAGGGATCTTCATGGACCGGGGCACAAACCCATGTTCCCTGCATCGGCAGGCGGACTCTCAACCACTGCACCACCAGGGAAGCCCTAAATTATTATTTTAAATTAATAATTCAAATTATTTTTTAAAACTTACTGTCTTGTTTTATGGCCTATCATAGGGTCTATTCTGAAGAATATTCCATGCATGCTTGAGAAAAGCATGTATTCTTATATTGTTAGGTGGAATATTTGATAGATGACTGATAGGTCGAATTGGTTGTTAGTGTTATGTCTTTTGTGCCCTTGCTCATTTTCTATGTATTGTTCTATCAGGTATTCAGAGTGAAGCATTAAAACCTCCAAGTTTTATTTTTTGATTTTCTATCTCTCCCTTCAGTTCTTTCAGTTTGAGATTCATGTGTTGTAAGGGTCTATTGTTTGGGGCACATATGTTTATAACTGTTATCTCTTACTTCTAATTTGACTCTTTCATTGCTATAAAATGTCAATTGATTTCAGCAAAAATTTTTTGTCTTAAAATCCATTTTGTCTTATATATACACTTAAATTTCTCTTTCCATTTATTTTTGTATGACATATTTTCCACCTTTTTACTTTGTGTGTTTTTTTTTTTTCTTTTTTTTTTTTTTTTTTTTTTTTTTTGCGGTACGCAGGCCTCTCACTGTTCAGAGCACAGGTTCCGGACGTGCAGGCTCAGCGGCCATGGCTCACGGGCCCAGCCACTCCACGGCACGTGGGATCCTCCCGGACCGGGGCACGAACCTGTGTCCCCTGCATCAGCAGGCGGACTCTCAACCACTGCGCCACCAAGGAAGCCCCCACCTTTTTACTTTGAAACTGTGTCTTTGAATCTAAAATGTCTCTCTTGTACATAACATATAATTAGATCATATTTTTTAATCCATTCTAATCTCAATCTTTTGATTGGAGTGTCTAATCCATTTACATTTAATGCAGTTATTTTTAAGGCAGGATCATGTCTGCCAGTTTGCTATTTGTTTTTTGCATATCTTATGTTATTTTTCCTATGTCCTTAGTTATTGCCTTCTTTTGTGTTAAATAGGAATTTTCTAGTGTACTATTTTAATTCCCTTGTAATCCCTCTTACTATCTCTTAAAAACTATTTTCTTACTGGTTGCCTTGGGGATTACAATTAGAATGAACTTAAGACAATTTAGTTCTTATTAATAGTAACTTGATTTCAATAGCATACAGAAATGATGCTCTAATGTAGCTCCATTCCCTCCTTTCTTTTTGTGTCACTGTCATACACATTACATCTCTATACATTATAAGCCCAACATGTAGTTTCATAATTACTATTTCATGCAGCTGTTTTTTTAAAAAATCACAATAGGAGAAGAAAAAACACAAAAGTACAGTCATACTGTTTTTCATCTTTATATTTTATATTTCCCTAGGTAGTTACGTTTTATTGGTGTTTTTTATTTCTTCGTGTGAATTTGAGTTTCCATTTAGTGTCATTTTTGTTCATTCTGAAGGGCTCTCTTTAGTATTTCTTGTAGGGTAGGTCTGGTAGTGAAAAATTATGGTAGTGAAAAATTTATTTATCTGGGAATTTCTTAATTTATCCTTTATCTTTGAGGGATAGTTTTGTTGTACATAGAACTCTTGGATGAGAGTTGTGTTCTTTCACCACCTTGAATACATCCCACTGCATTCTGATCTCCATGGTTTCTGATAAGAAATCAACTGTTAATCTTATTGAGGATCCCTGGCACAAAATGAGTCACTTATCTCTTGCTGCTTTCAAGAATCTCTTTTTGCCTTTTGACAGTTTATGATATGTTTACTTGTAAATTTCTTTGAAATTATTGTATTTGGAATCATTGGGATTCTGGTATGTGTAAATTAAAGGTTTTCATAAATTTGGGGATGTTTTCAGCCATTACTCCTTCAAATATTTTTTTCTGCTCTTTTCTCTGTCTCTTGTCTTGGGATTCTCATTGTAAATATGTTGGTACACTTGATGTTTTCCCACAGGTTTCTGAGGCTCTGTTTATTTTTCTTCAATCGTTTTTCTTTCTCTACTTCCTACTGTATTACCTATTTTTACCTACTTTCAAGTTTGCTGATTCATTCTTCTGCCATTTCAAATCTGCTTTTGAGCCAGTCTAGTGAATGTTTCATTTCCATTATTATACATTTCAACTCCAGAATTTCTATTTTATTTATTATCTTAAATTCTATCTGTTTAAAAAAATTTAGCTTCTGCATAGCTTTTCTTCTTCAGATGTCTGTGCTGCCCAGTGCTGAGGGGCCCTGCATCCCCACTGCTTTGTCCCCCAGAGGGGTATTTTGGAGTGCCCCTGTTTGTGATCTTTTGACAACTCTGCCTTTCATCATGGCTGCTTCAGGGAAGGTGGAGAAAATGGGGTGACACCAGACCCCCATAAGAACAACAACAAAAACTCCACCACAGGCTCCTTACAACACCCAGTGGCCATAGCCACAGCCTCTTCTGGGTGACCACCTCACCTGAGACGACCTCAGCTCTGTGAGCACAGTGACTCTGAACTGAGACCCACAGCACCTACTTCAATTTCTATCTTTTTTATTGATATTCTCCATTTGATTAGATATCCTCCTCAATTCTTTAGATATGATTTATTTGGTTCTTTGAACATACTTATAGTGCATAATTTAAAGTAATGATCTAGTAAGTCCAACATCTGGGCACCCTCAGTAACAGTTTCTACGGACTGCTCTTTTTACCTATATATGGTCCATACTTTCCTATTTCTTGTGTATCTCATAATTCCTTGTCAAGGACTGGACATTTATGTAATATAATACGGTAATTTTGTAAATCATATCTCCTTCCCCACCCGTTTTTTGTTGTTGCTAGCTTTTTGCCTTTTGAGTTTTGTTTTGTTTTTTCCTTTTTTGTTATTTGGTGTTATTTATTTCTTCAGTAACTTTTCTGGATTAAATCTCTGAAGTCTGTATCCCCTGCAGTCTGAGATCACTGAGGTCTCTGCTCTGTTATGTAAATGGTTAGCTAATGATTCGTCAGGAGTTTCCTTGAATGCCTTGAACCAATAAGTTGCATACACATTGCTGAGCAGTGATGTGTGTGTGTGTGTGTTTGTGTGTGTGTGTGCATGTGTGTATGTCTTCAACACTCTAGCAGGCAACTTACAACATTGCCTTAACATCACTTATAAGGTCCCATGGACAATCAGGGGTGAGATGTTTGTTAGGGTCTTCTCAGGTCTTTCCTGAACATGTACATGCCCCTACCTCTTTGCACAGACTTTTAGATCCCCAGGGATATGTCAGAGTTTTTCAAGCCCCAATAGACATCTTTTTTCCCAGATCTTCCTTTTAAAAGTTTGGAGGGGCCCCCTTTTGCACTAACTAATAGCATGACCTTAGGGAGCTGCAACTGTAAAAACTACACCTAGTTCTCTTCAAGAAACACCCTGAGAATAGGGATTTTTCCATTGGATAAATCTCTGAGTCAGATCAAATAACAAGAACACCCTGTGAACGGGGCTCTTACAGGGAACTGCCAAACAGGACAAATGGTGACAATGCTCAGGGGATGGGACTTTTCACAACTTTTCCAAACATAGTCTTCCTCCTCTATTAGCTTAAAAACTACTGTTTTCACAGCTACCATAGAACTGTGGAGAGGGACATGTGAGTAGGCCAAGTTAAAAATGCCACTAATCCTGCTGTTTTTAACTGAGGTTCAGTAGTTTTTCTTGAATAAACTCCCTTCAGATTGTTGTAAGACTTTGGTTACAAAGTCTTGAATCCTGAACATGCTGATTTTTGTAATTCTGTCAGTATTTTTAAGTCTTTTATGGAGCAGTAGTTTTAGAGAGATCCTCACACTATAATTCTGAACGTCAAGCCTCTCAGCTGGATTTTTTAAGCCAAAGTATGATATTTTGTATTTTTTCCATCTTGTTACATTAATCTCATGATTCCAGACTATTGAATTAGTTTTACGTGTTGCTTGCATAATATATTAACTCATCCAATCATATCCTGAGTGCACAAATCTTTAATTAAATTATTTGATTTACCTTAGGAAGTTTTAGATTGGCAAGATCCTGCAGGACCCTACTGGAGACCTCTTAATGAAGAATTTTCAGTTTTCAATTATCCATGTACTTTTCAAATTTGCTCCTTTTCATGCCTGCTGTCCTCACTCCTGCTACTCAAGGATACATATCTAAATGTATATTGTATACAATTTCAGCTGGACAACATTTCATTTCATTTCATTAATATATATTTCATTTCATTAATATTCTTCAATTTATAACCTCATATATATATTGGACTTGTACTTTTACACACGTAACCTATGCATACACAATTATATACACATTTGTTGCAGAGCTGGACTTAGAGAATAGAGACTTTAAATAGAATGAACAATTCTGCTTGCTATTCCACTCAATGAGCATATGCCTTGGAGTGATTGTGAGATGGTACATATGACTCTGCTGTCCTCTCAGTTAGTCTAAGTTTCAACATATTTCTTATAATGCAAACATCTTGCCATGTTCAGTGTGTTTTTTATTTTTTAAGATATGTATTTTTCATGCAATATGGCCCCTGAATACAATCCAACTATTTCATCTGGTGCTCAGTGGAAGAAACAGCAATCTGTTCCAACACAAGAAGGAAAACTAGCTATGTTGGACTCACTGAGAGTTGGTATGTAGCTCTCAAACATTGTACTTCCTTAGAATAATTATAGCTATATTCTATTTATGCCTCATGAGCTAACTTTATAATCCATTTCCACATTCTCCACCCAGATGTGTCTATGCCATATAGCAAACCTGGATCATTCCAGGGAAATTTTGCCATGAATAGTGGCAATTGCCTCCATTTTTTACTTTATTTCTCAGTTTATCCCTTAGTGTTGGTGAGAAAATACAAACCACACAACAGACATAGCAGGAATTCTGTCTTGTGAGGATTGAGTTTATCTCTTTTTCATCAGTGTGGTTCTCTTTCCTGGAGTTACATGAGATATTGGCCTCCTACCTCAGTTTTACTAGACATATCCAAGTCTTGCCAGTACTCTACCATTAAAGTGCAAAGTCATTATGGTGGACATTCACTAGAGATTAATTATAAACTAATAACAAGCTGAATAAAAGCTGATCTGTCTATACTACATCATTATTTGACAACCCAGAGGCAGAGTTGAACCTGTGCAATGACCTTGATGCTAGGAAGTTAGTGATAATCATGCTGTCCAATGAGGTTCTCCATTTCTTGTTAAAAAGCTAAAGGTAGGCAGGTCTACAATTTCTAAAGAATAAGTTACCAAAAGTTGTATTTTCTGGAAAGTTACTTATGGAAATTAAATAAGTTTGTTGAGTGAGATAATTTCCTTTTATATTTTTATAGCTTTATTGCTTAAGAGTATTTGGTACCTTTTAAAAAAACTCCATGAAGTTGAAATTTTTTTCTTTCTCTGTTGGATAGTGTTTTTAGATTAAGCTATTCAGATGGGCCAGCTCAGAATTACCTAGAAAACTGACTCAAAACACAGATTCACCAGCCTCATCACACCTCCACTAGTTTCTGAGATATCCCCAGATGATTCTGATACAAACTACAGTGTGAACAGGTAGCTGAAGATAATTATAATATAAACTGGAGTTTGAAAACCACTGCTCTAAGCATTGTGGACATCTCAGAATGTAAAGTTGATTTGTTGAGTAAAGCAGTGAGAAAGATCCCCCACACTCCACCACACCTTGCTATTCTTTACTTTGTTAACAATGGAAGTTTATTTTTCTATTTAAAAAAAAAAAGTTTGTATTTTTGCCATTTCATGTTTAGATCAGTTTAGCCTCCTTATTAGTGACCAAACAATACTCTTTCATCACCCTGTAGTAAGGCTCAGAGAGCCTTCTCAGTGGGAAAGCTCCACCTTTGCATAACAATCCTGACACTTGATTTCCTGGTTGTGGTTAAGAATAGTTCCATCTGAACTTGATTCAGGGGAGGATTGTGTGCTGGCTGCAGGGCCACTGATTGATTTAAAAAATGTATGGTTTGCTTTCTAAAAGGGGTTGGCTGCCACTGTGTTTATGAGTCACTTTATTTTAACATGAAGAGGAACTGGAGAAGGAATTGTTTTGAAAGATTTTGTTCTATTAGCCCTTTTATCTCCATCAGCTCTTTAGAGAATCAGTGCAACCTTATCACCATTGGAGGGAAATGTTCATTCCACTAGAGACTTGTCTATGTGTGAGAAGTTAACTTTCTCTATTAGAGGGCTACTGATGGGTCACCAAATGCCTTAGGTGAAACATGTTTATGGCTTTTAGGTAAGTTTTCATGATTCTCTACACTGCTGTTCAACCTGCAAATGTCTCTTTCAAATGCAAAATGGATACATGTTATAGTATAGGCAATGAGGTGATTTCTTTATTAGAAATTTAGTCCATCAGTTGTGCTAGTGTTTAGAGGAACAAAAATGCATCACGGAATTCTAACACTCAAAGATATATTGGGAAATTAGTTTCCCAGCTTTCTTAGGTGCCCCTGAAGCAAACTTTTACTGATAACTGTACACACACATTTATTTATTTCTTCTCTTTTTCCCTCTCCATACCTCTCAATCTTTTTTGTCTTCAGCCAATTCTTTTCTATTTTCTTTCTTCCTTGCCTGACTGAGGTCTATCACTGTTATCCAATAAAATCCAAAAACATAACATATGTAATACCTAGTCTAGTTCATCTATCTGCATAGAGAACCACATAAGCCTTTTACAAATACACTGAGGTGTAGAAAGAACTACTCAGGCTATTAGCACAAAGAAACTTGTTTATAAATTATGGTTATGCAAGTAGCAATGTGACCGAAGACATTGGTTCTCAGCCTATCACACTCTCATTTTTTTCATGTGTAAAATAGGACTTAGGATTTCTGCATCACAGCATTAAAGTTACAACCGTTCATGACAGGCATTCAGTAAAAGCTGCCCTTAAAACTGATTAATTCTTGGAAGAATTAATTACTTAACTCTCTACATGAGATCATTCTTTATAAAACTGGGGATAGAATTGAAGTTATAAAATATCTTCTGTGCTTGGTATGGATTAAATACAATATCACAGGCACAGTGTCATGTGATGTGTGACATTTATTATATGTTCATTGAATGAATTTTATGCAGATTAACAGAAAAAATGTTAGTGGTAATGAGATCATTCATTCTGAATTATCCAAGATAGACTATTTGGAATGAGGACTGTAACCATATCTCCTGAAAAAAGTCACATAAAGTACAACATATTTGTGTACCATCTATATTTCCTGGAAGTAAACTAAAACATTTTTTATTTGATCTCTAGGCCCGATTTTAGATCGGGACATGTGATCACCTTAGTTCCTGAGAATCGTGTAAAATGGCAGAATAATTTGCTGAGGGCTTTCTTGCCTGCCACAGCAATATTCAAGTCCCAGAGGCAGAAAAATGGTATAAAGCAGGGGTCCCCAACTCCCGGGCCGCAGACCCATATGGGTCCGCGGCCTATTAGGAACGAGGCCGCACAGCAGGAGGTGAGCAACCGGTAAGTGAGCAAAGCTTCATCTGCTGCTCCCCATCACTGGCATTACAGCCTGAACCATCCCCCCACCACTATCCGTGGAAAAATTGTTTTCCAAAAAACTGGTCCCTGGTGCCAAAAATGTTGGGGACCGCTGGTACAAAGGATAGTGAGCTGGAGGTTAATCTCAAGGAAGAGGTCTGATAACCAATCCACTGTGGATACACCTCCAGAGCCCCATTCTGAAAGCTGATAGCTAAGTGCCTCTAAATGAGCCTTCTTCACTGGTATTTAACAGTAGAGTTTCTGGGAAGGCAAAACTTTTTTGATTAATGAAGATATTTTGTTTGTTAAGTATAATTAAATGCTCTGCACTTGACAAGAAACATTTAAAGCTGTGCTATGTCATTTGAAGGCCAGATTATTGATTTAAAGAAAATTAGAGCAGTTTGGAGCTGGAATGAATACACTGCCACTTACCTCTCCTTTCTTTCTCCCCGTTTAATTCTCTACCTCATTGGCTACCATATTGGATATATAGAGCAGAGAGAGCAAATATATCAGCTCTGTGACATTCTAATGAGAAGCAGTTAATATCTGTATAAGAACATGGGTCAAGGAAGAGACCCATGATACTATGTGAGCCTGAGAAAGGCTCCATATACCATGGACCACTGGGACAAAAGCAAAAGACAGCAATACGTTTTGAAGATTTTTGTTTTAATTTAATAAAATATGAACATTACCTATTAAAATAAAGCTATTTTAAATTAGACTTTTCATATATGTTTCTTTTGCTTTATAGTATCTGTGTTTACATCTGAAATGTTACCTAGTTAGGCAAGGATGAGACCATATATGATTAAGCTCTTATGAGGTCAAATAAAATAACCTACCTGAATCACAAGAATTTGTGATACTGTTATGAAAACCCAGATACCTGTAACCAATTCTATATATTTAGCTGAATAAAAAACAAAATGAAAAGGTAAAACCAAACTTGTGAAGTAAGCATACTCGTATTATGAAGATAGCAATGAAAATGAAGTAGATAAATAACATGAATGCCTTGAACATACAGTGCATATTTTATTATTTCTTTTTCAAGTTAGAGAAAGTTATAAGGGCAAAGGAGCAAAGATTACATTGTTCTTTATCCATTAGTTTGCAGGAAGAGAAAGGCCCCTGTTTTTATTTGACCTTATATTGATTTAGTTCTTCACATAGAAGTTCAAAACCTCTCCTCCCTCCTTTTTTTTCCCCAAAGAAGATTTTATTCTGGCAATCTTGTTTTCTCAACAAAGGTTTATTTCAAAGGGAAAAAATCCCTGATGATCACAATGGATGACAGAGGATGCCTTCTCCTTTTTCTTTGGGGGAAAAATAATCTATTTGCAAAATAATTGGGAAGTTCAACCAAAAGGTAAATTTGTCCTGGACAAATATATAAAGAGCTACTACAGAAAAGAATTATATTATACCAAAGGAGAAAAAGGAATCTAAGAATTCTTAATAGGCCTATATTTTTCTCATAAATGCTTTTGACTTATAGTAAGACTATATCAGCCATATATCTATAATATGTGCAAAAAAATTCTGGATTCAATACTTCCTGAAGCATCATATCTATACTTCAATATCAGATCGATACCTAGGTGATACTTCAAAAGTTTGTTATATCTGGCAACAATAAACCATAGTTGAATGAGGGAGATTGAAATCAGATTTCCAGTTCAGCTGAAATGATTGTGCTTTCTGTATCCTCATTACAGGAAAACATGAACCTGGAGCTATCTTCACAAATGAACAAACAAAACAAAACAAAACAAAAACCTAGTGACTGCAAACCATCCGGCTGACAAATCACTGATAGATATAATCACAAGTACTATCTACAAACCAGCTATGAGCTCAATTAACCTGGATATTTATTGTAGGCCTTCCTGTTTCTTATGTGGTTCTTTATAAATCCTTGTGATTACTGCCCCTGTTAAATGCTAGAGATGTAATAGAAGGGGTCCAAATACAGTTCACAAGCATTTATCCATTCAAAAAATATCATTAACCACCAGCTAAGTAACAAGCACTATGCTAACTGGATACAAGGGAAAACAAAAAATGGAAAGAAGGAAGGAAAGAGGAGAGGGAGAGGGAGAAGGAGGGAAGGAGGTAGAAAAGAAGGAAGAAAGAAAGAAGGGCAGGGAGGAAGGGAGAGAAGGAAAGGTAAAACCCCTGCCCTCATGAAATTTGCAGGTTAATGGGAGTGATAAATAACAATAGATAATAATACATTCAAATTAGCAAATGTGATAAATGCTAAAAGTAAGAGGTATATCATGTGATGAAAGCATACAATAGGAAAATGTGATTTTAAGGAATTTAAGAAGACTTCCCTTATGTGACAATTGAGCAAAGACATAAAACATCAACAATTGAAAGATAGAGAAGAGTGTTTCTGGGATTTGTTTCTATTCTGTATACCAGTCTGCATTCCTATCCTTGAAAACTGGCATGAACCAGGGAAGAACCAAAATGATTTGGTTCTTTACCCATCTGTTCTGGAGCATCTTTCAGAACCAGAAGCAGCCCTAAACTGCCTGCATTGACATCCTTTCCTCTGTGTCACTCCCAGTAATTCCCCCAAGGTCTAGAAAGACACCTTCCAAAAGGAGTTTACTCCTGATTCAATATGTACCCATCCTCATGCAATGATTTGCCAGTGAAGGAGAAAAAGAAAGAAAGAAGCCTTTTATAATTCATTTATCCTTCTCATCAAAAGTGATAATCTTTGACATGTAAAATAAGTCTTCCTTTCAAGTTTTGAGTTTAGTTCTCTCTCTCCTTACATTACTAAGATACAACCTCACTAAAATCCTTACTTTTCTTGACAGTCTAGCCCTACCATACCACCATCATATATTTGGTTCACAGAAGCACAAATATAAAAATAATTAAGTCAACAAATATATTTTTGAACTCAATTATTTACATAAATGAGGCATAAAAATATGTTTCTCCTGAAACATTTAAATATTTGTTTTGTTATGTCCAAAGACATTTGGTTTCTTTTTCCCTATGAGTATTTATGTGATATAACCCAGGTTGGATTATTTTGGTCAATAGATAATATTATGCCAGTATTATTTTTAAGGGCTTCATTTTGTTTGGTTATTAATTTTTTAAAAAGACTTTTCAGCTGCAGAAACAAAGGTTACATGAAGTAAGCTATAATTTTTCCCAAAGATCATAATTTTATACTCTTTTGAGTCTTAAAGATGTACATTTGAAAACGAGCTTGAGAATGGGACTTCAATCGTCAGTTTCTTAAATAGCCAAATATGTAATTAATGAATGCCTACATTTTAAAATTTGTCTAGTTTATTAAGTAATTTTTTCATCAAGCTCTAACCATTCTTAATTTAGTACTCTGCCATTCATTTCCCTACTAGGCTTGTCAAAGACTCAATTCTTTATTTCCTTCATTCAGTATGCATTAGATACTCTTGCTTATGTTCTGTGTATAATGTATCTTGCTTTGACTATTTAAATGTACGTAATTTAGGTGGTCTTATACATTTGTTAATTTTTTTCTCTTTTCTGTGACTTTCCCATTTGTATTTTATTTCCTTACATAGATTTTTAACCAAATAAATGTTCTTTTCTTGCCTTTTTTTATTTGGCCCTATTTTGTTTTAATATTCAGAATCCTCTGACATTTAGAGGCATATCATTATGTGAAAATTGTCACTTCAATCATATGTTGGTTTATGATGGCAAATATTAAAGTAATATGAATATAAAATATAGGCATAGGTTTAAGTAAATGATGGAATCTTTACATATTAGGCCATCATGTAGCAGTTAAAATGATAATTGCAAAGAGTTTATAAAAACAGTGTGGATGCTTATGCCATCGTGATAAGCAGAAAAGACAAGTTATGTTATTTGATATACAATATTATGGACCTGTAGAAACAAATTAAAAAAGAACACTGTGTAGAAAAAAATGCAGGAAATAAGTGAAAGGAACAGTGATTATTTCTGGAGAGTGGGACTATGTAGGTGACTTTTTTCTGTTTTTCTGTATTTTCCAACTTCAGAAAATAAACACATTTTTAATGAAAGTTAATATTTTACTGCTTTCTCTAAATATGGGCTTTACTCATCAAAGCTTTAGAAATACAGATTTAAAATGACAAATTTTTATCTTTACCATAGACTTCTATGTCAGATTCCTGATATTTATGTCCCTGTATAATCACTTCCCCTTGAAAGTGTGCTGGACCAAATGAGTTGCATCTAATAAATATGATACAGTAAACAAGAGGGGATGTCACCTCCAAGATTAGGTTAAAAAAACTAGGGCTTCTGACTGACTTACTCATGCTCTCTCTCTGACCTTCTCTTTTTGCTCAGTCTGATAAGAACAGCTCTGTTGGAAGGGCTTTCACAACAAGCCACTGAGGGTGGCCTCCTACTGATAACCAGTGAGGGAACAAAGCAATCAGTTGAATGTATTTTAAGAAACTGAACCTTGACAACAACCACATAAGCTGGGTGGTAAGTAGGTGGTTGTTCATTATGCTATTTTCAATACTAGTCTGTATGACATTCAGTGTAAAGTATTTCAATATAAAAAGTAAAAAACCAAGTCTAAAATGTTTGAAGAGGTAAAAGTTTGTTATAAATTCATGACTCAACATAACCTTATTCTTATATTTAGGGTTTATTATAATATTCTTTTCTAACACTCAAACTTATTTGCAGAGATAATTGTTGGGTTGATATTTTTTATACAACTTAAGAGCACTAGACATTTAAAAGCCTTGTGGTTTTCCACAGTTGTCAACAATGAAAATTTAAGTTTAGATGTCAGTCCTTGTGACCGCCTTCTTTCTCTATCAACTTTGCCTGGCTCATACCCTCACTTCTTTCATGTGTCTGTTCCCCACAGATCTCTTCTCTCTACTTCTTATTCTTTGTAGCAAATTAGAATGTATATTTGTTTATTTTGGATTTCCCATAATTGGAATGTAAGTTCTATGATAGTAGACTGTTGTATTAACCACTGTATGGCTCACACTTAGGAGAGCTCCTGGCATATATTAAGTACTAAATCAATACTTCATCAATGAATGAATTAATGAAAAATAAACAAAGGACTCTTTAAAATCATTTTACACAGATGTCAGATTTATTAAAGTCATTTGTTAGTTTTCACATGAAATAAAGTGGAACAGAAAGATAAGACTGAAAGTGCAAAAAATAGAAATCATGTCTGTGTATGGATATAAACATGTACGCACACATGCAAATCCATGTTTGTCTATCTGTGTTTATACTTTTATAAAGTGTGTGTATATGTACATGTAATACCTATATACACATATTTTTTTTCAGTCAGGAGGACATGGACTTCTTTCTATTCTGAAGAAGAGAGAAAAACCTTAACAACATATATCTAGATTGTAACTGCTTCATCACTTGAAATTTAAACTATCTGACTTTCTAGAAAGTCGGGAACTTTTCTTTTTTTTTTTTTTTTTGATGTGGACCGTTTTTTTCAAAGTCTTTATTGAATTTGTTACAATATTGTTTCTGTTTTATGTTTTGGTTTTCTGACCCTGAGGCATGTGGGATTTTAGTTCACTGACCAGGGATCGAACCTGCACGCCCTGCACTGGAAAGCAAAGCCTTAACCACCTGACCACCAGGGAAGTCCCTAGAAAGGCAGGAACTTTTCAAAGCTTACCTGAGCAATATATATCTTATTATAAATTAAAACAGAACCTATTTGAACAACTAGAATTTTTTGACAATGGCTTCCAAATTATTTAATTAAATTATTAATAATAGTTATTATAATAACTTGTAGAGAAACATTTCTGTACTTAAAAATAATCTGAATATTTTATAGGCTCTTCATTCTTTTCAATTTATTTTTATATTATTTGTATTATGATATAAATAATACCTTAAAGCATTCTTGTTTAAGATTTAAACAAAGTAGGAAGGTGGGTCAAGATTTTGACATAAGAAGACCCTTATCTCACCTCCTCCCACAGATGCACCAAGTCCACAGCAACATATGGATTCATTCCCACTGAAGAAGAACTGAAAACTAGCTGAACAGCTTTGTCCACAACAAGGGATAAAAGAACCACATCTAGAAAGGTAGGAAAGGCAGAGATGCAGTCTCACCAAAAACCCCAACCCCGACACATCAACACATAATAGGGAGGGATTTCATGGGCCTGGAGCCTCTCCCTGGAAAGCAAGGGATTTTTGCCCCACATCAGGCACTCCAGCCCTTGGGACCTGCACCAGAGTGACAAGGCCCTAAAAATGTATGGCTATGGAAATGAACAGGGCTTATATCCAGGGGACACAGGCATCCATGGGGATCTAATACTCCTTTTGAGGGGCTCACATGCAGATTCACTCTTTGCATGAACCATTGCAAAGACAGCAGTTTGAGAGGTGACTGGATTACATGTGAAGAAGATTCAGTTGCTCATCTTAAAATGTCTGCCAGAGGGACAGGGATTAGTTGGGATTTTCATCAGAGACAAAGGCACTGAAAATTGCCACTGTTGGCACTCTACCTTGCTAGCACAGGCCAGTGTACATGGATACAACCTCACTAAAGCTGAAGGCGAGCCCCATCCCCAATGCTCTGTCCCAGTCCTCCCTAAACTCATAGGTGTGCCCAGTCCCCAGCTCTACCTTCTGGAATTGCTAAAACCACAGGCATGTCCCATGCCTCCAGCATTCCTCCCAGGCCTCACTGAAGTCACGGGCATGCCCTGCCCCCATGTCTCCTTTCTGGCATCGCTAAAACCATGGCCATCCCTGTCGTCTTTTGCAATCTCCCTAAAGCCAATCGGTAAGCACAGTCCACACAGGGGATGTCACTTGATTGTCTGGCTCTGGTGGCCAAAGGGGCTTGTGATCCTGGGCCCCAGAGGACTAAAACAATCAGAATGACAGTTCTGGGCATGATACCACACCCAGGGCACTACTCAGACAGCAGACTGAAACACACCCCCAGTCTGCATGTGAAAATTACCCATTTAATTGTCCTGGAGCTTCAACTTGAGGAACAGGCTTCAGATTTGCCACACACCTATACACTACAGAGATGCTCTCAGGGAACAGAGGCAGGGAAACACCATCTGTGAGCCCTTACTCAGCATTACCACAGCTTGCTGGTACCTCCCAGAAAGGAACTTATATGCTCATCTAAAGCCCCAATTTTTGCAATTGTCAGCCAAGGGATGCCTCCAGATCTCCTGGTTTGGAAGTTAGCAGGACCTACGATTGTAGTACCACAGGACCGTATATATTTGCATAATTTAAAAGCTGCTGTCTGGGGATCTGGCTTCCAATCAGCCTGAATCTAGGTGTTGACTGAGATTATTCTTTTTAGAACACTGACAGATCTTCCCACACCCTCAACGAGGAGACCCATCAAGAATAAATCAGGTTACTTAGGTTCAAGAGACAACTGAGGGATTTGGGGTCAAGGGAGACAGATGCAAACATGAAGCTCATGCTGCTTTCTGTGCTGTAGTTGTCCTTTGCCTCTGACCAAGGAGTCTCTTGTCTTTTGCCAGTACCTATGAAACTGAGGAAGGCTAACTTCTTAGTTGGCAAGTAGAATAAAATCTCAGATCCTTAACTGTCCTTGACAGCTTTTGGTGATAGGGAAAGGACGCTGACAGAGAAATGGCTTCTGGAAGAGACAGTATGAGGGCCTTGCAAGCCAGGTTTGGGATATGAAATGACCATCTGAGATCCAGTAGTGCCTGCTATTACACAAATGATGGGGCTGCTTATAAAAGGCCCCCACTGTCCTACCTGTTTACTGAATGTTTAGAGGCTGAGCAATGAGTATAGGAATAAAACAAGCCACCCAAGATGTTCTGATTATCCCTATTCTCCTCCAAGAGGAAGAAGAAAAGGATTTTATCATGACAATGGAGAGCAAGACCCAGGCCCCAGCTACAGGCAATGTGGCTATAGCAACTGAGTCAAGGAGTCTCCAAAGATAAAATAAATGATGTCAACAATGAAGATATAGAAATTTAGGTGGATTGAAAACATTAGAAGTTCATTTATTTAAGACATGAGCAGCTCCCAGGCTTCTCAAAGCTGACAGTGTCTTGTTTACTTGCATGGAGCCACTCTTTCCTTCCATGTCCCCTGTTTCTTCATCTTCTTTTACTCTAGCCTCAGCTTCTTTAAGTACAAAGATAATTAGGCCTGGACCTTGCTCCCAAGGAGGACCAATAACTATATGCACCCAAATATAGGGTGCTGGGGAATTCAGGAAGGGGGAGGATTGAAACTTTGATGACTCTGCTGGATACAGGCACCCAAGTCATCATCCTTCCTGGTCTCATCACAAGAGGGAGGATCCAGATTCAACTGATAGATTTTGGACTGGGTTTCACAGTAAGGAAGCAAAGCTTACATGACCTAGTGAATGGGGTCCTTTTGGCTCATTTAGCGTTACTCTTGCCTCTACATCTAAGCATACAGTAGAAATCGATGTTACATGCTTGTACTTCCTTTTCTATTTTTACCAGTGAGGATTATCCCAATTGGAAACAAGTCACATTTAAAGAAGTGCTAGTACCTTTAGGGCCCATAACCCTATTGACTCCTTGGAGCTACACATCTCTATGAATGATTATTTTTCCAAACAAACCATCTGGCAAAGGGAAGCAGCCTCTACCTGGAGGCATCCCTTGAAGTTCTGGACTCATCACTGATCTTGAAAATCAGCGATTAACTTGCTATTGCTATTGGGGCTCTTGTTGAAATTGGACACCTAACTCAAGGAGGCTTTGTGATTCTCCTGCCTGATATTTCCATTTTTGGGTGGATCAAATCAGACTGAATGACTAATAAGTTGAGAGAGATCCAACAAGCCTAACTTTTTAAATGGAAATAGAACATTCAAGAATACAGCCAGCCTGGTCTCAGTGGCATCTTTATTTTATGTGTAAGTGTGGCAACTCTTCTTTTGGAGGAAATGTTATCACCCACTCTGCCACCTGAAGCAAAGTTGTGGATTCAATGGTGTCCCCAATTCACAGTTTTTCCCCTAAATGCCCAGGCTTGCTTCACTGATAGTTATGCTATTCCTAAACAATAGTGTCCACCGGACTGTGGTAGCTATTAGACCTAAGCCCCAGCTATACAAAATTGAAAATGGATGTGGTCATTCCACTCAGAGGACAGACTTCAGGGCTGTTGTCATGCCTCTTGTCAATACTCTTCTGGATGAACCTTGTCATATTTTTACTATTGCCAATGGCCTAGATGTTCAGTTGCCATTTAGAAAATCAGACTGGCAGATTAAAGACTTCCCTCTTTGGGGCTGCAAGTTGTGGAAACAAGTTGCAGCTACTGGTCAAACTATCAGAGTCATGCATGTAAATGCCACATGAGGGCCCATTCTTAGATAAGACTGACTGGAATCAAGCTGCCACTCAGATCTGTACTGATTAGATTGCCACCAGTGCTGCCTGGATCTGTCACCATACTACACATGGTAACACCTCCACCATCATAGACCATGCACAAAATAAAGGATCTATGTTTCTGATGCAGACACCACCACTGCATACCAGACTTGTGATCCCTGCCAAAAGTTGACTTGGTTATCTCATGGTGGGAGAATCCACAGAGCATAAGTCACATTGTCCTGCCCACTCCTGGAAGAATGACTATATTGAACTTTTGAACACTTCTCAAAGCTAAGTGTATTGCCTAATGGCTGTTGACACTTTTGCAGGCTACAGAGTTTCTGTTTCAGTCAGATTAGCTGATTCTAGTCAGGCCATCGTAGCCCTTAAAACTAATGTTCAACTTTCTGAACCAAATGCAGTCTGACAAATGGTTCACCTTTTATCACAAAAGTGACTCAACAATGGGCTGATGGATGCTTTATGCTTCTTAACACTCACAGATATCTGTTACTGTTGACCTCCTCAAAAATCATATCAAAATGTTTTTTCACTTTATCTTTTCTACCTCCTCCTGATCTACACATCTTAGGAAGGTAGTTCTTTTTTATTTTATTTTATTTTATTTTATTTTATTTATTTATTTATTTATTTTTAACATCTTTATTGGAGTATAACTGTTTTACAATAGTGTGTTAGTTTCTCCTTTACAACAAAGTGAATCAGTTATACATATACATATGTTCTCATATCTCTTCCCTCTTGCGTCTCCCTCCCTCCACCCTCCCTATCCCACCCCTCTCGGTGGTCACAAAGCACAGAGGTGATCTCCCTGTGCTAGGCGGCAGCTTCCCACTAGCTATCTAATTTACA
>NC_041234.1:74956218-74958459 GCF_002837175.3 Physeter macrocephalus | reverse complement strand
AGTGTTCCATGAGCACTTGAGAAGAATGTGTATTCTGTTGTTTTTGGATGGAATGTCCTATAAATATCAATTAAGTCCATCTTGTGTAATGTATCATTTAAAGCTTGTGTTTCCTTATTTATTTTCATTTTGGATGATCTGTCCATTGGTGAAAGTGGGGTGTTAAAGTCCCCTACTATGATTGTGTTACTGTCGATTTCCCCTTTTATGGCTGTTAGTATTTGCCTTATGTATTGAGGTGCTCCTATGTTGGGTGCATAAATATTTACAATTGTTATATCTTCTTCATGGATCGATCCCTTGATCATTATATAGTGTCCTTCTTTGTCTCTTGTTATAGTTTTTACTTTAAAGTCTATTTTGTCTGATATGAGAATTGCTACTCCAGCTTTCTTCTGATTTCCATTTGCATGGAATATCTTTTTCCATCCCCTCACTTTCAGTCTGTATGTGTCCCTAGGTCTGAAGTGGGTCTCTTGTAGACAGCATATATATGGGTCTTGTTTTTGTTTCCATTCAGCCAGTCTGTGTCTTTTGGTGGGAGCATTTAATCCATTTACATTTAAGGTAATTATCGATATGTATGGTTCTATTACCATTTACTGAATTGTTTCGGGTTGTTCTTGTAGGTCTTTTCCTTCTCTTGTGTTTCTTGCCTAGAGAAGTTCCTTTAGCATTTGTTGTAAAGCTGGTTTGGTGGTGCTGAACTCTCTCAGCTTTTGCTTGTCTGTAAAGGTTTTAATTTCTCCATCAAATCTGAATGAGATCCTTGCTGGGTAGAGTAATCTTGGTTGTAGGTTTTTTTCCTTCATCACTTTAAATATGTCCTGCCACTCCCTTCTGGCTTGGAGAGTTTCTGCTGAAAGATCCGATGTTAACCTTATGGGGATTCCTTTGTGTGTTATTTGTTGTTTTTCCCTTGCTGCTTTTAATATGTTTTCTTTGTATTTAATTTTTGACAGTTTGATTATTATGTGTCTTGGCGTGTTTCTCCTTGGGTTTATCCTGTATGGGACTCTCTGTGCTTCCTGGACTTGATTGACTATTTTCTTTCCTATATTAGGGAAGTTTTCAACTATAATCTCTTCAAATATTTTCTCAGTCCCTTTCTTTTTCTCTTCTTCTTCTGGGACCCCTATAATTCGAATGTTGGTGCGTTTAATGTTGTCCCAGAGGTCTCTGAGACTGTCGTCAGTTCTTTTCATTCTTTTTTCTTTTTTCTGCTCTGCAGTAGTTATTTCCACTATTTTATCTTCCAGGTCACTTATCTGTCCTTCTGCCTCAGTTATTCTGCTACTGAGCCCATCTAGAGTATTTTTCATTTCATTTATTGTGTTGCTCATCGTTGCTTGCTTCCTCTTTATTTCTTCTAGGTCCTTGTTAACTGTTTCTTGCAATTTGTCTATTCTATTTCCAAGATTTTGAATCATCTTTACTATCATTATTCTGATTTCTTTTTCAGGTAGACTGCCTATTTCCTCTTCATTTGTTAGGTCTGGTGTGATTTTATCTTGCTCCTTCATCTGCTGTGTGTTTTTCTGTCTTCTCATTTTGCTTATCTTACTGTGTTTGGGGTCTCCTTTTTGCAGGCTGCAGGTTCGTAGTTCCTGTTGGTTTTGGTGGCTGTCCCCAGTGGCTGAGGTTGGTTCAGTGGGTTGAGTAGGTTTCTTGGTTCGTAGTTCCCGTTGGTTTTGGTGGCTGTCCCCAGTGTCTAAGGTTGGTTCAGTGGGTTGAGTAGGTTTCTTTGTTGGGGGGACTAGTGCCTCTGTTCTGGTGGGTGAGGGTGGATCTTGTCTTTCTGGTGGGCAGGTCCACGTCTGGTGGTGTGTTTGGGGATGTTGGTAGCCTTATTATGATTTTAGGCAGCCTCTCTGCTAATGGATGGGGCTGTAGACCTGTCTTGCTCTTTGTTGGGGATAGGGTGTCCAGCACTGTTCGTTGCTGGTCCTTGAGTGAAGCTCGGTCTTGGTGTTGAGATTGAGATCTCTGGGAGATTTTCACCGTTTGATATTGCGTGGAGCTGGGAGGTCTATTGTGGACCAGTGTCCTGAGGTTGGTTCTCCCACCTCAGAGACACAGCCCTGATGCCTGGCTGGAGCACCAAGAGCCTTTAATCCACACATATCAAAATAAAAGGGAGAAAAAATAGAAAGGAAAGAAAAGCAAGGAAGGAAGGAAGGAGGGAGGGAGGAAGGAAGAAAGGAAGGAAGGAAGAAAGGAAGGAAGAAATGAAGGAAGGAA
>NC_041234.1:74947189-74955599 GCF_002837175.3 Physeter macrocephalus | reverse complement strand
GGGAGGGAGGGGCACGGATGCGGGGCGAGCCTGCGGCGGCAGAGGCCAGCGTGACACTGCACCGGCCCGAGGCGCGCCGCGCGTTCTCTCGGGGAAGCTGTCCCTGGATCCCGGGACCCCGGCAGTGGCGGGCTGCACAGGCTCTCGGGAGGGGCGGTGTGGAGAGTGACCTGTGCTCGCACACAGGCCTCTTGGTGGCTGCAGCAGCAACCCTAGTGTCCCATGCCCGTCTCTGCTGTCCGCGCCGACAGCCGCGGCTCGCGCCCGTTTCTGGAGCTCCTTTACGAGGTGCCCCTAATCCCCTCTCCTCGCGCCCCAGGAAGCAAAGAGGCAAGAAAAAATCTCCTGTCTCTTCGGCAGCTCTGTGCCCGTTTCTGGAGCTCCTTTACAAGATGCGCTTAATCCCCTCTCCTCTCGCACCAGGAGACAAAGAGGCAAGAAAAAGTCTCTTTTCTCTTCGGCAGCTCCGCGCCCATTTTAGGAAGGTAGTTTTGTCACTGAATTTAGTGTTCTCCACAAAGGAGTCATCTCCTCTCAGCAGCTTCTTAGAAAATCATCAGGACAAAAGGAATGGAGGTCGTTATAATGCCCTATATTGGAAATTCATGATTTGGCCCTGACCATTCCTGAGCATATGTGGTTCTTTCACTCAACAATAGCAACTGACTCCTCCATATGAAAGGTCTAGGTGTAAATAGATGACTGGGGAAAAAAAGGTAAAGTATGGTTACTGGAGTAGAATACACTGATATTGTGAAGGCGGAAGGAGAGGAACACCTTACATCCTAGGCGGTATAGGCAAGGGAAGGCTATTGAACTTCTGTCTTTCAGAACCACCCTGGAGCCTTTCTCACAAATATAAATGTCCTTGTTTGGCTTTCCTAAACTCTTGCTGGAAGCTTAAATTTAACTGACAACTGATTCTTCTAGCCTATTAGCTAGATCCAACCATGAATTAATCACTATCCCCTTTAACCTTACTGAGAAGTATATCGGAAACAACAGGAGATGGTTCTAGCTCCTGCATCTTCCATGCATAATCTCAGATGTTCCCCCTTCTCAGTCATTCTGTTAGGTGGATGATTGCCACCTTGCTGATGATAGTCATGTAGCACAGGTTTAACTGACTGCCCTCAGGCAGACCCTCCAAAAACAAGGACTATGTTCAATTACTAAACTGAATCTGGAATGTTAACGTTTACCTGTTGGCTGGGAGGCTGCATTGGAAGCATTATAAACCTGTGTCCTCTCATTAATGTAGGCACCACTGGTGGGGCCACACACATTGTAAACAATGCTTTCTTTCCATGGGCATCATGTGTAACACCTGTTCTTCTTGTGTGGCAGCCAGGCATTAAATTGCCTCTCTGCAGAAAATATGGTGATATGCACCTTAGTTAGGGATGGTTATAAAAGGACTTCGAGTATTAAGAAAGCAGTGCACTGGCCATGGAATACATGCAAGTCAGTCTCAACTCACTGGCCAGGGTTGTTGTGGAAGATAGAATTGTCCTAGATTTCCTCTTTATGAATCAAGGTGGATTCTGTACAATCACATCCTTTCGTAACTGTACTAATACCTTGGGGCAAGTAGAAATGTCAATAAAAAATACTTATGGGTAAATCCACCTGGCTTTCTGTTATAGACTGAATATTTGTGTCTCCCTGCTCCCCAGATTCATATATTGAAGTCCTAATATCCAACGTGATGGTATTTAGGATAGGACCTTTACAGAAGTAATTAACATTAGATTAAGTCATAAGGATTATTGTCCTTATAAGAAAGGACACCAGAGAGCTTGTACTCCCCCTACCATGGCACACACAGAAGAAAGGCCATATGAAGACCCAGCAAGAAGGCAGACATCTGCAAGCCAAGAAGAGAGCTCTCACCAGAAACCAAATTGGCCAGAACCTTGATCTTGGATTTCTAGCCTCCAGACTATGAGAAAATAAATTTCTGTCATTTAAGTCATCCAGTCACACATTTTGTTATGGTGGCCCAAGCAAACTAAGACACTTGCTAAGGTAGATCCTGGATGGGTTATGGTATTTGTTCAACTGGTTAGATTCAGTAATTTGAGACTGGGGAAGGTACATGGTTGAAGGCAGTATGTTGGTTTCATCCTTATGCTTGGAGCCCTATTGATAGTAAAATTAATTAAATGTTGTATGAGACAAATTGATCCTAGCCCTATTGGTCAGATTAATCTGAGTAATGGAATACTCATGGGAAAATTTTGACAGGTGTCAAAATGTAGAAATGAAAGATGGGTATTGTTGGGAGACGATTTATCAGCTCCTTGTTTTTGGAAAATTAAGGTGTTTCAAGTATTTTCCTACTACAACAATGTTGCAGAAAAAAATCCTTATCTATCTATCTTGGTACATATGTGTGAGTGTTTCTGCAGGAGAGAGAGAGAGATTTCTTGTAATAGAAATGTTATTTTAGATATAATCATTTATATGCCAAAAAGCTGTAATCATTTACACATCTGTCAATATGTCTTGAGAATACCTCTTTGCCTATAGTTGAAAAAGACTATGTTGTTTTAATTTTAATTTCCTGATAGCTTGTGAGACTGATGACTTTGTCATGTTTATTGAAGACATTTCTTCTATAAATATTATTTTTATGTGCCTGGAAAATTTTCTTTCAGGTAGTTTTATTTTTTATTGAATTATAAAAACTCTTTATATATATGAATTTTACTTTCCTTTGTTGTACATTATGAAAATATACATTCCAATTATATAACTTGTTATGAAGCTATGCTAGTGGTGTTTAAGTCATACAGAGATTTGAAAATTTTATAGTCAAATTAGTCAATCTTTATGGCATATCGATTTTCTGTCTTGTTTAGGAATACCTTTGCTACTCTACAGTTATTCTTCTATATATCATCCTAATTTCTTCTAATACTTCTCAAATTTTCTTGTTTATTCAAACAGATCATTGCAATAGACCATAATCACGTCTTCTGTAAATATCTACCATGTGAGAATTTAACTTTGCAATTATTATGCACTCAAAATTTTATCATTTTGAGTGTGTTAAATGCCATCTGTTATTTCTCTTTTAGTTAATTGTCCATGTTTATTGGAAGGTAAAAATATAATATTCTTTCTGAATTTATACAGCACACTTTCAACAGGGCAGTGGAAATTATGTTTGATCTTTCATAGAGATATTCCAAAATTGACCCAGAATTTACTGTGCAACTATTTTTAGATGAGCATTATATAGCCCACGGCGGTGAAGATTCTTGTCCAAGGTCATAGTCCCAGTTATTATACGTGTGTGTGTGTATGCTCATGTTTTCTCACTGAACCACACTGACTATTAATTGAGGCCAAAAAAGGAAATTGTTTATAGAGAAATATGTGTGAAAGTTACAGAAGAAAGATTTTAATCAAAATTATGTATTTAATTTCTCCACTTCCGTTACGCAGCTGGAATCTGAGTTCTTCCTCATTCTACTGTTTTGGATGAGAACAGCTGCTTGTGATGACATCGGCAGTCTTCTCCAGCCTTCTGCTTCAGGCAGCAGTTTATGCCTTTTTCTTTGAAATTAGCTGAAACCATTTTAAGCATTTTCCCATTTCCTCTAGGCACATGCAATTCCAGGATAAGGATTACAGCATCTGTCTTTCTCAAGATTATGTGAAGTTTTTTACCATGTTTCTTGATTACTTGAAGGCCAGAAAATAAAAAAGGTGAGAAGAGAAGTTTGTAGCTAGATTAGATCAAGACATAAAAACAAATAGGAAGTGGTCAACATTTAGAGTGTAGAGGAGGGAAGGAGCACTTGGAGAGAAACAGGGCTATTTCACATCAAAGGTGGCTCCACATTGAGAATTGAAATACCATGTGCCTAAAAGATTTAACTTGGTGGGTAACAGACACCACGAAGAGACTGTTCCTGTTCTGGGTTGGTGAAAGAATCTGGTATGCTCTGGATTTTCTTGCTGTACGAATTCCTTTGAGGACCATTTTTGCCCACCCAGGCTGCATGGGAGAGGAGCAGAGCTGCTGCCGCACTTGTTTTGCTGGCTCGCTGTGATCCTTCATCACTCTCGGCCTCCAGAGGGGAGTGAACACTGCCTCTGGGCGTGACATCCCAAGTCCAGGGACCCATTCCGTGCTGTGGGCACCCCCTCAGCCATCACAGCAGAACAGGCGCATCCTGTTCTAGTCAGTCTGCCATTCTTCTCACCTGGTGCCACTCAATAAAACCTATTAGTACTCTCCATTGCTGATGTTCTTATAATGTATGGATAGGTAGAGACCTCTGGAAGTTTCCTGAGAGAGAATTTGGCTGGAAGTTGACAATTGAGAAAAACAAGAAAGGCATGGTCATAATAGTAGAAAGAAGATTTTAGCAATGCCAGAGAAGAAAAATACAAGTCTACCACAGAATACAGAAAGGAATTCAATCCAGAGAATAGAAGAATAAAAAGCGTCTCAAAACACATATGCATGTTCATGTGCATACACACAGAGAGAAGAAGGTTGCCAAGTTAATGGTGGGGAAAAATATAATACTTTAGGGTAGTGGAAATCTAGATGTAATCATTTACTCCTATATAAGATAAACTTACTCTTAAAATTAATAATGCAAATACCCTTGCCAATAATGGGATAAAGTGCATTCTCTAAGCCTGAGCCACAGTATGAAATAGGTGATGCCATTTGCACTTTCTTATTTCACCGGATTACCCTAAAATTCTAGCAGTGTTCAGTCTTGTAGCGTCCAGCCATCATGTGGACACCAGCTATTCCCCATTATAGTGCTACGGGATTATGTCCTTCCCCAGGTATTAACACTGTACAAATTACTGCCCAGCATTAAAAACCACATTCTCCATGAAGTCTTCCTTAAGCTCCTCTCTTCACAGTTAGGCTAGTTATTTCCTGGTTCTGAGCTCTCTTACAGGTTCTGCATCTCTATTATTGTACTAACAACACTGTGCTGTAATTGTCACGTTCTTTGTCTCTTCCACTAGATTGTGGGCTCCTTGGTGGTACAAGCCCTATTTTTGTTAACCCCAGCCCTATACCTATACCTAAAAAAGAAGAGAAACTCAGTAAATGTTTAAAGGAATCATTATCCATTTTTATTATTATTACCTACGATTTGTGATTTTTTTTCTCTCTTCAGTGTTCTCCCTCAGAGATGTTATAGCTTAAGAATTCTGATCTTGTCTAACATGCGAGTTGGTGTAGTATGACCTGAACAATTGGGCACTACTTCTGTGTAGTTTTTATTTATGATAAAGAGCCCTTCATCATTTTATCTGAGAACATCTAAGCTTTCTTTCTCTGCCCGTTATACTCTACTCTTTTCTTTAATGTTTCATTTTCTGAATCACTAGGTATGTTACATCAACTACTTGATTGTTAAATGTGTTTTTTCTATGACAAATAATAACAGTACTTTTCCATTTTATTGTATGTTGATATCTCACATTATAGTCCAAGGATCTGGGAATGAATAAGTGTTATTGAAAGACCTACTGCAACAATATTTTAGCTGTGTTGATTTCCGTCATGTGAGTTGTATGAGAAACATCAGATATGTCATTAAATATTTTTAACTACACTGAAAAAAATGAAAATATGAGACTACTGTTCTGATTAAGGGGTAAGTGAACTGATTTTTATTCTGGAAGGGGGAAAAGATACTTTTTAGAAATTGCTATGATCATCAACTCTTTCTATAGTACTGGCTTTGGTGAAGTACAGAAAGTTCTGGCACAAATATATTTTGCACTACTATACTATTCATACAAGCTCTTCTGGTTTTCATAGTGTATGGAAATACCTAGAGAGACTATGCTCCAAATGGTAAAACCCTGTGTGATTAAGCAGCCAAGAATGGTCCCAAGTTACCTCATGAAGTAGGTGATTCCATTTGCACTTCTCCATAACCATTGTGGGTGTTTACTACTATCAAACTCTAGAAGTATTCTGTGTCCCATTATTCCAAGGTCTGGCTTTTAGCTGGCTGCCAACTAATACCAGTTATTGTGCCAGAGGATGATGTCCTAAGGAGTGTTACTCACAGTGAGGTCTGCTGATGTCTTGCATTAGAATTATCTCTAAAATGCAGCTCCCTGGGTTAAACTCCAGAATGACTGAATCAGAAGATCTGGAGGTACAGTACAGAATCTGCCTCTTTAATAGGCTCCCTGGGTAATTCCAATTCAAAATACAGTTTGCAAACTACTGACCTATGCTATTTTCTTTCCTCACATAATAAATATCTAAAGGAGTCAATCCCTAGTGATAGATTTACAGGTACAATGGCCCAAAATGGAAGAAGCAATCTTTGTAGGAAGTATTTGATCCTTTCCATCACCTCACAAATCTAGCTTATCATGTAAAATTATTTTATAATTTCTTCATAATTATAATTTTATAATCAAAGTACTGTTGGGCACATAATGTATACGTGCTTATAATGTTCAAATGCATCCCCTTTTACCCCTATTGAAGCTAAAAAGATAAATATGCTCCTATATGAAGATGGAAGAGTTTTACTGTAATGATCTAATTGTGGACGTAAGAAATGACTGGTCTCACTACACAATTGTTTCCAGGATAACTGGTTTAAGATCTACTTTTGCAAAGATCATCATTTTTGGTAGGTGTTTCCCAATACTTGACTGGCTTATTGATAACCACCCTATACAACAGAAAGCTTTCTTCAGTTAACTACGATTATGTTTTGCAAGGAGCCAGTCTTAGAGAGGTCACCAGAAAATGACAATGCTTGAGTTTTAAGAGTGTATTCAATGAGTTTTAGTTGGTAAATAAGTAAGGTATTTGGTTATACACTGCTTACAAAAATAATGTAAGTTAAAAATAATAAGGAAATGCACTATGATCTAAAACTTTGTGAACCTGACTGCTTGTTTCTTTATGGGATGAAGCATAACTATGTGGGGGAGAAATCTTATTCCTTCCTGTGGAGACTCCCTTAGCTCACTTTTTGTAAAAAGAAATTCAGTGATTTCCTCTTCAGGTAAGTGTCCTCCATTTTATTAAGAGGACTTAGATTCCATCCTAGTTTAGTTGATTATTAAAGCATGTCTGCCTATATCAGAAAAGCAATATAGATTAACTTCACTCCCAGACTTGCCAAAGAGTATTACCTAAAAGCTTCTATCATGAAATACAGGTCAAAACTTAGATGAGAGACTATCTCTGGAAGATTGCCTGAAAGAACTAAAGGCAATCTGTTCCTCTAGATAATCTTCAGGTTGACTTTGGTTCAAGCCAGTCTTGGATGATATTGCTTGCTCCATTACCCACTTCTAGTCCCAAAATAAGCAAAATCTCTTTTATGGAACTAGGTTTAGGCATAATGGCATAATACCAGTGTTATACATTGAAATATATTATACAATGACCTGGTGATATTGGTTGTTTTATTTAAAGTTGTTAAGGATATTATTCATTACATTATACACTATAATACACATGAAGAATCACAATAAAATTTCTCTCTGGTTGAACTTGTGAAAATAATTTTAAATCTTTTGAACAGTTTTTTTAACTGTATAGTCTCCAGCTCATGTAACAAGTTTTTTTTTTCTCTACTTCCCAGCATGCAATTTCAGTACTAACCTCACCTCTGGATTAATTTTACTTCACTAAACTTTGTAATTCCTTCATCATGATTTCCTCATTTATTTAAAGAAAGTCTTCTTGGGCTGCTCATATTTGTGTATACTCTTAAATATGTTATATAAAAAGGCAGCATATAAATAAGCATAATATTCATAAAGTTGATTCTAGAGAAAAGCATGATTTTTAATGGTTCTGAAATCTCTTGCTATAGAGAAAAAGGCTAAAAGACCAGTCTACCATAACATCAGCTCTCCAGGTATCAAAACAGACCAAATATGCAGAAATTACTATTTATTTTCTAGATCCATCTTGAATCCTCAAGGGTATACTAAAGATTGCTGCTCTGTCCATATATATATATATATTTAACATCTTTATTGGAGTATAATTGCTTTACAGTGGTGTGTTAGTTTCTCCTTTACAACAAGGTGAATCAGTTATACATATACATATGTTCCCATATCGCTTCCCTCTTGCGTCTACCTCCCTCCCACACTCCCTATCCCACTCCTCTAGGTGGTCACAAAACACCTAGCTGATCTACCTGTGCCATGCGGCTGCTTCCCACTAGCTATCCACCCGATGTTTGGTAGTGTATATATGTCCATGCCACTCTCTCACTTCGTCACACCTTACCCTTCCCGCTCCCCATATCCTCAAATCCATTCTCTAGTAGGTCTGTGTTTTATTCCCATCCTACCCCTATTCTCTTAATGACATTTTTTTTTCTTAGATTCCATATAAATGTGTTAGCATACGGTATTTGTTTTTCTC
>NC_041234.1:74945837-74947116 GCF_002837175.3 Physeter macrocephalus | reverse complement strand
TCCATTGTATATATGTGCCACATCTTCTTTATCCATTCATCTGTTGATGGACACATAGGTTGCTTCCATGCCCTGGCTATTGTAAATAGAGCTGCAATGAACATTTTGGTACATGAATCTTTTTGAACTATGGTTTTTCTCAGGGTATATGACCAGGAGTGGGATTGCTGGGTCGTATGGTAATTCTATTTTTAGTTTTTTAAGGAACCTCCATACTGTTCTCCATAGTGGCTGTATCAATTTACATTCCCACCAGCAGTGCAAGAGTGCTCCCTTTTCTCCACACCCTGTCCAGCATTTATTGTTTCTACATTTTTTGATGTTGGCCATTATGACCGGTGTGAGAAGATATCTCATTGTAGTTTTGATTTGTATTTCTCTAATGATTAATGATGTTAAGCATTCTTTCATGTGTTTGTTGGCAATCTGTATATCTTCTTTGGAGAAATGGTTATTTATGTTTTCTACCCATTTTTGGATTGGGTGGTTTGGTTTTTTGTTATTGAGCTGCATGAGTTGCTTATAAATTTTGGAGATTAATCCTTTGTCAGTTGCTTCATTTGCAAATATTTTCTCCCATTCTGAGGGTTGGCTTTTGGTCTTGTTTATGGTACCCTTTGCTGTGCAAAAGCTTTTAAGGTGACCATATATGTGTGGGTTTATCTTTGGGCTTTCTATCCTGTTCTGTTGATCTATATTTCTGTTTTTGTTGTGGTACCATACTGTCTTGATTACTGTAGCTTTGTAGTATAGTCTGAAGTCAGGGAGCCTGATTCCTCCAGCTCCATTTTTTTGTTCTTAAGATTGCTTTGGCTATTTGGGGTCTTTTGTGTTTCCATACAAATTGTGAAATATTTGTTCTAGTTCTATAAAAAATGCCAGTGGTAGTTTGATAGCATTTCTTTGAATCTGTAGATTGCTTTGGGTAGTAGAGTCATTTTCACAATGTTGATTCTTCCAATCCATGTACATGGTATATCTCTCCATCTATTGGTATCATCTTTAAATTCTTTCATCAGTGTCATAATTTTCTGCATGGAGGTCTTTTGTCTCCTTAGGTAGGTTTATTCCTAGATATTTTATTATTTTTTTTTTTGCATTGGTAAATGGGAGTGTTTTCCTAATTTCACTCTCAGATTTTTCATGATTAGTGTATTAGAATGCCAGAGATTTCTGTGCATTAATTTTGTATCCTGCTACTTTACCAAATTCATGGATTAGCTCTAGTAGTTTTCTGGTATCATCTTTAGGATTCTCTATGTATAGTATCATGTCATCT
>NC_041234.1:74905293-74945401 GCF_002837175.3 Physeter macrocephalus | reverse complement strand
TGATCCTTTTAATGTGCTGTTGGATTCTGTTTGCTAGTATTTTGTTGAGGATTTTTGCATCTATGTTCATCAGTGATATTGGCCTGTAGTTTTCTCTGTTTGTGACGTCTTTGTCTGCTTTTGGTATCAGGGTGATGGTGGCCTCATAGAATGAGTTTGGGAGTGTTCCTCCCTCTGCTATCTTTTGGAAGAGTTTGAGAAGGATACATGTTAGCTCGTCTCTAAATGTTTGACCGAATTCGCCTGTGAAGCTCTCTGGTCCTGGGCTTTTGTTTCCTGGAAGATTTTTAATCACAGTTTCAAATTCAGTGCTTGTGATTGGTCTGTTCATATTTTCTATTTCTTCCTGGTTCAGTCTCGGCAGGTTGTGCATTTTCCTTTTTCTTAAGGTAAGATTGTATTCCTATAAACTTCCCTCTTAGAACTGTTTTTGTTGCATCCCATAGGTTTTGGGTCTTCGTGTCTCCATTGTCATTTGTTTCTAAGTATTTTTTGATCTCCTCTTTGATTTCTTCAGTGATCACTTCGTTATTCAGTAGTGTATTGTTTAGCCTCCAGGTGCTTGTATTATTTACATATCTTTTCCTGTAATTTATATCTAGTCTCATAGCATTGTGGTCGGAAAAGATACTTGATACGATTTCAATTTTCTTAAATTTACCAAGGCTAGATTTGTGACCCAAGATATGATCTCTCCTGGAGAATGTTCTATGAGCACTTGAGAAAAATGTGCGTTCTGTTGTTTTTGAATGGAATTTCCTATAAATGTCAATTAAGTCCATCTTGTGTAATGTATCATTTAAAACTTTTGTTTCCTTATTTATTTTCATTTTGGATGATCAGTCCATTAGTGAAAGTGGGGTGTTATGGCTGTTAGTATTTGCCTTATGTATTGAGGTGCTCCTATGTTGGGTGCATAAATATTTACAATTGTTATATTTTCTTCATGGATCGATCCCTTGATCATCATGTAGTGTCCTTCTTTATCTCTTGTATTAGTCTTTATTTTAAGTCTATTTTGTCTGATATGAGAATTGCTACTCCAGCTTTCTTCTGATTTCCATTTGCATGAAATATCTTTTTCCATCCTCTCACTTTCAGTGTGTATGTGTCCCCTAGGTCTGAAGTGGGTCTCTTGTAGACAGCATATATATGGGTCTTGTTTTTGTATCCATTCAGCCAGTCTGTGTCTTTTCGTGGGAACATTTAATCCATTAATCCAAAAGAACTGTCCTCAGTTCTTTTCATTCTTTTTTCTTTATTCTGCTCTGCAGTAGTTATTTCCACTATTTTATCTTCCAGATCACTTCTCCGTTCTTCTGCCTCAGCTATTCTGCTATTGATCCCATCTAGAGTATTTTAAATTTCATTTATTGTGTTGTTCATCATTGCTTGCTTCCTCTTTAGTTCTTCTAGGTCCTAGTTAAATGTTTCTTGCATTTTGTCTATTCTATTTCCAAGATTTTGGATCATGTTTACTCTCATTATTCTGTATTCTTTTTCAGGTAGACTGCCTATTTCTTGTTCATTTGTTAGGTCTGGTGGGTTTTTACCTTCCTCCTTCATCAGCTGTGTGTTTTTCTATCTTTTCATTTTGCTTATCTTACTGTGTTTGGGGTCCCCTTTTTGCAGGCTGCAGGTTCTTAGTTCCTGTTGTTTTTGGTTTCTGTCCCCCGTGGCTAAGGTTGGTTCAGTGCATTGAGTAAGTTTCCTGGTTGAGGGGACTAGTGCCTGTTTTCTGGTGGATTATGTGGATCTTTTCTTTCTGGTGGCAGGTCCACATCTGGTGGTGTGTTTTGCGGTGTCTGTAGCCTTATTATGATTTTAGGCAGCCTCTCTGCTAATGAATGGGGCTGTGGTCCTGATGTTTTGTTTGTTGGGCATAGGGTGTCCAGCACTGTAGCTTGCTCATCGTTGAGTGAAGCTCGGTCTTGGTGGTGAGATGGATATCTCTGGGAGATTTTCGCCATTTGATATTACATGGAGTTGGGAGTTCTCTTGTGGACCAGTGTCCTGAAGTTGGTTCTCCCACCTCAGAGACACAGCCCTGACACCTGGCTGGAGCACCAAGAGCCTTTAATCCACATGGCTCAGAGCAAAAGGGAGAAAAAATAGAAAAGAAAGAAAGAAAGGAAGGAAGGAAGGAAGAAACAAAGAAATGAAGGAAGAAAGGAAGGAAGGAAGGAAGGATGGAAGGAAGAATGGAGGAATGAAAGAAGAAAGAATGGAAGAAATAAAGAAAGAAGATAAAATAAAGTAGCATAAAATAAAGTTATTAAAATTAAAAAAATAATTATTAAGAAGAAAAATTTTGAAAAGTAAAAAACAAAAACAAGAAAAACAAAAACGGGGTGGTCAGAACCCTAGGACAAATGGTGAAAGCAAAGCTATACAGACAAAATCTCACACAGAAGCACACACACATACACACTCACAAAAAGAGAAAAAGTGGAAAAAATAATATATCTTGCTCCCCAAATCCACCTCCTCAACTTGGGATGATTCGCTGTCTATTCAGGTATTCCACAGATGCAGGGCACTTCAAGTTGATTGTGGAGCTTTAATCCGCTGCTTCTGAGGCTGCTGGGAGAGACCTCTCCCTCTCCTCTTTGTTCGCACAGGTCCTGGGGTTCAGCTTTGGACTTGGTCCCACCTCTGTGCATAGGTTGCCCGAGGGCATCTGCTCTTAGCTTAGACAGGACGGGGTTAAAGGAGCCACTGATTCAGGGGCTCTGGCTCACTCTGGCCGGGGGGAGGGAGGGGCACGGATGCAGGGCGAGCCTGTGGCTGCAGAGGCCAGCATGATGTTGCACCAGCCTGAGGCAAGCCTTGTGTTCTCCCGGGGAAGTTGTCCCTGGATCATGGAACCCTGGCAGTGGTAGGCTGCACAGGCTCCTGGGAGGGGAGGTGTGGAGATTGACCTGTGCTCACACACAGGCTTCTTGGTGGTGGCAGCAGCAGCCTTAGCGTCCCATGCGCGTCTCTGGTGTCCGTGCTGATAGCCACGGCTCACACCCGTTTCTGGAGCTCCTTTACGGGGCGCTCTTAATCCCCTCTCCTCTCACACCAGGAGACAAAGAGGCAAGAAAATGTCTCTTGTCTCTTCGGCAGCTCCACGCCCGTCTCTGGAGCTCCTTTAAGTGGCGCGCTTAATCCCCTCTCCTTGTGCCCCAGGAAGCAAAGAGGGAAGAAAAGGTCTCTTGCCTCTTCTGCAGCTCCAGACTCCTCCAAGACTCCCTCTCGGCTAGCCGTGGTGCACTAACCCCTTCAGGCTGTGTTCACGCAGCCAACTCCCCTCCTCTCCCGGCTTCCAACCGAAGCCTGAGCTTCACCTCCCAGCCCCTGTCTGTCCCGGCGGTGAGAAGACAAGCCTCTCGGGCTGGTGAGTGCTGGTCGGCACCGATCCCCTGTGGGAATCTCTCCACTTTGCCCTCCGCATCCTGTTACTGTGCTCTCCTCCGTGGCTCTGAAGCTTCCCCCTCCACCATCCGCAGTCTCCGCCTGTGAAGGGGCTTCTAGTGTGTGGAAACTTTTCCTTCTTCACAGCTCCACTGGTGCAGGTCCCATTCCTATTCTTTTGTCTCTGTTTATTCTTTTTTCTTTTGCCCTACCCTGGTATGTGGGGAGTTTCTTGCCTTTTGGAAGGTCTGAAGTCTTCTGCCAGTGTTCAGTGGGTGTTCTATAGGAGCAGTTCCACGTGTAGGTATATTTCTGATGTATCTGTGGGGAGGAAGGTGATCTCTGCATCTTACTCTTCCACCATCTCTCTCCTCCCCTCTGCCCATATTTAGATAAGGAGTCTTGTAGACTAGAAATTAATATTAACTAATAACTTTTGTTTGTTTGTTTGCTACACCTCCTGAGAAAAGTAGCTGAGCAGGCCACCTCTTCGGGATCATTGTCAAAAAATAATTATTAAGAAGAAAAATTTTGAAAAGTAAAAAACAAAAACAAGAAACACAAAAACGGGGTGGTCAGAACCCTAGGACAAATGGTGAAAGCAAAGCTATACAGACAAAATCTCACACAGAAGCACACACACATACACACTCACAAAAAGAGAAAAAGTGGAAAAAATAATCTGGTCGGCACCGATCCTCTGTGGGAATCTCTCCACTTTGCCCTCCGCATCCTGTTACTGTGCTCTCCTCCGTGGCTCTGAAGCTTCCCCCTCCACCATCCGCAGTCTCCGCCTGTGAAGGGGCTTCTAGTGTGTGGAAACATTTCCTCCTTCACAGCTCCACTGGTGCAGGTGAGCTCCTTTAAGTGGCGCGCTTAATCCCCTCTCCTTGTGCCCCAGGAAGCAAAGAGGGAAGAAAAGGTCTCTTGCCTCTTCTGCAGCTCCAGACTCCTCCAAGACTCCCTCTCGGCTAGCCGTGGTGCACTAACCCCTTCAGGCTGTGTTCACGCAGCCAACTCCCCTCCTCTCCCGGCTTCCAACCGAAGCCTGAGCTTCACCTCCCAGCCCCTGTCTGTCCCGGCGGTGAGAAGACAAGCCTCTCGGGCTGGTGAGTGCTGGTCGGCACCGATCCTCTGTGGGAATCTCTCCACTTTGCCCTCCGCATCCTGTTACTGTGCTCTCCTCCGTGGCTCTGAAGCTTCCCCCTCCACCATCCGCAGTCTCCGCCTGTGAAGGGGCTTCTAGTGTGTGGAAACTTTTCCTTCTTCACAGCTCCACTGGTGCAGGTCCCATTCCTATTCTTTTGTCTCTGTTTATTCTTTTTTCTTTTGCCCTACCCTGGTATGTCCTTGTGCCCCAGGAAGCAAAGAGGGAAGAAAAGGTCTCTTGCCTCTTCTGCAGCTCCAGACTCCTCCAAGACTCCCTCTCGGCTAGCCGTGGTGCACTAACCCCTTCAGGCTGTGTTCACGCAGCCAACTCCCCTCCTCTCCCGGCTTCCAACCGAAGCCTGAGCTTCACCTCCCAGCCCCTGTCTGTCCCGGCGGTGAGAAGACAAGCCTCTCGGGCTGGTGAGTGCTGGTCGGCACCGATCCTCTGTGGGAATCTCTCCACTTTGCCCTCCGCATCCTGTTACTGTGCTCTCCTCCGTGGCTCTGAAGCTTCCCCCTCCACCATCCGCAGTCTCCGCCTGTGAAGGGGCTTCTAGTGTGTGGAAACTTTTCCTTCTTCACAGCTCCACTGGTGCAGGTCCCATTCCTATTCTTTTGTCTCTGTTTATTCTTTTTTCTTTTGCCCTACCCTGGTATGTGGGGAGTTTCTTGCCTTTTGGAAGGTCTGAAGTCTTCTGCCAGTGTTCAGTGGGTGTTCTATAGGAGCAGTTCCACGTGTAGGTATATTTCTGATGTATCTGTGGGGAGGAAGGTGATCTCTGCATCTTACTCTTCCACCATCTCTCTCCTCCCCTCTGCCCATATTTAGATAAGGAGTCTTGTAGACTAGAAATTAATATTAACTAATAACTTTTGTTTGTTTGTTTGCTACACCTCCTGAGAAAAGTAGCTGAGCAGGCCACCTCTTCGGGATCATTGTCATTGTTGTATGCAAAGTTAAATGGTTCACTTTTCTAACACTCATGAATGCATATTTTGGACACACTTGAAACTTAGCCTAACTAAGTAGAGGTTGTTACCAAAGTCTAGTCAATAGTATTGTTGAATGCTTCCTCTTAATTTTCAAGGGAAATAATTGCTTTCTCCTAAGCCCCCCTTTTTTACTGTAGACCTGCTTATTGAACTTTCTGGTATAAGACAGACCACTGACCAGTCATGATCACTAAAAGGAAAATGTTTCCCAAGAGTGATGCAACGTGAAGACACAAAGAATAAACATTATAAGGACTAAATTAGGACTGAAACTCCCTCTACAAATCTCCTGCTGTGTCTCAGTGTAAGATCAAGTCTGTTATAGATGCAGGTGTCCTTATATCTTATAAATCAGTATTGGTCCTTTTTCAATACATATTCTTGGAAAGAAGTTAACCCATTACTGACCATTAGATCATTTTTTTCTTTTATTAATATGGAGAAAAATATTTTAAATTTTTCTTCAAATTATGGCATCTCACTGATGTGAAATTTAGCAGTTATCCAGTAATAGCCAGAGTATAAAGTTGAGACTAAAAAAGGAATAAGGTGTGTGTGTGTGTGTGTGTGTGTGTGTGTGTGTGGTGCCAAGGATGGGAGCATTCTTTTTATTCTATTTGATTTTATGTTTAAAAAAATCTATATGTATAGCTGATTGACTTTATTATAAAGCAGAAACTAACACCCATTGTAAAGTAATTATACCCCAATAAAGATGTTTAAAAAACAAATTACTTATCCAAAGACTCATGTCAAATTTGAAACAATGGAAATAAAACAGTTCACTTAGAGGAAGACTATTTATTAAAAAGAGCATATAACTGAGCCTTTTCAACCTGCTTGCCTCTCTGCTAGCCCCCAAACACGATACACACCTTTGAATGAGAAATAAGCATTTGTTGCTTTTGCCACAGATGAAAGGTCAAAGGCAAAATAAAACCAATTTCTTTGTTACTCTAAAGATGTAAGATGATAGGGAATGAGTTTATGTCAATATCACCTGTGGCTCATCCAAGAAGAACAGGCTGTCTTAAGGCACTATTTTTAAGGTATTCTGCTTACCCAGATGGACTCCTCAGGGTACTGGAATCATGGGTGCAAGTTAGTCAGGTCTACCTCATTCAAGCACTTTTATTTCACCAAAGCTGAAGCAGCCTTTTTAACTGAGAATTTCATATAAATTACAACAAGGAGGACTTTTTGTGATAATAGCAGAAGACAAACTATTGAATAACTTATGAATGATTTATTAGTCATAAACATATTTTATTATTAAATTAGGTGGCTTTAAAATAAGATATAGTTATAATTTAAATCTAATACAAATGTCAGTTCCTCCTCACTAGCTTACTGAATATTTTGGTATGACTAAAGGAACTGTTTTTGTTCTACCCCTGCCTAAGATTTTCTCCCTCATTTGTCCATTTTGTGTGACCTGTTGAACATATTCTGTGTTTGAATACTGATTCATATCTTAAACTTTTCCACACCAATCCATGTTAGATAAATCAATCTCTCTGTTTGCAAATTGCATAAAGTTTTAACATTAAAATAAGAAGTTATTATCAATTGTCTTTGCATAGTTCCTCTCATTTATACTACTGCATAAATCTGTACAAATATTAAAACTTAGCAAAATTCATTTTCTCAAAACACCATCTTCAAAACATCCTGTTTTCCCTGTTTGCTAATATATGGAAGGCAGTATATTGCAGGGGTCAGGGAGACCACTATTAATGTTAACCAGAACACATGTAAATTAATTACCATAGTGCCTGCCACATAATGAGTTCTCAAAAAATATGAACTGTTATAAATAATAATTATTATAGTACAAAATTCCAACTCTGCTTGCTGTGTGACTCAGGGTAAGTTTCTTAATCTCTCTGAGCAGTGAATTTCCATAATGATGTCTACTTGTTATGGTACATTAATAGGATACATTGGCATAAAGATGAAATGAAATGATCTGGTAGAGTACAGTATTTGAAACATTGTTGGTAGACTCAATCTTTGATCTGCTTCCTGTGCCATATAACTAAACATCACTTTAGCTGTGGTTTTATCATGCAGTTGTTTAATACCAACTTAATGTGTGATCTATATGAGCATAGTGGGAAAGATCTAGTTGCTTGCTGAATTGTAAGACTAAAGTAAGATTCTAAGACAACAAGTGTGTTGTTAGGCAGAGTAGAAGTCAGTTTATAGGCTAAATAGAGGCAAAACTACTTTTGAAGAATAGTCAGTAACGTCCACTTGGTCTCTACTAAGGAAAAAGTGAACAATAGCTGGAAGTCTTGCCGAGATCCTAAATGTTGATTTGGTTTAGTGCTTTCTGTCCTGTGTGCTCTAGAATATTCCCAAAGGAAAAGGATGAAACTGGGAAGTATCAAATTGTGTTGACTTTCAGATAGGTCTCACAAAGAGTTCAAAGCATAGAGGAAGGGAGATTGGTTCAGGCTGCACCCTACCTGGTATTAAACAACCAGTAATTTTGTACATTTCCCTCTTACTTTAATAACCGTTAGATATTTTAGTGCCTACTGTGTACTTAATATTGCACTAAAGAAGACTGGAGTCAAAGAACTGACCTCAAAGAACTTATAATTGACCTAGGATGATTAAATGTATACCATTGAAACAACAGTGAGAAATATATGGGTTGGCCAAAAAGTTCGTTCAGGTTTTTCTGTACAATCTTATGGAAAAACCCGAATGAAAATTTGGCCAATCCAATAAAACAACATATAATCGAGCATTATATTTTTTAGTACAGAACACAGGTAAGTGTTCAGAGGGGCCAGAACTTGGTGAGCAATGGGGTGGCAAATGAAGAATGAGTTATATAAGAAGTAGGGCCTGAGTTAATTGATAGAATTTTGAAAAGCAGAGGAAAAAGGGAAATGTTTATTTTATTGATGTATTTAAGAAACACTTAAATAGCACTTAGTATGTGCCAGGCACTATAACAAGCATCTCACTTAATCCTTATAACAAACTTGTCATTCCCATTTTACAGTTGAGGGAAACTGGGGTACAGAGAAGTTCTAGGTGGTTAGTTCTATGTGCACAGAGATGTGAAAGTGAGAATACATATTCCCTCTAACTATATGAATGTAAGCCTGATCAGATGCATCACGTATGCACTAGTGGGAAATAAATTTGTACAGGAACATGTTAGCAAGTACCCTAAAAGTGAAGCAGAAAAGTTTTTGTTGACCATTTGGAATCAATGACAATTTTTCAGCAGGGGAATAACATGATGAAGAGTAGGATGAATAATAGGGAGCACTGTCTAATGGAGTGAGTTTTTAAGGTGGGGAAAGATTAGTCAGAGAAGCTAGCTAAAAATTTAGTAATCCATGCATGAGATAACAAGACCCTGGATTAGAATGTTAATGGAAAAAAAGAGAATGGTGTCAGGAAAATTTTTAAAAATCAACAGAATTTGTATTAATAATGTCAGTATGGAAGACAAAAAGCAGGAAGAGTCAGGTAATGGTTTTGAGTCTTAGTAACTAAGAGGAAGTTAGTGGTTCCTCTATCAAAGACAAGGATGTCAGAAGGCATTCTGTGGTTCTAGGAAGTGGTCTGCTGCTGAGATGAAGCCATACGTAATTTTTTTCCAGTGTGTCTGCCTCTCAAGCTTTGCCTCTTGAGTAGGCTTTTTGGAACTGCAGCTTTCCCAGCTTTATTGCACTGGCACTGGGGACTTGAACACAGAGATAGAAGGAGCATCCTGTAACTGCAGATTTGGGAATTCTCAAAGCTGGAATCATGGCTTTAGGAGCACACTGTGTGGCTGTACACTGCACCAAACTACTGGGATGCTTTCAGCACATTCTTAATGGGCAGTATTAGGCTCAAATTCCAATTAAATCTCTGCCCTCAACCAAAGTAGATTTAACTTCCATACCTTTCTCTTTGGATTTTTGCCACATTTCACTGTTTTCTTCAGTCTGTTAATTGGCCCATGCTTCCTTTTTGGATTCATTTGCCCTCGTGGGTGGCAAAAGCGACTTAGCTGTTTGTTCCTATAAGGAAAAATGCTTTGGTAAATAGAATCACCTATGTGGTTTTGTTTCCAGCCATATGATGAGTGAGGTTAGTTCATTTATAAAATGGGCTTTTAAAATGTGTTTCATACATAATATACACCGGGGAATGAATGACTTGGAACAAAGACACTGAAAACTGCCTCTCCGTTCGACAGAGCACTCAGTAAGAGAAATTTTCCCACAGGCAAGTTTGTCCTCTCCTCTCCTCTACTTATAAACTTCTTTCCCACGTCATCTATAATGCTTGATATACTGTATGCCTAACTATCACATGGGACTATTGGTTTGCATTCTACGTAAGATAGATGATTTCTGTGTCACCTGCTGATTGCAAAAAACATTAAATAAATTTATTCATAATAAACAAACCAATACATAGATAGATGATAAGTAGATAGATAGATGAAAGAGAACTATAAGGACAAAATATTTGTATTTTATAGTTAGGTTACTCATATGAATGTAATAGCAGGTACTACTGTGAGGGCTCTGCCAACACTGGCTTAGGATTGGGACTATTTGTTTAAAATTGATGATAGTTATTTCACTAATGTTTTTCAAGAGCTGCTTAAAGAGACACAAGTGAGATGAAAGGCTTATATTTAAAAGTATCCCTGCCTATATTTCTAAGGCAGGTATACTTTGAATCAAAATAACTTCTTACTATTTTACTCTCTTTTTAGGCTGGATAATGAAGTAAGATGAGCTATTTCACTTTGATATTTTCCTTTTTGATTCCAGAGTTCACATGGTTTGATTAAGTTTTGGTGTCTCCACAGTGACCCACACTGATTTGTTGAGATTTAAGAATAAAATATCATGAAGAGATTTTTATTCACTTATATAACCAATTCCTTACTTGCCTGCAGTTTGGAGTCCCCATTCAAGTTAATGGATGTAGATACCTAAGACTAAGAAAGAATGGAGCTCAATAGAATTGGTAAATCCCTCCTTTGACAGTACAATCTGATTCAATAAGTCATGTTTGATATGTTGTTGAAACTGAGAAAGTTCCTTGCCCACTACTGAGAAAAGTGAGAGGAAAGTGTTATTGTCCTGAAGGATATCAGCTAGGCTCTCTAAACCTTGTTTTGGGTGACCTGTAGTTGAGACAGATTTTTTATTCTCATTTGCCCTTCTGTGAAGTTCTCTCACTTATAAGACTGGTTTACTTGCATTAAAATTTTTTTCTTGTACTAAGAGGAAGGGTGAATTTTTTGTTTAAGAAGCATAAAGTGGGAAGGATGTGACATTTAGATCCCCAATCAGTAAAGGGATGAAAACTAAGTCTATTGCCAACAAATGCATTTGGAATGCATTTCTCCTCTAGTGATATTTATCAAGGGTTCATATATACATGGCATCATGCTAAGTACTATACAATACAAATTAAATAGATGTGGTCCCTGCTATCTGCCAGTTTACATCTTCCTTTGATTCAAATGCTATAGCAGAGTTCTTAAAAGGGCCAAATCAGATCATGAAAGTTATGTATCTCCCCCTAAAGGATAGGTTATTGAGGTTTCTCTTTATGTACTGGGATGGGTGTGGGATGCAGAAGTAAGTGGCAAGGGCACTCTCTATGCATTTCCTCTGCTAATTATTTGCCAAGGTGTCTAAGCATATGAGGCTTTAACTAGAAATTCCATAAATTGTTTCTGGTTAGTACTAGTAGCTAAGGAAAGAAAATGTTATCTTTCTGGAGCCCTAGAGCTGATTGCTCAAAAGAGCAACTTCCCCATTCACATGTTACCCTAGAATTTTTTAAATAGATGTCTTCATCTCTGTTAAAAACCAAGTGAGAAACATAGATATGCTCTCTGCTAGTCACAACCATGGACTTATGAGTCTTGTAGACAGTTTTTTTAAGTTACTTTGAGTGGCCATGACGTGTGGTATGATTGGAAAAGCTCAGACTGAAAGTTAGAAGGCCTGGATTTTAGTCCTGGCTCAGACACTAAATAGCTGATTAAGTAGGGCAAGTCATTTCATATCTGGGCTTTAGTATCATCTCAAAATTAAGAAAATGGAATTAAATACTTTTCCGTTTTAATATTCCCTGGGACTACATGTGAACTGACCACTATGGGGAAGTTGTACAGTCATTTGAGAGACAGTAAAAGGAGAGGTGATGTCTATTTATTTATTCTATGTTACCATTGTTATCATAATTTATTAAGAAATATAAGTGAAAACCACTGTTGAAGTCAAATATTGCAGAAATCAATTGCTGATCTGATTAAGACTGAAATAGGTAGCCTAGAAACCCAAGAGGAAAAATCCTTTTGTTTAATAATAATAATTGAAGATACAACTGACTAGATAAGATTAATTTTACATTCTGCACAAGTAACTGCATAATTTCAAATGTAAAATCTGGGGGATAGGATATTTGTCCAAAGTCATTAGAAGTATATTTTATTTTGCTCTCAGGAAGAAGAGGAGGGAGACATCTGACTTCATCTCCTCCTTTCTTTTGGATGTCATGGTCAATGGCAAATGGAAGATCCTAGCTGGAAGACTTCCACTAAATCTTGAAGGAAAGCAACAAGCTTAAGATAAGGGTATAGGGAGCAGCACAGTCCTCCGAATGGGCAGAACCTTGAAGCCAGGCAAGAGCAGATGTAAACATTCTTCCACAAGTTGGCAAAGGCGAAACTGGGATTGTTTGAGGCCAGCCGTTTGGCTGACGTGGTCTTGGTGCTCCAGCCGGGCATCAGGCCTGAGCCTCTGAGGTGGGAGAGCCAAATTCAGAAACTTGGTCCACCAGAGACCTCCCAGCTCCACGAAATATCAAACAGCAAGAGCTCTCTTAGAGATCTCTATCTCAACACTAAGACGCAGCTGTACTCAACGACCAGCAAGCCACAGTGCTGGACACCCTATGCCAATAGCAAGACAGAAACACAACAACACCCATTAGCAGAGAGGCCGCCTAAAATCATAATAAGGTCACAGGTACCACAAAACACACCACTGGACATGGTTCTGCCACAGAAAGACAAGATCCAGCCTCATCCAGCAGAACACAGGCACCAGTTCCCTCCACCACGAAGCCTACACAACACACTGAACCAAATTTGCCCACTGGGGGCAGACACCAAAAACAATGGGAACTACGAACATGCAGCCAGCAAAAAGGAGACCCCAAACACAGTAACTTAAGCAAAATGAGAAGACAGAGGAACACACAGCAGAAGAGGGAGAAAGGTAAAGACCCACCTTACCAAACAAATGAAGAGGAAATAGGCCATCTACCTGAAAAAGAACTCAGTAATGATAGTAAAGATGATACAAAATCTTGGAAATAGAATGCAGGAAAAACAAGAAATTCTAAACAAGGAACTAGAAGAACTAAAGAGAAAACAATCCATGATGAACAACAATATAAATGAAATTTAAAATTCTCTAGAAGGATTCAATAGCAGAATAACTGAAACAGAAGAACGGATAAGTGACCTGGAAGATCAAACAGTGGAAAAAACTACCATGGAGCAAAATAAAGAAAAAAGAATGAAAATAATTGACGACAGTCTCAGAGATCTCTGGGACAACATTAAATACACCAACATTAGAAATACAGAGATACAGGGATCCCAGAAGAAGAAGAGAAAAAGAAAGGGACTGAGAAAATATTTGAAGAGCTTATAATTGAAAACTTCCCTAATATGGGAAAGGAGAGAGTCAATCAAGTCCAGGAAGCATAGAGAGTCCCATACAGGAAAAATCCAAGGAGAAACATGCCAAGACATGTATTAATCAAATGATCAGAAGTTAACTACAAAGAAAAAATATTAACAGCAGCAAGGGAAAAACAACAAATAACATACAAGGGAATTCCCAAAAGGTTAATAGCTGATCTTTCAACAGAAACTCTGCAAGCCAAAAGAGAGTGGCAGGATATATATAAAGTGATGAAAGGGAAAAACCTACAACCAAGATTACTCTACCCAGCAAGGATATCATTCAGATTTGACAGAGAAATTAAAACCTTTACAGAGAAGCAAAAGCTAAGAGAATTCAGCACTATTAATTCAGCTTTACAACAAATGCTAAAGGAACTTCTCTAGGCAAGAAACACAAGAGAAAGAAAAAACCTATGATAACAAACACAAAACAATTAAGAAAATGGTAAAAGGAACAGACATATCGATAACTACCTTGAATGTAAATGGATAAAATGATCCCCCCAAAAGTCATAGACAGGCAAAATGGATGCAAACACAAGACCTGTAAATATGCTGTCTGCAAGAGACCCACTTCAGACTTAGGGAGACATATGGACTGAAAGTGAGGGGATGGAAAAAGATATTCTATGCACATGGAAATCAAAAGAAGGCTGTAGTAGCAATTCTCATATCAGACAAAATAGACTTTAAAATAAAGACTATTACAAGAGAAAATAAAGGACACTACATAATGATCAAGGGATCAAAGAGAAGATATAACAATTGTAAATATTTTTGCACCGAACATAGGAGTACCACAATACATAAGGCAAATGCTAACAGCCATAAAAGAGGAAATCAGCAGTAAAGCAATCATAGTAGGGAACTTTAACACCACACTTTCACCAATGGACAGGTCATCCAAAATGAAAATAAATAAAGAAACACAGCTTTAAATGATACATTAAACAAGATAGACTTAATTGATATTTATAGGACATTCCATCCAAAAGCAACAGAATACACTTACTTCTCCAGTGCTCATGGAACATTTTCCAGGATAGATCATATCTTGGGTCACAAATCAAGCCTTGGTAGATTTACGAAAATTGAAATCATATCAAGTAACTTTTCCGACCACAATGCTATGAGACTAGATATCAATTACAAGAAAAAATCTGTAAAAAATACAAACACATGAAGGCTAAACAATACACTACTAAATAACCAAGACATCACTGAGGAAATTAAAGGGGAAATCAAAAAATACCTAGATACAAATGATAATGAAAACACCACGACCCAAACCTATGGGATGCAGCAAAAGCAGTTCTAAAAGGGAAGTCTATAGCAATACAATCCTACCTCAAGGAACAAGAAAGATCTCAAATAAAAACCTAACCTTACACCTAAAGCAATTAGAGAAAGAAAAACAAAAATACCCCAAAGTTAGAAGAAGGAAAGAAATCATAAAAATCAGATCAGAAAAAAATGAAAAAGAAGTGAAGGAAACAATAGCAAACATCAATAAAACTAAGAGCTGTTTCTTTGAGAAGATAAACAAAATTGATAAACCATTAGCCAGACTCATCAAGAAAAAAAGGGAGAAGACTCAAATCAATAGAATAAGAAATGAAAAAGGAGAAGCAACAACTGACACTGCAGAAATACAAGGGATCATGAGATTATTACTACAAGAAACTCTATGCCAGTAAAATGGACAACCTGGAAGAAATGGATGGATTCTTAGAAAAGCACAACCTTCTGAGACTGAACCAGGAAGAAATAGAAAATATGAACAGACCAATCACAAGCACTGAATTTGAAACTGTGATGAAAAGTCTTCCAACAAATAAAAGCCCAGGAACAGATGGCTTCACACGTGAATTCTATCAAACATTTAGAGAAGAGCTAACACCTATCTTTCTCAAACTCTTCTAAAATAAAACAGAGGGAGGAACACTCGCAAACTCATTCTACAAGGTCACCATCACCCTAATTCCAAAACAGACAAAGATATCACAAAGACAGAAAACTACAGGTGGATATCACTGATGAACATAGATGCAAAAATACTCAGCAAAATACTAGCAAACAGAATCCAACAGCACATTAAAAGGATCATACACCATGGTCAAGTGGGGTTAATCCCAGGAATTAAAGGATTCTTCCACATACGCAAATCAATCAATGTGATACATCATATTAAAAAACTGAAGGAGAAAAACCATATGATCATCTCAATACATGCAGAAAAAGCTTTTGACAAAATTCAACACCCAAATATGATTAAAAACCCTCCAGAAAGTAGGCATAGAGGGAACTTACCTCAGCATAATAAAGCCCATATATGACAAACCCACAGCCAACATCGTTCTCAATGGTGAAAAACTGAAACCATTTCCTCTAAGTAAGGGACAAGACAAGGTTTTCCACTCTCACTAGTATTACTCAACAAAGATTTGGAATTTTTTGCCACAGCAATCAGAGAAGAAAAAGAAATAAAAAGAATCTAAATCGGAAAACAAGTAAAGCTGTCACTGTTTGAAAATGACATGATACTATGCATAGTGAATCCTAAAGATGCTATCAGAAACTACTAGAGCTAATCAATGAATTTGGTAAAGTAGCAGGATAAAAAATAAATGCACAGAAATCTCTTGCATTCCTATACACTAATGATGAAAAACCTGAAAGGGAAATTCAGGAAACAGTCCCATTTACCACTGCAACAAAAAGAATAACATACCTATGAATAAACCTACCTAAGGAGACAAAAGACCTGTATGCAGAAAATTATAAGACACTGATGAAAGAAATTAAAGATTATACAAACAGATGGAGAGATATACCATGTTCTTGGATTGGAAGAATCAACATTGTGAAAATGACTCTACTACCCAAAGCAATCTACACATTCAGTGCAATCCCTATCAAACTACCAATGGCATTTTTCACAGAACTGAACAAAAAATTTCACAATTTGTATGGAAACACAAATGACACTGACTAGCCAAAGCAATCTTGAGAAAGAAAAATGGAGCAGGAGGAATCAGGCTCCCTGACTTCAGTCTATACTACAAAGCTACAGTAATCAAGACAGTATGATACTGGCACAAAAATAGCAATATGAATCAATGGAACAGGATAGAAATCTGAGAGATAATCCCATGCACATATGGTCACCTTATTTTTGATAAAGTAGGCAAGAATATACATTGGAGAAAAGACAGACTTTTCAATAAGTGGTGCTGGGAAAACTGGACAACTACATGTAAAAGAATGAAATTAGAACACTCCCTAACACCATACACAAAAATAAACTCAAAATGGAGTAAAGACCTAAATGTAAGGTCAGACACTACAGAACTCTTAGAGGAAAACAGGCAGAACACTCTATGACATAAATCACAGGAAGATCCTTTTTGACCCACCTCCTTGAGAAATGGAAATAAAAACAAAATTAAACAAATGGGACCTAATGAAACTTAAAAGCTTTTGCAGAACAAAGGAAACCATAAACAAGACCAAAAGACAAGCCTCAGAATGGGAGAAAATATTTGCCAATGAAGCAACTGACAAAGGAGTAATCTCCAATATTTCCAAGCATCTCATGGTGCTCGAGGTCAAAAAAACAAACAAACCAATCCAAAAATTCACAGAAGACCTAAATAGACATTTCTCCAAAGAAGATATACAGATTGCCAACAAACACCTGAAACGATGCTCAACATCACTAATCATTAGAGAAATGCAAATCAAAACTACAATGAGTTATCACCTCACACCAGTCAGAATGGCCATCATCAAACAATCTGCAAACAATAAATGCTGGAGAGGGTGTGGAGGAAAGGGAACCCTCTTGCACTGTTGGTGGGAATGGAAATTGATATAGCCACTATGGAGAAGAGTGTGGAGGTTCCTTAAGAAACTAAAAATAGAACTACCATACAACCCAGCAATCCCACTATTGGGCATATACTCTGAGAAAACCATAATTCAAAAAGAGACATGTACCACAATATTCATTGCAGCTCTACTTACAATATCCAGGACATGGAAGCCACCTAAGTGTCCATCGACAGATGAATGGATAAAGAAGATGTGGCACACATATACAATGGAATATTACTCAGCCATATAAAGAAACGAAATTGAGTTATTTGTAGTGTGGTGGATGAACCTAGAGACTGTCATACAGAGTGAAGTAAGTCAGAAAGAGAAAAAACAATACCGTATGATAATACATATATATGGAATCTAAAAAAAATGGTTCTGAAGAACCTAGGGGCTGGACATGAATAAAGATGCAGACTTAGAGAATGGACTTGAGGACACAGTGAGGGAGAATTCTAAGCTGGGAGGAATGAGAGTGTAGCAGGGACATATACACACTGCCAAACGTAAAATACATAGCTAGTTGGAAGCAGCTACATAGCACAGGGAGATCAGCTTGGTGCTTTGTGACCACCTAGAGGGGTGGCGTAGGGAGGGTGGGAAGGAGATGCAAGAGGGAGGAGTTATGTGGATATATGTATATGTATAGCTGATTCACTTTGTTATACAGCAGAAACTAACACACCATTGTAAAGAAATTATATTCTAATAAAGATGTTAAAAAAAGTTTACAAAAAAATTAAAAAAATAATTAATAAAAGGTTAAAAATATTATAAGGGTATAGAGAATAGCCTATTTTCAGAATATAGTAATATTTTGTCTTCCATTTTCTTTAGCAGAATAAATGTTTCTGAACCCCCAGTATGAGGGAAAAAAATCAATTCATGGATTAAATCTTTAGTAAAATCTATTTTCTCCTTTAAAAACTGTAGATCTCCCAGCATATGTCTCTGCATCTTTTTCTGTTTATTTTTCCATCCATTAGTTAAAAATATCATCAAAGTATGTCAGAACTGGGAGGGACCTTAGCAATCACAGAGTCCAAAGTTATGTTCCAGATGAGAATGTACTATCAACAGAAGTGACTTACCCAGGTTCCTATAGTTTTCATTGGCAGAGGTAGGGTGATACTCTGGTGTGAACTGTGAAAAATGGAGGAAGGAGAGGGAGAAAGAATTTTAAGTAGGAAAACAAAGGGACAGGAATCAGAAAGAAGAAAACATGAGATGTCCAAATCTTCATCTAAGATGGGGGTCAGCAAACTACATCCACAGACCATATTCAGTCTGTTGCCTGTTTTTGTACAGCCCTTAAGCTAAGAATGACTTGTACATTTTTTATGAATTGTTAAGAAAAAAAAAAGAATATGTGACAAAGAGCATTTGTGGCCTATAATAACTAAAATATTTATTATCTGCCTCTTTTTTAGGAAATATTTGCTGATCCCAGATTAAAACACTACAGAGACCACACAGATGGTATAGCTAATCAAAACCCAAGTGACCTTCAGAAGAATCCCACAGTGACTGGATTCATCCAGGAACAGTTTGCTTCATCTATTTTCCATTCCAATCCACTATATCCAATACTCTGACCACAGAGACCAAAAGAAGATATTCTTTTCCCGAAGCCACCAGGATCTTATTCTCAGTAAGAGTATAACGTTTAGAATAGGTCTAAGAGTCAGAAAAGAAATTATGGATTCTTTGTTCCCCTTCCGTCCAGTAGTTTTCAGTTTCACATTTTGAAGACTTGCCAGATTGCACTTTGTTTATTTTCCCCTTCTCCATCTCTGAGGAAACAAGTATTATGTTGAACCATATGAAATTGCCAATATTCAACCAGTTTTGATTTACAAAATGGCAATGTCTCATGGTTCAACTTAATGTTTTGCTTTCTTGTCACCTTCACTTAGGCTTTTGTGTCTCATTATTTTGATATATTTTGCTTTATTAGTGATTCTTTTATATGTGCTTATCCAGTGTTCCACTTGTCTAAAGCTTCTTTATATAATGAAGACTTAGTTCCTAAGTTTACAGACTACCCTGTGTAAGATCTTAATTGTCTGAAGCTACCCTGAATACTTCATTTAAAGTGTACTGACCTAGGTGTTACTATCAACAGACAGACACAGTGGTATTAATTCAGTTCACTAGTGAATAAATGGTTTCTATTGCCAGTTTAGGATTGTCTAGAACCATGTGAATGCAAAGTCTACCTAAAAAAGTGCATAACCTGTTTTTGAAGAATTTAACTGATTATCAGAAGGAAGAATTATGGAGGAACTATTTGGATATTTTAGCACCCAAGTTCAACCATCCATGGCTGGATACAGCATAGACTGGTGTACTGAACTACGAACCTTCATCATCCCTACCTTTCCTTAAATAAGTGGTACTCAGCCAAGCTTGCAGAACTGAAGCTTACTGTTAAGAAATGTAGACAATTATAATTGGAGATGCTCTTTCTTACCCATATACTAAGCATCATGATGCAGCAATGTAGAGACAAAGAGGTCAGCAAGCATAGATTTCTCCTCACATGAAGAGCTAAGTGAATACAGTTATTGATTATGCCAGTGTATTTAAAGATAAATGAAGAAATGGAATTTAAAGAGCAGTATAGTGTAGAGGAAGGCTGTATAGTTTACTGTGATAGTTTAAAGCATGCAATTTGGAATCAGATCAAACTGGTTATGAATCCCAGCTCCTTCTCTCACTGATTATGTATACCTTGGGCATATTATTTGATTTTTATTTCTCTATACAAAAAAGGAAATATCACCTATCCTATAAATTTCTGGTGAATATTAGAGAAATTAATATATGTAAAATAAACATTTAATAATAGTTCTGTTATTAATATTAGTATAAACAGTAATAATTATAAGTTAACATGGATGATAGTAAAATTAGTGATAATCCTCAAGTTTACTAAGATCTGAAATGCTACAGGAAAAGAAATTAGATGAAGTCACTAAAATGTTAGCAGAAAAAACAACTAAAGAAAATGAATTCAAAGAAGATATATGTTGCCTCGGGTGCCTGAGAACTATGGTGCCAATTCAGTGATTAACGTAAGCAGGAGGGGACTGAAATTCCTATACATTTACTTTATTAATTTGCTCATTCACTCGCTCTTTTAAAATGCTTTTTGAGTATCTGCAAAGTTTCAGGATCCGTACTAACATGAGGAGAAGAACATAATATATAAGAGAAAGTTTATACACTTAAGAATGTTGTAATTCAGAGGTTAATAGATTTTATAAAATCTTACTTGGAATCCTGATTGAAAAACAGCAAAAAAAGAATGTCTTTGGTTAAATAGGAAGTAAAGGGACATAAAACCATATACACTTAGTGTCCCTCTTGCTACCACCCATCCCAGGTTGCCTACTGGCACCTCCATCAAACCTAAATTTTATGAAACACAGTTTGAAAACCACTGATCCAGTCTGTTATAAGGATGGTTTGCATAAAATCTCAGTTTTAGGGTTTTCATTCCAGAACTCTGGTAGTCCCTCTACATGTATACATTATATTAGAACTATAATAGAATAGGCTATTTTCCACTCCTGAAACCATAATTACATTACATAACTGTTCTTCTAGCAAGGGCCAGTGAAAGAAAAGACAGAAGGGTAGCAAAGTTTGATAAGAAGGGGAACTCCATCAGGTAAATTTAAAAATGTTGGTAATGTCTAGGAGGACAAAGCTGGAGTCTTCCAATATAGGGAACCTAGATAGGTAGGCATAGAATGGACGTGCTAGGCAAGAAAGAAATACAAATAGAGGAGGGAAAGAATGTTTGAAGTCCCTCAAAATAATTTGCCGTCACATACCTTTTCTTCTTACAACTTCATGATGACAGGAAATTCATTTTTTTTTCTGTATTGCATGATACCAAGAAAGGACCCTAAATGGCTTAAGTTGAAACCATGAGTTTTGCTCATGTCACAAAACAAAAATACATTTGAACAGCATGTACAATGAGGGAAGGTGTTAGAGAAGCATTCTTAGATTTCATCAGGCCAAGAGATAAGGGAAATGACAGCATTTCAATAATTGGGAGGAAAAGCTGGTGGGAAGTTATTCTAAAGGGTTTACACACTTTTTAAAAAGTCCCAATTTTGAGCAGTTAACTCTTGGAAGCAATTTCTACAGTAGACAATATAGCACCTAGTATAGGTGTAATGGGTACATTAGACATACATAATAAATATATGCCTCTGAAGTCTGCTAGACACAATAATCTGAGATGTCAGAATAACCAGAAGGGGGCATTTTACTTTATATCATATTGAATAGGATAAGGCAAGATCTGGTGCTTTCTCCCCTCTATTCCTAGAGTTCTTTTCCAACACAAACTTAGACATAAACTAATATAATGACTGTTCCTTGCCTCTAAGCCTTTGTATATACTCTGTCTGAAACACCATTTCTCCTCCCACTCCTATTACTAACTCTTGCACTGCCCTCAATCCTAGGTTAGAGTTCACATTCAACCAACAACAATGACATTAACAACAACAAAAATTGCTTCTTTGGCTGCCTCCAGTCCCCCTGTTACTCCAAGACCATGCTGGTTGCATTCCTATGTGCTCCCTTTTATAGCCCTTCCCATATAATATTATAATCATCTATTGCTATTCCTTACTAGACTATAAGTTTATTGAGAATAAAAGCATATCTGTTTTGATTATCACTATATCCCCCAGCACACAGAAAGGGACAGCCACACAGTAAATGGAATAAATAAAAGGATGAAAGGATGAATGAACAAACAAATAATTCCACATATCAGTGACTGCTTTGTGTGATATGAGTTGATTGATGCTAGGACAAATCTCTTCCCTAAAATAATTGCTACAGGTAGTTTTCTTGAGATCTGACTTTCCACTATTTACAATTCAAATTTATTTGGATTTTGGAGACCATTTGTTACTTCAATAGCTCTTTTATTGTTATGCAAATATATCTGGGTAAGAGTAATATGTTAACCTGCTCTGTTTCCACCTTAAGGGAAAGTATGAGTCCTGAGCAATGAAAGACACATACAAGATAAGATTCTAGAGCAGTATTGTCCCTTGGATGCTAGCAATGTTTGTAGTGATAGCAATGTTGCTAGTGCAACTGAATTTTGAATTTTATTAAAATTTAATTAATTTAATTTAAATTAAAACTTAATACAATCTTAGTTTGTTAAATTAAATACAGTGGTTACTGTATTGTTCAGTGCAATTCTACAGGAATAAAACACCAAATGGAGGAAAAGAGTAAATGGAACACAATATAGAAGCTTCAAAGACCCCTCTGTAAGGCTCACAAGTCCAGTTCTGGTTCAGGGACAATTTGAGTTGGATAACACCTGACAACAACAAAGCCAGAAAGGAACCACAACACATGTAGCTAGCATTGTGAATGGAGAATACTATTATTTCAGCATCCCCATATTCAAGAAGCCTTTAAGATTGGCTAAATCCAGAAAGAATCACTACATTTTCTCAAAGACTAAAATCACACCATAGTACACAAATCTAAATGTTCATGGCATTTGATTTAAGTTAATTAAAATTAGAACCTCAAATTTATTAGAGCAGTTTTTTCTTTTAAATTTAATTCATCTTTCTACTTGTCCTTGTTTTTCACATTTTTAATGCTGTTGAATCATAGCATGCTGACATTTTCCATAATGCTTAATGGCACATGATGATTTTGCAACCAGAAACACAGACCATTTAGGAGATATTTAATGAATGGAACAGTCACCGGAATCAATAAATGCACTGGTTCATTTCTAAGTTTAAGATAAATCTTTCATGTGTGCAAATAACTTTTCTAATAACTTTACTTTTTACTATTGGGGCAGAAACTTGAGATAAATATGCAAATTGTGATGTTCTTTGACTTTCTGTAATTTGGCATCATTACATGTGCTTAATGTCCATAATTTATGACTATGTAAATGCTCATAAAATATTTCATCTTTGCTGGCTGCCAAATGAATGGTTGAAAAATGTAAACTTATAAAAGTTAAAGGTGGTAATGAATTCAAATAGAATGAACAGAAACAAAGGCCATTCCTACACTGATACATCTTAAGGACTAGTTTTAGCATTCATATGGCTACTTCTGATATATAATCTTTTTACATAAGTATCAGAGTAATTTGCCTGTTCTATCCAGGTAATTATTACAGATTTGTCCACCCAAAGCTGAAATACCAATTGATTTAGTGACTTCAGTCAAATAACCAGTCAGTTAAGTGGAGAAAGAAAACATCATTAAACCAATAGCTTTACTCTAATGACTGAGTGACAGAATTTACCAGTTAACTGCATCAGAGATTTTGCTCCAGAAGCCTGAGATAGAATAGACTTTGTGTCATTCCTTCTGATAAAAAGAACAAAGCTGAACTGGAACAATTTTTATTTGTGGTTTTATATATAAATAGAGATAATTCATATTAACTGCATTAAAATCTGACTTGAAATTGTAGCTATGTCAGGAGTGTGTGAAAATGAACATTGTTCTATAGAGCTAAAGCTGTGGCTGTTCATACCCTGATAAACGATTTTAGGTTTAAGATTTTTTATCATATTCTTTTGTCAAATCAACCAACATGGCCTATCTTCTCAGTGCAAGATCAGCTGAAAACCCAGAAATATTTGCTTTTTCTACCATGCTAACATGTTGAGGAACTGAGCTGCTCGGTTTATAAAATATTGTGTTTGGAACTTTTCATTTCCCTCTTGTCTCTGGGGCCATGTAGATGCAGACTGAAGCCAAATAGGCTGAGATAAAGAAGTAAAATGAGCATCTACCTAAGCCTAAACCTAAATCTACTTTCAGAGGTCAAAGTGATTCTCTGGTGAATCAGTCATTTGCCAGGTTCAATTCACCATTATCCATCTCCATGACCCTGCAAGCATAGTAAAACTCATATTTATAGGTTACATTAGGTTATAAAATATCTCATAGTAATGCAAGGACATGATATACTTACCATGGAGTTTACAGTTATTGTATAAATGAGCTACATTGGTGACAGAAACCATGGTGGGCTCATCAGGTTACTTAAACCCAGTTCATGCCAAGGTAAATTATTTGAGAAAACATAACGTAGTGGCTAGAGAATTACATAAATTCCAACCTAGCTTCAAACCTCATTGTCCACTCAGTAGCTATAGGACTTTGGTCAAGTTACTTAACTTCATTTATTTAAAAAAAAAGATAAAAGAAAAGGCAGTATATCTCAATTTTTAAAGAAAGGCACTTAGATACATACAATGACATTTACACATGAAATACATATTTTTGGATTTTTGTGTTGGCAAAGCAACACCTAAAGCCTTGTCAGAGAACTATCATGGCAGGATGACTTCTCCCCAGGTTTTAGTGCCTTCTCTTGATCTGTAATGTAACTATGCCCCCAAGGATGTACCAAAATATTTAAAAGTTGAGGCAACTTACTACATAAATGTCCTAACACTTTCAGTTCATCAATAACAAGGTAGCGTTGATGTCCCAAAATTATTTCTTCAAAAATCACCTGGAAAAAAAAGGAGGGGATTGAGAAAATCATGAAATGATAATGCTACAGGACAGTAGGGAAGAGTAAATGAAGGGGTTATATATAGCCTAGCACAGGGCTCCATGCATTCTAAGGCTTCCATGCATAATATTTTTGTGCATCCCACCCTATTACTTTTCTGAGCATGATTTTGAGATTTATAATGGTACTGGGTATAACTTGATAACTTTACACTTCTGTCTCAACAATTCTGTATTTTTAAAGGGCAATAATAATAATAATGTTAATACATGTATAATTCATGCCATGTCAGCAAGCCATTTGTCAGTCTGGCTAAAGCCCATTACCAGTCACAGTTTAGAATTTTGTGACGTATAAGTACTGATCTCTGAAATTCTGCTTTTTATATTATGACCTCTTTATATTTGACTTCCTCATATTTACTAAACCAATACTTTACCATCAACATGAGTAAATTCCCTTTAAATCCTTCCTATTTTCTCAGAGAACACTCCACTTCTGGTTTCATTTGCTTGCCTACTTATTCTAGAATCCAGAGTCAAACATTTGAGTAATATTTTACAAAGCATCTTAAAATTTTTAGCCCCCTTGGCTTTCTGCATATTTGCTGCATACAATCCTAAACTCTGAAAAATTCCCAATGTCTGTTACTCCCCACTTGTATACAGGCTGCTGAGCATTGCTGAAGAAAGTCAAGAAGCTGTACTGATTAGGTTTACCTTCATTCGGTCTTTGGCTGTTGCTCAGCAAATCTTTAATTTATCTTTTCTTGGTGCCCTTCTGTAATCTCTACAACAGTTATTCTAAATCATTTCCACTCTCCTTAAGTCTTCAGCCACAATTCTACCTCCTCACTCAGTAAATAAATTAATTTCTTACTTTACTGAGGGACAAAACCACCTTGCATGAACTCCTTTCTTGTCTCCTCCTCCATCTCAAAGCTTCTCTAGATTTTCCTTCTTTATCTTTTTCCTTTATCTTGTCTATGAGGAAAACATGTCCCTCCTGCTTCCTAAGATTAACCCCTCTGTTCTCTCCTTCCGCTCTATTTTGGTACCATTATTTCATCCATTAGTCCCTTCTCTCTTACATCTTTAGTATTTTCCCATGCCCACTAATATACTCTAGTCTAGGAAAAGCCAAAAGGAAGACAAACAGAAATAATGAAGCTATCAAAGACTTTTCCTACTTACTAAAGATTATGGCCTATATCTAGCCTTCTGTACATGACCAGCCATCTCAAAAGTATAATCTGTAGTCACTTCTCCCATTTAGCACCATCTACCCATTTAGTCAGGCTGCTTCTCTCCCACCCCTTATTGAAACTGGGTTTTGAAAGTTATTAAGGACTTCTTAACTGCAAATTTTCAGTCTTTTCTTAGCCCTTACTCTGCTTTACCTCTCCATAACATTTAATACAGTACATTACACTAACCCCTCTTTATTGAAATTATCTGCGCTCTTGGCTTGCAAGATTCCTCAGCCTTCTGAATTCTCCTGCTGCTTTGGCCATTTGTCTCTGTTTCTTCTGCTGACTCATTTGTTCCCCTATTTTCTGTATTGTAGGTATTACCTAAGATTGTGTCTTTTCTTCTCTTCAATTCTCTTTCAATAATCTCCACTATAATGATTTCATTCATATGTATGATTTCAAATATCATCTCTGTTCAAATGATTTTTCCTAATCTATATCTTCAATAACAACTTCCACCTTCAGGTCTCAGAACCACAGTTCCAAATGCTGAATGAATATTTAAATGTTTTCAGCTAAATAAGTGTTAATACCTAAAATTCAAAATATCCAAAATTTGACTTATTATTGGTATCTTCAGACTTTCCCCATTTATTTATTTACCTTTTTCAAATCCCCTAGTTTCATAAATCCAGGAGTCATCCTTAAAATTCTCACACTCCCTCAAACCACTATACTTCGTCAGAATTTCTTTTTTTTTTTTAATGGAGTATAATTGCTTTACAACGTTGTGTTAATTTCTGCTGTAGGATGAAGTGAATCAGCTATACGTATACCTATATGCCCTCTCTTGGACCTCTCTCTCACCCCCCGATCCCACCCATCTAGGTCGTCACAGAGCACCGAGCTGAGCTTCCTGTGCTTTATAGCATGTTCCCACTAGCTATGTATTTTACGCATGTTAGTGTATATATATCAATCCTAATCTCCCAATTTGTCCCACCCTCCCTTTCCCCCCCATGTCCACATGTCCATTCTCTATGTCTACATCTATTCCTTCCCTGCAAATAGATTCATCTGTACCATTTTTCTAGATTCCACATATATGAGTTAATGGCTTATTTCACTCTGTATGACAGACTCTAGGTCCATCCACATCTCTACAAATGACCCAGTTTCATTCCCTTTTATGGCTTGAATAGTATTCCATTGTATATATGTACCACATCTTCTTTATCCATTCATCTGTCGATGGGCATTTAGGTTGTTTCCATGTCCTGGCCGCAATGAACATTTTGGTACATGTATCTTTTTGAATTATGGTTTTCTCAGGGTATATGCTCAGGAATGAGATTGCTGGGCCATATGGTAGTTCTATTTTTAGTTTTTTAAGGAACCTCTATACTGTTCTCCATAGTGGTTGTATCACTTTACTTTCCCACGAACAGTGCAAGAGGTTTCCCTTTTCTCCACAACCTCTCCAGCATTTATTGTTTGTATTAATTCCACCTCTGAAGTCTCTCTGTCTCTCCATCTCTGTCTCTTTTCTCCTCTCTTATTTTCATTCTCACTACTACTATTCCTATTTAGCTTTCTGATTCCTCACACCTATATTATTCCAATACCTCAGTCACTTCATCTCCAGTGTGTCCCCACTCCAATCTGTTCAGAGTTACAGAAGTAAAGCTTCAGCCATTTTGCTCAATAGCATGAGTTATCTTATGTGGCCTCTCCTTACCAAAATGAAGTCCAACTTCCTTAGCCTAGTATGGAAGTTCTTGTAGTCTGATCTTACCCTACATTTTCTAATTTTATTCCAAACTACTTCCCTTCACATATCCTATGGTATATCTAAACTAGACTACTTGTAATTCCACGTATCAAATACTACTTTTCTGCCTATGTTCTTTACTCTTTTGGACAAGCCCTTTCCACATTTTTGTTCCTTGAAATCCTGAGCACTCTTCAAGGTTCACATAAAGTTCCTTTTCTCCATATAGTCTTCCCTGTTTCTCCTTGGCAAAAAGTGGCTGCTACTTTGCTTGGGCCCCCAGAATGTTATTTTTATTCCTCTTACTGCATGTGCCCCATATTACCTAAATAGCAGTTATATGTATTTTTGAGTAGTCCTGCTACTCAGTCATTAGCTCCATGAGTACAGGAGTTTAAGCTTATTTATTCCTATCCCTCTGTATCACCTAACACAGTACTGTATACCTAGTAACAGCACCAAAAAATTTGTACACTGGATGCCTAATTACAAATGGATTGAATATTTAAATTGAGAGCTTTTCTCTGCAGAGCTTCAAACACTTTGTGAGCATTATCTCATATCTTGAAAACATTCTTGGGAACAAAACAAAGGACAGTTGCCATTATCTCTATGAAGGACTAAAGTGGCAAAGCAATTTACTAGAGTTGGTAGCAGAGCTGCCAATCCAAAACCACCTGACTACTTGTGCTCTATCCCCTCAACCATGTTTGCTCTCAAATTAATTCCGATTAATTTAGAAGTAAATTTCCATCTCCTTTGTTTATCCAACAATTAGCTTTAATAGCCACATTTCCCTGGGTGGTTGTTGCCTAGAAGTCCAAATCGTCTCAATTCTTCCTCTACCCTCTGCCCTCTGGCAGTTATCCCTCCTCCCTGTCACTCGTGTGACAACACACTCTGGTCGATGTTCTTTCTTCTGGCTGTTTCAGTTTCGATGTACCAGCAATTAGCAGGCTTGTTCAGCTTCTTTTCTGTGGTCATTCCTCGAGTGAGCTGAATTTACCTGCACTAAATATTACATGTCATGGGTGGCCTCACATATTGGAGGGCAGAAAATAGTTGCAGTTGAAGGGAGGAGAAGGGAGGATAATGACTTTATTTTCTACAGAAAGAGATGAGACCATTTTTTAAATATGTCATTTCCTTTTAGATACAGAAGGTTGTTAGACTCCCCTTTATGTCCTTTTATCATCCAAGGTCATGGAAAGAGTAAGAAGAAGTTACTTCTTGGGATGATAGTGAAACCTGAGCTGTTGGGCGTCATTTAGGCATAAAGATCATGAAGTACTTTGCTAACCACTAGTGTAACCAAGATATCCGTGGGCTGGATCATGATAACCATTCCACTATGACAGCACAATACATCAGCTTTAGATCTAGCGGTAAAAAATAGGAATTCAAGGCAGACAGCCATTATTTGACATGCCCAGTCTTGAGCACACTCTTCCAGTGTGTTTATTAGTAATGGTAAGGTGGATTTGTGTGTGTGCATGTGTGTGTGTTTAAGACATAATTCCTGCCAGCAGAATCCTCTGAATTTGGTGACCCAGGCAGTACTTACACAGTCCCAAAGACCAGTTGAAAAAAAATAATATTTAAAGAATATTTTTATTTTGTTTGCCTGATATCAAATAGCTGGGTTGACTGTTATGGTTTTTTTCTTGATTTGATTGTTCTGAGAATACATTTTGAAATGCTATTAGTTCTCGTGAATGTGGAGCTGTCAGGATTCCACCCTTTCCTACAAAGAGGGAACTGCACCCAACCTACTTGAACTTCTAATTTATGATAGAAGTTTGGAGGGCTTATAGGAAGCTTTCACCCCTGGAGGACTAACTCACATCTAATTCTCACTGCTGTGTATGACAACTGTACATGTAAAATAATTCATCATCTATTCTAACTAAAATATAATTATGTATTCAATATATAATGTCCTCCACTTCTGCCTGAATCCACTAAGCTGTGTTATATAAATAATAATCAGTAATAACATGACATAAAATATGCTTTAGGTAATGATGAACATTAAAATGCATGAATTATTTCAACAGAAGCATATGAACTTGTAGGAACATAATGGGGGAAAATAGCTTATTGTGCTTGTCTTTTTCTTTTTTTAATCCTCATTTGTATCTCAAAACCCAACTTCACTGAGGATTTCCAGTGAAATTTCTAATGGGGAGACTCTGGCAAATGTAATTTAAGGAAGCATGACTAAAGGTGATTAAATAATATAATGCAATATTAAGTGCTTTATGTGACTTCAACTCAAGACTTCAGTACTTCCCACTCAAAGAGGAAATAAAACTTTTTTTTTAACTTAAGAAAAAAAAGTAAGTTGTTAAAGAATATTAGATACCCTGGTAATGAAACAGATCAAATAAGAGTAGCCGTTTTTATTCAGTGGTATGAAAATAACCCAAGAGAATAATTGTGAATGGAATGAAAATAAAAGCAGAGCTGAAATTGCCATGTAAATAATAATAATGAAAAGTGGCTGCCTCTGCCAAAGTACTGTCAACTGAAACAGATTGTACAGCACCATAATTATCAAAACTGACATATGTAAAATGATTATAAATTAATGGTTTGTAGAACAAAGTTATACGTTACAGATTTTTACTAGGTAGATACATGATCACAGGGAACAAAAGACCTTTAAACAATGTAAAATTATGAAATTAATCTAAAATGGTATACTGCACACACAGTGTAAATTATGAGATCATTTTTCATATGATTAAGGATGAATTTATATACCTAGACGCTTGAATGAGTGGACTTCATTACATACAGCTATTACTACTGCCTGTGTGACAGATTTGGTCAGCCTTACTGTAAGTACTTCAACAGCAATTCAATCCCAGGAAAAGTTACAAAGTTGGAAATTAGATTTATCACAGGTTATGTGATTGGTTCTAAGAACCAAAAAATACATAGGTAAGGTTGTTGGTCTTATAAATTTACATGTATTAAGTACAAGCTGCATGCTAGTTTGACAATTTGTGCAAGTCAACGGCCTCATGAATACCTCAGAGGTTTCCTTTCAATGATATTTTATTCTTTTCACTTGATAAGTTGAAGAATAGGAGTGTAATTTTCCCAGAATGCATTAACTCATTTTGCCATAAACTTGAAAGTACTGTAGATCTTCTGTTTGTAACTGTAGTCATGTTGTACCCATCAGATGATTTCTTTTTTGTAGTAAATGTATTCCTACTGTTATTTTCTATATTTTTGGCAAGCTCTCTATGTGGCAATATACATGTGGCAAAGACATAAATAGATAACATTGCCTGCTTTATGAAAGTTTTCTCAGGAAACAAAATTTTCTTTGCTGATAATATATTCAGGAAGTTGTTACTCTTTATGCATAATATGGCTTCGGTTTACTAATGTTTGGCCAATGCTAGAAACATACATAAATTGAAATTGAGTCAGAAGAAAAGGATAGCAAATCATAACTCTTTGGGAAAAGACCTTGTTTTAAGGTTTATACCAAGATTCCATTTTTGTGAGCAATAGTCTGTGTCTACATGACACCAAAATATCTGGATGCAAAGTGAAAAACGTAGTCAGTCATCTAGATTTTTCTAAATATCCAGATGCTTTGTGTTGATTAGACAAAGATTCTAGATGATTGACTGAATTGTTCACCCTCACAGTTAACATGAATAGATTACTCCATCTAGCACTCTGGGGAAGCAGACAACCATAAGAAAGCAGGAGATGGAGCATGAGATCTTACAGAGGAAGGAGTGGTTTGATGATACCTGTGATTATTTTGTTCTCATGCAATTCTCTAAGTTGAGTGATGCCCTTTTATTTTTATCATTAAAATAATAATTCAGGATAAAATTTATTATTTTCTTCTGGAAATCCAACTATTTATTCTTTTGGAATAAATGTTGTGTGGATTCATTGCAAAACTTAATAAACTATCATGGAGTCAACAGATATTAAATAGATAAAAAGTGAATAGTTTTAGATACTGCCCCCCCACCAAGTACCAATGTATTTTAAAACAGCATATATAAATTTCAAACAGGAAAGAAAATATTGAACTTCTAGAGTCAGTGAAGAAGCATTTTTTGAACACTTATGTATAATTAATTCATTCATTCATTCACTAAACATTGAGCCACCTTATGTGACAGACACTGCACATAGGATCAGGATACAAGGTGAATCAGATAACTTTTGCCTTCAAGCACTTCACATTCCAGTAGGGGCTACAGCACTGTTAACAGTTAATAAAGGTAGAGTGGGATAAGTGGCAAAAGAGCAATGTACAAAGTGTTACTGAAACATCAATAATGCAGCCACTGTCTGCCTAGGGTGGGGGAAGGGCAGTTGTTAGGGAAAGTTTGATAGGAGAAATGATGTTTGTGAAGAATCTTGAAAGAAAAGGAGAAAGACAACAATCAAAAAAGCTGAAAACTACAAAGAACCTCCTGTTTAGACATATCAGAGAGCTAATAAGAGGACAGAATTGAAGAATCAAAATTCAATAGACAAGATAAATTTACCCTGCATATGCTCAACATTTTACCTTGCATTCCCTTCAAGAAATTTGCTGATTCATAAGAGGCACGTGTAGAAGTGGTTTCTAAGAGTCAGGGGGGTCTGCAGAGATTTTTTTTGCCATCTCATGAGGCTGAGAGAAAAAAAATGGAGCTCACAGCTACCAAAGCAGCCAATACATGACTGGCAAAGATCCCAAAGAAAAGGGAAGGGCAGAAAAGTAAACCTGACAGTTCAAGAAGATTTTCCTCTTGAGGTATTACCAAATTGTAAGTGGCACACACATAGATGTGGAGAAACCTAGTAGAATGTGGTTGTTGAGAGGCTGAGAAGCTAAATAAAGGGTATCAGTTAGGATTTGGCCAGGGACTCAGAACCTCTCTGAGTTCTGAGAGGTTAGAATAAAGGATTTATAGAATAAATTAAATCCTTTATAGAATAAGGATTTAATATATGTTTTGGATCTTATGCAATTGTGGGAGCTGATGTAGAAGACTATGGAAGTCTGATGCCTTCATATTTGGTGGGTAGGTCTAAAGTCACTAAGGGTCAGTAGGGGCAGTATTGAGAAGAAAATCAGGACTTGAAATAAAAGAGAGTCAGGGCAGCCTGTAACCCACAAGGACTAACTGAAACCCAAGAGGACAAACTGGAACCCGTGTTTGTCTATCACTACCTTTGACTTCATCAACACAGGTGACTTGCAGAAGAAACTGGCAACTTTTGCCATGGAACTGCACATGTGTCCCTAGCCCAGGACTCAGAGAAGCTGAAGGAGATCTGGTAGAGGCTGGAGTAGCTGCACACCTGGCTGCTGCTCTAAGCTAAAAAGGGGAGTCAGAAGATCAGCCACAATGTGTATGAACTGCATGGTTTCTGGATCCCTACACCTACACCAACCCTGAGAGCATAATGGCTGCTGCTTTACTTCCACCTTCCAACTCTCACAGAAGTTTTTTCCTAGAGGTCAATACTAACTTAAAACTAAAGAGGGAAGGGAATTCTAGGAAGTCTAGTTCTTCCTTGATACAGTACAAGACCACCGAATGGTGACCTTGCCAAACTGACATCCATATACATCTCTTTTAACCATATCTGTCTTCCATATAAACACAGTAGCAACATGATTCAATTATCCTTTGTACCATAGAAAATTCATTAACTAAAATAGGATGCTTATCCATCTTTGTATAATATTCATTCCTCTTCTAACTGAATTATATCCCTGCATTAATCAGCTTAGGCTGGCAATAACAAAATACCACAGACTGAGTGGCTTAAACAACAGAAATATTTTTACTTTTTTTTTTCCTCACAGTTCTAGAGGTTAAAGATCCAAGATCAAGGTACCAACAGGTTTGGTTTCTTCTGAGACCTGTTTCCCTGGCTCGCAGATAGCTATCTTCTCACTGTTTTCTCTTATGGCCTTTCCTCTATGCACGTACACTTTTGGTGTCTCTTTTCATGCCCAATTTCCTCTTTTTATAAGGATACCAGTAAAATTGGACTTAGGCCCACTCTAATGTTTTCATTTAACTTAATCACCTCTGTAATGGTCTTATATCCAAATATTGTCACATTCTGAGACACCTGAAGTTAGGACTTCAATATATGAATTCTGGGGGTACATAATCCAGCCCATAACTCCCTCCATGCCTTTAATGTTCTGTGATGTAAATAGTGAGATCTAAGATTAAGAGATCTAAGATTAACTATTCTTACCATATCTTCTGTTACATGGTAGAAGAGCAGGAAAGTGATAGTAAAGGTTAATATATTCATATCAAAATTAGAGGAAATACTCAAAACAGTTCTCCTTGCTGCAACTTGCTCATGAGGTCATATAAAGTATTTATAACTTCCTACACCCATTATCCTTTGCATATTCCCTCTGTCCTCAACAAGTACCTTGACTAGTCCTTGCCTGGTGGAGTGAGTGATCCAAGCCTTCACTCCTGAAGGGTCTAGGCCATTAACAATCCTACCTGCAATGAGTTGTTTTAATTTTTGGCTTTTAAAATAGGTGTGTATCAGAGGATATCCTGCATATCTGACATATTCCTTCTTGCCTTCTTCCCTGTGAAGGAGCAACCCCAAATTTCCCCTTGATAGTCAGGATCCATCACCCCAGCTAGTACAGTAGTCCTTTTTCACTGTAAATTCAGTGACATCAGAAGCTCAAAGGAGGCAGGTGACAGTCTCAACTTCTAGTTTAATAGAAACATTGCTGTGTACCCTGGTGGAAACATTTCTTCCATGGGAACTAAGACCTCTAGACTAGCAGAGCACAAAATGATGGGGAAAGTAAGAAAAACTTTTTTTTTTTTTTCTTGCTGTACGCGGGCCTCTCACTGTTGTGGCCTCTCCCATTGCGGAGCACAGGCTATCACCCCAGCTAGTACAGTAGTCCTTTTTCACTGTAAATTCAGTGACATCAGAAGCTCAAAGGAGGCAGGTGACAGTCTCAACTTCTAGTTTAATAGAAACATTGCTGTGTACCCTGGTGGAAACATTTCTTCCATGGGAACTAAGACCTCTAGACTAGCAGAGCACAAAATGATGGGGAAAGTAAGAAAAACTTTTTTTTTTTCTTGCTGTACGCGGGCCTCTCACTGTTGTGGCCTCTCCCATTGCGGAGCACAGGCTCCGGACGCGCAGGCTCAGTGGCCATGGCCCAGGGACCTAGCCGCTCCGTGGCATGTGGGATCCTCTCGGACCGGGGCACGAACCCGTGTGCCCTGCATCGGCAGGCAGACTCTCAACCATTGTGCCACCAGGGAAGCCCAAGAAAAACTTTTGCTTGTAAATTACTAAGGATAGTTTGTTTCCTGGACCTATGTATTTTGTTTATGGAGGAAACAAGACCATATATGCTTCTCCAGTATAGAGCTTTATTTTAAATCCTAGAAAATGTTACCCTCACCACACGAGGCATTGCCATGCAGATGGAATCATAATTGAATCTTCAAAGGATTGTTCCACTGTTCTATCTGCCCAGCTGCTTCAGGGTGTTGGTAAACACAATAAGACCAAGAATCCCATGAACATGAGCCCATTACTACATTTCATTTCCCATAAAATGACTTCTTTGATCAGAAGAAATGCTCTCATTATCCCTTGTACTCAATTTTTTATAATTGTTCTATTATTTTACTGTTTCCCCTGCCCCACCCCATCCTTCACTCCCACTAAACTATAACCTCTTTGTGAGCAAGAACTGTGTCTTACTCATTTTGGTAACTTTAACAAATATAGCCTAAGTTTAGGTACATGTTCAAAGGATACTGATTGAATAAATGATAGAAAGGTCAATAATGTAAAATACAGCTGAGGGGTCAAATAACATGAAGGCGAATGTTAAAAAGAGGACTTTTATTAGAAACAAGGACCATTTAAAGATGGAATTAGGGACTACCCTGGTTGTCCAATGGGTAAGACTCCATGCTCCCAATGCTGGGGGCCCAGGTTCGATCTCTGGTCAGGGAACTAGATCCCACGTGCATGCCGCAACTAAGAGTCTGCATGCCAGAAGTAAAAGATCCCACATGCTGCAACTAAAGATCCTGTGTGCCGCAATGAAGATCCCGAGTGCCACACTAAGACACGGCACAGCCAAAATAAATAAATAAATAAACATTTAAAAAGTTAAAAAAATAAAGTTGCAATTAAACAGGTGAAACAAAAGGAGAGCGATCTCGGGATGGCAAATTCTCTTACTAGCTGTATGAACTTGGGCCTCTGTTATGTACTAAAAGTTTATGTTCCCCCAAATTCATATATTCTAGCCCTAACCTCTAATGTAATGGTATTCAGAGATGAGGCTTTGGGGAGGCAATTATGGTTAGATTAGGTTATGAGGGAAGGACACCCATAACAGGATTAGTGGCCTTATAAGAAGAAGAGATCTGTGTGTGTGCGCACACACACACACACACACACACACACACACACACACATACACAAGCTCGTGCATACACATGCACGGGTGAAAAGTTGTGTGAGGTTCCAGTGAGAAGGAGGCCTTTGCAAGCCATGGAAGAAAGTCCTCACCAGGAACGGAATCAGGCTGACACCTTGATCTTGGATTTCTCAACCTCCAGAACTATAAGAAATAAATATCCATTGTTTAAGCCACCCAGTCTATGGTATTTTGTTATGACAGCCCGAGCAGACTAATCCATCCTCCATTTCCTTTTACCTAAAATGGATATAAAAGCTATCTGACAGAATCAATGAGAATGGTAGAGATAATATATGTAGAGTGCCTAGTCAGTGTTCAATAATAGTAGTGAATTTATCCAGTTAGTGTTGTGCAGCTAGTATTGTGCTGGCCTGCCATATACTTTCCCCTTCAATTCATTTCAGGCTCCTATTTGCTCTTTGTGTGACTATTTGATCATTTACCTTACTCTGCTCCTTTATCTATGGGTCTCTTGACTACTGACTGTTTGCATGGATTTTTATTGTTTTGGCCTGTGATATTTATGAACTCTTGATTTTTGTTGCCTATTTGGCCTCTGACTCATCACTGACCAGACAGACTCTGCTTTCCTGGTGTTTACCTAACCCCTTTGGCCAACAGTGAACTGACTTATATCTTGAGTGCTTAACAGCAAATCAGAGAGTATTTTTAAGGGAATTCATAATCTATACTTCCATAAAAATCCTGACTCAGTGTTCATAAAAATATGGCACATTATTTCAATCTCCTCCCACCTTAGCATTCACTTTTGTCATTGTAATTTTCCTTCCTTTTAGATATCTGCTCATAATTAATGGGGTTACTTACTGCTCTAGATCTCCAGTAGTTTTATTACTTGCCTTCTGAAACAGACAAGTTCTCATGCACCGGTGCTTTAAAACTTTATGGATCAGTGACCCTTTGAGAACCTCATGAAAGTTATAGGGATCCCTAGCATCATCACTCCCAAATGTCTATATTCACTTCCACATAAAATTGTGTATACAATTTCAGGAAGCTAATGGACCTTTTGAAACAGAGGATTTCAACTCCAGCTTATGAAATTCAGTATTATTCCTTCCTCTCATCCCAGTATACTTTAAAATATTTAAATAAAACATTCAGTTTGAGTTTTTTCTCTGGTTAAATGGAGTTTATTTTTTACTGACAGTTTCAGTTTTTTAAATTAAGTTCTAAATAATCCAAACCTAGGAAATAGTTAGAAGGAAGTACCAGGTTAAGAAAAGCATTAGAAACAGTAAGACAGAGGCACTAACTCATGAACTTTATGCTGAAAAGATTTCTTGATCTTTAACCATGAGGGAAAAGACAATATCCTTCCCATGTTGTCCATGTTGAACAAAGATATGACATCATGAAGGAATTGTCAGCTGTGATGTTAATGACTGTTGGTTGGCTCACACACCACCCTCTTTTGGGCATCTTACTCTTCACTGATGCTCACTAACACCATTAAGGTAAACTCTGGTCTTGGCATTTCTGTGGTTCATGGATTGTTATATGAGCCACTATTTGACTTTTTTTCATAACTTAATATAACTCTCACATAGGTACTACAATATATTCTGGCATCCCTTTATAATCACATCCCTCAATGTGGGTTCTCCAAAGACTTACACTGTAATAGTTCTGCTATCATATTCATTGTGACATAAATTGGCATCATAATGGATTCTTTTTGGACTTGCATCCTTATGAATTTTCTCATTCTAGCCTCTCATTGTAATGGCAGCATAACAGGGTCCCTGCAGACTCTCACTGAAGTTATCATGAGGTAGTTAACATGACGGCAACTCCAGATTATATTGCACAGGAAATCAGCATTGTGAAAGGAACTTAGATAAAGTCCTGATAAGTAATCACTGGTTACATTTAGTGACTGTTTTGTTTAAACAACTCTCTCTCTCTTTTAATTCAAAAAGTTCCTCAAAGACAATATTCCACATTAAAAAAAAAAAAAAACTACCTGGCAACCAGGAAAATTATACTTTTTAAATTGAGCCAATTTTCAGTTGAGTTTGGCAAAACATCCAAAAGTATAGCTTGTGCTTTAATAACTAGAAAGTAAGCTGATATGTTTCATTTTATGCTGATTTTTAAAATAACTGGTATTCAACACAGCTATGAGAAAAGGAAGCTGCATATATTACACTTACACCCAAAACTTTCAACTTAGAAAAAGGAGAGGCTTCACCTCTCTATATGTAAAAACTGAAGATAAGAATTTGGGGCATTATGACCTTTCAAACGCCTGACAACTAAAAAGGAAAAAAATAATGTTTGTTTAGAAGGAAATGAACAATCGTTCTGTGTAAGAACTCACCACCATCAGTATTGCTGAACACCTTTGGTGCAAAGCAATGTACTTAATTCAGAAGATACCAAAAGATGTGGCATATTTCCTGTTTATGAGAATATACAGTGTAATTGTGGGAAAAAATCATATACTTTAAGATCTGGATATTGGTATAAGGTTGCCCCACTAAATATCTGATGAATGTGTGATTGAGACATCAATGCTGCAACAGGAGTTCTTATGGATCAAGTGTATTGGGTTCGTATTGCTGCTCTAATAAATTGCCACAAACTTAGTAGTTTAAATAATACAAAGGTATTATCTTACAGTTCTGTAGGTTAAAAGTTTGATACTTTTCTCACTTGGCTGAAACGAAAGTGTAGGGAGGGCTACATTCTTTTCTGGAGACTTCAGTAAAGAACTAACTTTGTTGCCTTTTATGGCTTCTGGAGGCCACTTGGATTCCTTGGCTCATGGCTCCTTTATCCATCTTGAAAGTCAGCAGTAGTGTAGCTCTCTGTGCCTTTCTTCCATAGTCACATCTTCCTCTCACTCACCTTCTCTTCCACTTTTATAAGCCTTTGCAGTTATATTGGACCTACATTGATAATCTAAGATACCCTCTCTACTTTAAGATCAGCTGATTAGCAACCTTAATTCCATCTGCAGCCATACTTCCTCTTTGCCATTAAACTTAACATATTCACAGTTTCCGAGGATGGGAGGGGAAGATATTGGAGGAAGTAAGCCTTGAATGGAGCTTCGAAGAGAGATTAAAATATAGAAGGATTTACATTAGGATGTGAAAATAAAACCAAATTGTAATGAATTCTTCAGCACACTTCGAGGCCAATAATGTTAGCACAGTAGAGGTTAGAGGTTTGAAATACAGACATTGGAGCTAAGCAGACTTAGTTTCAAGTCCTGGCTCTGCCAGTAGTAACTATGTGATCTTGGACAAGTCACAAATCTACTTGACCCTCAGCCTCTCATCCTTAAGATAATGTTAAAAGTAACATCTAACTCAGAGCATAATCATAATGGTTAAAAGAGGAAGAACATGAGGACTTCTGGTTTCCAGTATAGGCTGTAGGGAGCTTAGATGTTGCCATTCCATCCTAACAACGGTAAAAAGCTGAAGAAACTGAAAAATAAACAACTCTTTTTATATCTATCAGAGAAGTGAGGTCACAGGGCACGATGCTACTCTGAAAATTAAGGAGGCAGAAAGAGGAATACAACGAATCACAACTTACTAAAACAGAAACCCCCAAGCAGAAACCTCCAAGAGAACCAGTTCTGGGGTAGGAAACACTGAACTGTAATTAATGATTGCTAAAAGTCCAAAATGAACAAGTTTAAGAGATAAAATCTCCAAGGGTCTCAGTTATCTGGGAGGGTTACCACACATTAGTGAATTTTTTAAACTTTTAAAAATGTTTTAATCTGGGGCTTCCCTGTTGGCACAGTGGTTAAGAATCCGCCTGCCAATGCAGGGGACACAGGTTCAAGCCCTGGTCTGGGAAGATCCCACATGCTGTAGAGCAACTAAGCCCGTGCACCACAGCTACTGAGCCTGCACTCTAGAGCCTGTGAGCCATAACTACTGAGCCCGCAT
>NC_041234.1:74903396-74905245 GCF_002837175.3 Physeter macrocephalus | reverse complement strand
AGCCCGTGCACCAAGCTACTGAGCCTGCACTCTAGAGCCTGTGAGCCATAACTACTGAGCCCGCATGCCACAACTACTGAAGCCTGCGGGCCTAGAGCCCATGCTCTGCAACAAGAGAAGCCACCACAATGAGAAGCCCACACACCGCAACGAAGAGTAACTCCTGCTCGCCACAACTAGAGGAAGCCCACGGGCAGAAATAAAGACCCAACACAGCCAAAAATAAATAAATAAACTTTAAAAAAAATGTTTTAATCCTTTTTTTTTAGTGGTGGGAATGTAAATTGGTACAGCCACTATGGAGAACAGTATCGAGGTTCCTTAAAAAACTAAAAGTAGAGCTACCATATGATCCAGAAATCCCACTCCTGGGCATACACCATACACAAAAATAAACTCAAACTGGATTAAAGACCTAAATATAAGACCGGATACTATAAAACTCTTAGAGGAAAACACAGGCAGGACCCTCTCTGACATAAATCACAGCAAGATCTTTTTTTGATCCACCTCCTAGAGTAATGAAAATAAAAACAAGAATAAACAAATGGGACCTACTTCAACTTAAAAGCTTTTGCACAGCAAAGGAAATCACAAACAAAACAAAAAGACAACCTACAGAATGGGAGAAAATATTTGCAAACAAAGTGACTGACAAGGGATTAATCTCCAAAATATACAAAACAGCTCATTCAGCTCAATATAAAAAAAACAAACAACCCAATAAAAAAATGGGCAGAAGAGCTAAATAGACATTTCTCCAAAGAAGACATACAGATAGCCAAAAAGCACATGAAAAGATGCTCAACATTGCTAATTATTAGAGAAATGCAAGTCAAAACTACAATGAGGTATCACCTCAATGTGATACCAGTAACCAGGTATCACTGGTCAGAATGGCCATCATCAAAAAGTCTACAAACAATAAATGCTGGAGAGGGTATGGAGAAAACGGAACCCTCCTACACTGTTGGTGGGAATGTAAATTGGTACAGCCACTATGGAGAACAGTATCGAGGTTCCTTAAAAAACTAAAAGTAGAGCTACCATATGATCCAGAAATCCCATTCCTGGGCATACATCCAGAGAAAACCATAATTCGAAAAGATACATGCACCCCTGGGACTTCCCTCGTGGTCCAGTGGTTAAGAATCTGCCTTCCAATGCAGGGGATGTGGGTTTCATCCCTGGTCAGGGAACTAAGATCCCACATGCCACGGGGCAACTAAGCCCACATGCCACAACTAGAGAGTCCACACGCTGCAATGAAATATCCCACATGCCACAACGAATATCTCATGTGCCACAGTTAAGACCCAATGCAGCCAAATAATAAAATTTTAAAAATTAAAATAAAAGAAGAGATACATGCACCCCAGTGTTCATTGTAGCACTATTTACAATATCCAGGACATGGAAGCAACCTAAATGTCCATCAACAGAGGAATGGATAAAGAAGATGTAGTACATATATACAATGGAATATTACTCAGCCATAAAACAAATAATGAAATAATGCCCTTTGCAGCAACATGGATAGACCTAGACATTATCATACTTAGTGAAGCCAGACAGAGAAAGACAAATATCATATAATATCACTTACATGCTGAATCTAAAAAGTGATACAAATGAACTTATTTACAAAATGGGAACAGACTCACTGACACAGAAAACAAATTTATGGTTACCAAAGGGGAAAGAGTGGGGGGGAGGGATAACCTACTGTATAGCACAGAGAACCATATTCAATATCCTGTGATAAACCATGATGGAAAAGAATGTGAAAAAGAATATGCACATAAAGACACACACACACACACACACACACACACACACACACACACAC
>NC_041234.1:74887222-74897801 GCF_002837175.3 Physeter macrocephalus | reverse complement strand
TCCTGGGCATACATCCAGAGAAAACCATAATTCGAAAAGATACATGCACCCCTGGGACTTCCCTCGTGGTCCAGTGGTTAAGAATCTGCCTTCCAATGCAGGGGATGTGGGTTTCATCCCTGGTCAGGGAACTAAGATCCCACATGCCACGGGGCAACTAAGCCCACATGCCACAACTAGAGAGTCCACACGCTGCAATGAAATATCCCACATGCCACAACGAATATCTCATGTGCCACAGTTAAGACCCAATGCAGCCAAATAATAAAATTTTAAAAATTAAAATAAAAGAAGAGATACATGCACCCCAGTGTTCATTGTAGCACTATTTACAATATCCAGGACGTGGAAGCAACCTAAATATCCATTGACAGAGGAATGGATAAAGAAGATGTAGTACATATATACAATGGAATATTACTCAGCCATAAAACAAATAATGAAATAATGCCATTTGCAGCAACATGGATGGACCTAGAGATTATTAGACTGAGTGAAGTAAGTCAGACACAGAAAGACAAATATCATATGATATCGCTTATATGTGGAATCTAAAGAAAAGTTACAAATGAACTTGTCTACAAAACAGAAATAGAGTTACAGATGTAGAAAACAAACTTATGGTTACCAGGGGGTAAAGGGGGTAGGGATAAATTGGGAAATTGGGATTGACATATACACACTACTATATATAAAATAGATAATAAGGACCTACAGTATAGCACAGGGAACTATACTCAATACTCTTTAATGGTGCATATGGGAAAAGATTCTGAAAAAGAGTGGATATATGTGTATGTATAACAGATTCATTTTGCTGTACACATGAATCCTCTTTTTAATTGAAGTATTGCTGATTTATAATATATTAGTTTCAGCTGTACAACGTAGCAATTTAATATTTTTATAGATTATAATCCATTTAAAGTTATTACAAAATAATGGCTATATTTCCCTGTGCTATACAATATATTCTTGTTGCTTATCTATTTTATACATAGTAGTTTGTATCCCTTAATCCCATACCCCTATCTTGCCCCTCTCCCATTTCCTCTCCCCACTGGTAAACACTAGTTTGTACATTAGTCTGTTTCTTATTTGTTGTATTCACTAGTTTGTTTTATATTTTAGATTTTATATGTGATAACATTCAGTTTTTGTCTTTCTCTGTCTGAATTACTTCATCTAATATGATAATATCTATGTCCATCCATGTTGCTGCAAATGGCATTATTTCATTCTTTTTATGGCTGAGTAATATTCTATTGCATATGTATATTATATATATCACATCTTCTTTATCCATTCATCTGTTGATGGACACTTAGGTTGCTTCCATATCTTGGCTATTGTATATAATGCTTCTATGAACAATGGGGTGCATGTATCTTTTCAAATTAATATTTTTGCTTTCTTTGGATGTATTCTGAGGAGTGGAATTGCTGGATCATATGGTAATTCATTTTTTAGTTTTTTGAGGAACATCCACACTGTTTTCCAGAGTGGCTGCACCAGTTTACATTCCTACCAGCAGTGTAGTAGGGTTCCCTTTTCTCCACATTCTCTAAAACATTTATTATGTGTAGACTTTTTGATGATAGTCATTCTGACAGGTGTGAGGTGATATTTCATGGTGGTTTTGACCTGCATTTCTCTGATGATTAGTGATGGTGAGCATCTTTTCATGTGCCTGTTGCCATTTGTATCTTCTTTGGAAAGCTGTCTGTTCAGGTCTTCTGCCCATTTTTAATTGGGTTTTTTGTTTGTTTGTTTGTTTGATATTGAGCTGTATGAGCTGGTTATATATTTTGGATATTTACCTCTTATTGGTCATATCAATTGCAAATAATTTCTCCCATTCAATAGGTTGCCTTTTCATTTTGTCAATGGTTTCCTTTGTTATCCAAAAGTTTTTAAGTTTAATTAGATCTCATTTGTTTATTTTTGCTTTTATGTTTTTTGCCTTAGGAGACATATTTAAAAAATTATTGGTATGATTTATGTCAAAGAGTGTTCTGCCCATGTTCTCTTCTAGGAGTTTTATGGTTTCAGGTCTTAAATTTAGATATTTAATTCATTTTGAGTCTATTTTTTATAGTATGAATTTATTTATATAGTGTGATAAAATGTTTTAATTTCATTGTTTTACATGTAGCTGTCCAGTTTTCCCAGCACCACTGATTGAAGAGGCTGCTTTTTCTCCATTGTATATTCTTGCCTCCTTTGTCATAGATTATTTGACCATAAGTGTGTGGGTTTATTTCTGAGCTCTATAGTCTGTTCCATTAATCCATGTCTGTTTTTGTGCCAGCACCATGCTGTTTTGATTGCTATTATTTTGTTGTATAGTCTGAAGTCAGGGAGTGTGAAACCTCCAGCTTTGTTCTTTTTTCTCAAGATTGCTTTGGCAATTCAGAGTCCTTTGTGCTTCCATATAAATTTTAGGATTATTTGTTCTAGATCTGTGAAAACACATTTTAGTGAATATTACCTCCAGATGTTCAACCAGGTTCTCACAATGAATATCAAAGAAAAAAATCCCCTCATGCTTCTGGTATGGAGAAGGAAAAAGGAAGCATTTTGAAATATGCCAGAACTTTCTGTTCTTAACAAGGCCTGCCCTCAAAAGAAACTATTTCACCAGAACCTAAAATATTGGGGGTTTTATCAGAGCTTAACCAACCTTGAGGAACAGAAATACTGAAATCTCCAGCCATCCTATCCCACCTAAGAGAGGAAGAGACTGAGAAGTACTTTTGAAGTTCACAATCTAGAGACACAGGCTCACTAAAAGACTGAGACCTAATCATAGGACTATAGAATGTTTCCTCTTTCCTCACACATTACCAAAGTCTTATTTAATGCAGTGCCTTTTATCAACTCCATCATGTCCACCTTTTAATCAAAAATAAAAGGCATACTTAAAAGCAAAAACACAGTTTGAAGAGACAAAGCAAATGTCAGAACCAGACTCAGATATGCCCATGACTTTGGAATTATTAGACAGGGAATTTAAAATAACTATGATTAATATGTTAAACGTGCTAATGGGTAAACAGTACCCAAGAACAGATGGAAAAGATAAGCAGAGAGATGAATATTCTAAGAAAGAACCAAAATGAGATGTGAAAGATCAAAAACACTGTAACAGAAATGAAGAATGCCTGTGGTGGGCCTATTAGTAAACTGAACACAGCCAAGGAAAGAATCTCTGAGCTTGAGGATATCTCAATAGAAACATCTAAAACTGAAAAGTAAACAAAGCTAGGACTCAAGTTTATATGGATAGGCAAAAGACCCAGTACAGCCAACAAAATATTGAAGGAGAAGAGCCAAGGTGGAAGACTATCACTATGTAACTTCAAGACTTACTCAAAGCTAAAGTTATCAAGACAGTGTGGTATGGTCTCATTCAGTCATTCATTCAAAGAATATTTATTTATTCATCTAGATCTATGCAGAGATATGATCTTTACTCTTCATGGAATTATACACTAGTTATAGAAATAGGACATTACCAAACACCATGTTTTAAAACAGTCCGAAATATTTTTAAAGTTCCTTGTTAACTTCATGGCACAGACAGGTCTGAACATAATCCTTGCCCTCAAGAGTTTACAATCCTGTAAGGAGAAAACTAATGAATACATAACTGTAGTACAAGGTCAAGTAGATTAACTTTGGGACGTGGCATAGTAGAAGAGTTAAAAGTATTGGCTCTACATAAGTTTCAGTTTATAACCACAGTTTTGCCACTTCCTGGTGTGCAATGGTGGTCTAGCTACTTATATCCTCTAAGTCTCAGTTTCTCCATCTGTAAAATAAGGATGAAAGAAGTTCTTACCTTATATGATTGTTAAGAGGCTTAAATTAAATAAAGCTTATAAGTACACAGTTTAGTGAATAGCACATAATTTGTACTTGGTGTTGCTATCAAGATATATGGACACAAGTTTATGTTGAGTTCAAAGGATAGAGAGCACACATCTGGTTTTGAAGATGAGGAGAAATCTTTAAAAACAGGTAACACTTACTATGAATCTTCTTAGTTTCACCTGCTTTTGTCTTCTGCTCCTTGAAACTGGTCTCACCAATGGGCTCTGTCTTCAAGTATAGCCCTGTTCTAGAACCTGAGACAATACCAACAGAGGCAGGAAGTATATCAGTAATCTCATCCTCAAAATCTCAATAAAAGTTCTTCTCAGCCTTGGGATCTAGTATCCCAATTATAGCTAACCTCTTCTCCCACTGTTCTTATTTCTTTTGTGAAAATTTGGTCAGGATCTGAGAGTATGTGCAGGCACATTTTAAAAGAACAGGTCATAAAAATTCTCCCACCTTTCTGTAAAAACTGATGTATTGATGGTGTCAAATACCTTAATGTGGAAATGCTAAAAGGTTTAAATAAGAGCAAAGCAGTTGAAAAACATGTTCTTGCTTATATTGTGAAAGCGAACCTGATTTGTTTGTTTTTCATCAGGAGCGAAAAGATAAAACTGCACCAAAGGGCACAGTATCAGTGTAAATTGGACTTTTATAATTTATTTCATTATGTAAATTAAAAACATTATTATTATGAACACCACATTTTCTCACAGTAGAGATGATGGAATTGCCATAAGGGAGATTTTGAATACTGAGAAGGAAGAAACTGAATAATCTATTCCTAAAATGCTAGCAGCATTAGAGAAGGACTTTGAGAAAAAGTAAGCACTGCAAAAACAGATTGTACATCTGTATTGCAATGATAGTAGTGTTGTGGAAGTGGTGAGCTGGAATTGTGTCTTACAGCCTCTGACCCTTCTTCCTGTATTTCATTTAAAAAAATCATAGAGAAGGAAATCAGAACTCCATATTCTCTCATCCTTCTCACAAAACTGGCCCTTTTTATGAGAAAAGATTTGACTTCATGTATGAGGCAGGACTGAAATTTATTTTTGAACTCCCTACCCTTCCTTTCTGCATTGCTCTCTCCCACTTTCAGTAGCTCTACTCTATAACAATATTTAGCAGGTCTTTGCATATCCTGAGTTTACAATTAAGAGGAAAACAGATCTGCTATCTCCATAGGTATATCAGAAGCTCCTTGAGAAAAAAGAATATACATACATATATATATATGTTTGTGCATTCTGCACAGTGCCCCTTCCACAGAGCAAATGTTCAACAAATTTCTTTTTATTTCTTCATATCTAATAATAGTTTATACCTGTTGCATATCTACCAAAAGCTTAATGCATGCAAAGCAATATTCTAAATACTTACATTGTTTCATTAATACATCAGCAACTCCATGAAGTAGGTGACTTCATAATTGTAATTCTCATTTGACTTTAAAGAGGCCAAACAGCTAATGAATTTTACAGATAAGATTTAAATCTGCCTGTGCCCTATGAAGTCCCAGCTCTTAGCAACTAAACTCTACTCCCAATGCTCATTTTTAACACTATTACTAGTGAAATCATGTTGTGAAACTGTTTAGCACAGGGGAGGAGCTTCAAGATGGCTGAGAATTAAGATGTGGAGATCACCTTCCTCCCCACAGATACATCAGAAATACATCTAAACGTGGAACAACTCCTACAGAACACCTACTGAACACTGGCAGAAGACCTCAGACCTCCCAAAAGGCAAGAAACTCCCCACGTACCTGGGTAGGGCAAAAGAAAAAAGAAAAAAACAGAGACAAAGAATAAGGATGGGACCTGCACCGGTGGGAGGGAGCTGTGAAGGAGGAAAGGTTTCTACACACTAGGAAGCCCCTTCATGGGCAGAGATTGTGGGTGGCAGCAGAGGGAAGCTTCAGAGCCGCAGAGGAGAGCGCAGTAACAGGGTGCGGAGGGCAAAGCAGAGAGATTCCCGCACAGAGGATCAGTGCCGACCAGCACTCACCAGCCCAAGAGGCTTGTCTGCTCACCCGCCGGGGTGGGCGGGGGCTGGGAGCTGAGGCTCGGGCTTCAGAGGGCGGATCCCAGGGAGAGGACTGGGGTTGGCTGCGTGAACACAGCCTGAAGGGGCTAATGTGCCACAGCTAGCCGGGAGGGAGTCTGGAAAAAAGTCTGGAACTGCCGAAGAGGCAAGAGACTTTTTCTTCCCTCTTTGTTTCCTGGTGCTCTAGGAGAGGGGATTAAGAGTGCTGTTTAAAGGAGCTCCAGAGATGGGTGCAATTGGCGGCTATCAGCGTGGACCTCAGACACGGGCATGAGAGGCTAAGGCTGCTGCTGCCACCACCAAGAAGCCTGTGTGCGAACACAGGTCACTATACACACCTCCCCTCATGGGAGCCTGTGCAACCCGCCACTGCCAGGATCCCGTGAACCAGGAACAACTTCCTCCAAAGAACACACGGCAGCCCTCAGGCTGTTGCAACGTCATGCTGGCCTCTGCAGCCGCAGGCTCGACCTGCATTCCCTATCCCTCCCTCCTCCGGCCTCAGTGAGGCAGAGCCCCCGTTCAGCTGCTCCTTTAACCCTGTCCTGTCTGGGCAGGAACAGACACCCTCAGGCGACGTACATGCAGAAGCCAGAAGCGGGGCCAGATCAAAAGCTGAACATCGGGAGCTGTGCGAACAAAGAAGGGAATGGGAAATTTCTCCAAGCAGCCTCAGGAGCAGCGGATTAAATCTCCACGGTCAACTTGATGTACCCTGCATCTGTGGAATATCTGATAGACAAAGAATCATCCCAAAGTGAGGAGGTGGACTTTGGGAGCAACGATATATATATATATATTTTTTTCCCATTTGCACTTTTTGTGAGTGTGTATGTGTATGCTTCTGTGTGTGATTTTGTCTGTATAGCTTTGCTTTTACCATTTGTGTAGGGTTCTGTCTGTTCATTTTTTGGTTTTTTTTGGTATACATTTTAGCACTTGTTATCATTGGTGGATATGTTTTTTGGTTTTGATGCTCACTCTTTCATTCCTATTTTCTTTCTTTCTTTCTTTCTTTTTTTGTTACTTAAATTATTTTTAATAATTAATAATAATTTTTTATGATTTATTTTAATAACTTTATTTTATTTTACCTTCTTCCTTCCTTTCTTTCTCTTTCTTTTTCTCCCTTTCATTCTGAGCCGTGTGGATGACAGGCTCTTGGTGCTCCAGACTGGCATCAGGGCTGTGCATCTGAAGTGGGAGAGGCAAGTTCAGGACATTGGTCCACAAGAGACCTCCAAGCTCCATGTAATATAAAATGGCAAAAATCTCCCAGAGATCACTATCTCAACGCCAAGACCCAGCTCCACACAATGACCAGCAAGTTAAAGTGCTGGACACCCTATGCCAAACAACTAGCAAGACAGGAACACAACCCCACCCATTAGCAGAGAGGTGGCCTAAAATCATAATAAGGCCACAGACACCCCAAAACACACCACCAGACATGGACCTGCCAACCAGAAGGACAAGATCCAACCTCATCCACCAGAACACAAGCACTAGTCCCTTCCACCACGAAGCCTACACAACCCACTGAACCAGCCTTAACCACTAGGGGCAGAAACCAAAAACAACGGGAACTACAAACCTGCAGCCTGCAAAAAGGATACCCCAAACACAGTAAGTTAAGCAAAATGAGAAGACAGAGAAACACAGAGCAGATGAAGGAGCAAAGTAAAAACCCACCAAACATAACAAATGAAGAGAAAAGAGGCAGTCCACCTGAAAAATTATTCAGAATAATGATAGTAAAGATGATCCACAATCTTAGAAATAGAATGGAGATAATACAAGAAACGTTTAACAAGGACCTAGAAGAACTAAAGAGCAAACAAACAGTGAAGAAAAGCACAATAAATGAAATTAAAAATTCTCTAGAAGGGACCAATAACAGAATAACTGAGGCAGAAGAACGGATAAGTAACCTGAAAGATAAAAAATGGAAATAACTACTGCAGAGCAGAATAAAGAAAAAACAATGAAAAGAATTGTGGACAGTCTCAGAGACCTCTGGGACAATGTTAAATGCACCAACATTCGAATATAGGGGTCCCAGAAGAAGAAGAGAAACAGAAAGGGTCTGAGAAAATATTTGAAGAGACTATAGTGGAAAACTTCCCTAATAAGGTAAAGGAAATAATCAATCAAGTCCAGAAAGCATAGAGAGTCCCATACAGGAAAAATCCAAGGTGAAACACACCAAGACATGTATTAATCAAATGATCAAAAGCTAAATACAAAGAAAAAATATTAAAAGCAGCAAGGGAAAAACAACAAATACCACACAAGGGTATCCCCAAAAGGTTAATAGCTTATCTTTCAGAAGAAACGCTGCAAGCCAGAAGAGAGTGGCAGGATATTTAAAGTGATGAAAGGGAAAAACCTACAACCAAGATTATTCTACCCAGCAGGGTTCTCATGCAGATTTGACAGAGAAATTAAAACCTTTACAGAGAAGTAAGAGCTAAGAGAATTCAGCACCATCAAACCAGCTTTACAACAAATGCTAAAGGAACTTCTCTATGCAAGAAACACAAGAGGAGGAAAAGACCTACAATAACAAACCCAAAACAATTAAGAAAATGGTAACAGGAACACACATATCGATAACTACCTTAAATGTAAATGGATAAAATGCTCCCCCCAAAAGTCATAGTCTGGCAGTATGGATACAAACACAAGACCTGTATATATGCTGTCTGCAAGACACCCACTTCAGACCTAGGGAGATATATGGACTGAAAATGAGGGGGTGGAAAAAGATATTCTATGCACATGGAAATCAAAAGAAGGCTGTAGTAGCAATTCTCATATCAGACAAAATAGACTTTATAATAAAGACTATTACAAGAGAAAATAAAGGACACTACATGATGATCAAAGGATCAATCCAAAAAGAAGATATAACAGTTGTAAATATCTTTGCACCAAACATAGGAGTACCACAATACATAAAGCAAATGCTAACAGCCCTAAAAGAGGAAATCAACAGTAACACACTCATAGTAGTGAACATTAACCTCACACTTTCACCAATGGACAGATCATCCAAAATGAAGATAAATAAGGAAACACAAGCTTTAAATGACACATTAAACAAGATGGACTTAATTAATATTTATAGGACATTCCATCCAAAAGCAACAGTATACACTTTCTTCTCAAGTGCTCATGGAATATTCTCCAGGATAGATCATATTGTGGGTCACAAATCAAGCCTTGGGAAAAGGATGAAAATTGAAATCGTATCAAGTATCTTTTCCAACCACAACGCTATGAGACTAGATATTAATTACAGGAAAAAAATCTGTAAAATATACAAACACATGGAGCCTAAACAATACACTACTTAATAACCAAGAGATCACTGAAGATATCAAAGAGGAAATGAAAAAATACCTAGAAAGAAATGACAATGAAAATGTGATGACCCAAAGCGTACGGGATGCAGCAAAAGCAGTTCTAAGAGGGAAGTTTAAAGCAATACTATTCTACCTTAAGAAACAAGAAACATCTCAAATAAACACCTAATCTTACACCTAAAGCAATTAGAGAAAGAAAAACAAAAAAAGCCCAAGGGTTAGCAGAAGGAAAGAAATTATACAGATCAGATAAGGAATAAATGAAAAAGAAATGAAGGAAATGATACCAAAGATCAATAAAACTAAAAGCTGGTTCTTTGAGAAGATAAACAAAATTTAAAAACCATTAGACAGACTCATCAAGAAAAAAAGGGAGAAGACTCAAATCAATACAATTTGAAATAAAAAGCAGAAGTAACAACTGACACAGCAGAAATACAAAGGATCATGAGAGATTACTAGAAGAAACTATAGGCCAATAAAATGGGCAACCTGGAAGAAATGGATAAATTCTTAGAAATGCACAATGTTCTGAGACTGAACCAAGAAGAAATAGAAAAATGAACAGACCAATCACAAGCACTGAATTTGAAACTGTGATGAAAAATATTCCAACAAATAAAAGCCCAGGAACAGATGGCTTCACATGTGAATTCTATCAAAAATTTAGAGAAGAGCTAATACGTATCCTTCTCAAACTCTTCCAACATATAGCAGAGGGAGGAACACTCCCAAACTCATTCTACGAGGCCACCATCACCCTGATACCAAAACCAGACAAAGATGTCACAAAGAAATAAAACTACAGGCCAATGTCACTGATGAATATAGATGCACAAATCCTCAACAAAATAATAGCAAACAGAATCCAACAGCACATTAAAAGGATCATACACTGTGATCAAGTGGGCTTTATCACAGGAATGAAAGGATTCTTCAATATATGCAAATCAATCAATGTGATACACCATATTAAAAAACTGAAGGAGAAAAACCATAGGATCATCTCAATAGATGCAGAGAAAGCTTTGGACAAAATTCAACACCCATTTATGATAAAAACCCTCCGGAAAGTAGGCATAGAGGGAAATTTCCTCAACATAATAAAGGCCCTATATGACAAACCCACAGCCAACATCATCCTCAATGGTGAAAAACTGAATCCATTTTCACTAAGATTAGGAACAAGACAAGGTTGCCCACTCTCAGCACTAATATTCAACATAGTTGTGGAAGTTTAAGCCACAGCAATCAGAGAAGAAAAAGAAATAAAAGGAAAC
>NC_041234.1:74879718-74887106 GCF_002837175.3 Physeter macrocephalus | reverse complement strand
AAAAAAATATCTAGGAATAAACCTACCTAAGGAGACAAAAGACCTTTAGACAGAAAATTATAAGACAGTGATGAAAGATATTAAAAATGGTACAAACAGATGGAGAGATATATCATGTTCTCGGATTGGAAGAATCAACATTGTGAAAATAACTATACTACCCAAAGCAGTCTACAGATTTAATGCAATCCCTTTCAAACTACCACTGGCATTTTTCACAGAACAAGAACAAAAAATGTCACAATTTGTATGGAAACACAAGAGACCCCGAATAGCCAAAGCAATCTTGAGAAAAACAAATGGAGCTGGAAGAATCAGGCTCCCTGACTTCAGACTATACTACAAAGCTACAGTAATCAAGACAGTATGGAACTGGCACAAAAACAGAAATATAGATCAATGGAACAGGATAAAAAGCCCAGAGATAAACCCACGCATATATGGTCACCTTAGCTTTGATAAAGGAGGCAAGAATGTACAGTGGAGAAAAGACAGCCACTTCAATAAGTGGTGCTGGGAAAACTGGACAGGTACATGTAAAAGAATGAAATTACAACACTCCCTAACACCATATACAAAAATGAATTCAAAATGTATTAAAGACCTAAATGTAAGGCCAGACATTATAAAACTCTTAGAGGAAAACCTAGGCAGAACACTCTATGACATAAATCACAGCAAGATACTTTTTGACCCACCTCCTAGAGAAATGGAAATAAAAACAAACAAATGGGACCTAATGAAACTTAAAAGCTTTTGCAGAGCAAAGGAAACCATAAAGAAGACGAAAAGACAACCCTCAGAATGGGAGAAAATACTTGCAAATGAAGCAACTGACAAAGGATTAATATCCAAAATTTACAACCAGCACATGCAGCTCAATATAAAAAAAACAAACAACCCGATCCACAAATGGGCAGAAGACCTATATAGACATTTGTCCAAAGAAGATATACAGATTGCCAACAAACACATGACTATGGAGAACAGTATGGAGGTTCCTTAAAAAACTACAAATAGAACTACCATACGACCCAGCAATCCCACTACTGGGCATATACCCTGAGAAAACCATAAATCAAAAAGAATCATATACCAAAATGTTCATTGCAGCTCTATTTCCAATAGCCAGGACATGGAAGCAACCTAAGTGTCCACCAACAGATGAATGGATAAAGAAAATGTGGCACATATATACAATGGAATACTACTCAGCCATAAAATAAACGAAATTGAGTTATTTGTGGTGAGGTGGATAGACCTAGAGTCTGTCATACAGAGTGAAGTATGTGAGAAAGAGAAAAACAAATACCATAATGCTAACACATATATATGGAATCTAAGGAAAAAAAATGGTCATGAAGTACCTAGGGGTAAAACGGGAATAAAGACACAGACCTACTAGAGCATGGACTTGATGATATGGGGAGGGCAAAGGGTAAGCTGTGACAAAGTGAGAGATTGGCATTGACATATATACACTACCAAACGTAAAATAGATAGCTAGTGGGAAGCAGCTGCATAGCACGGGGAGATCTGCTAAACGGTTTGTGACCACCTAGATGGGTGGGATAGGGAGGGTGGGAGGGAGGGAGATGCAAGAGGGAAGAGATATGGGGATATATGTATATGTATAACTGATTCACTTTCTTATAAAGGAGAAACTAACACATCATTTTAAAGCAATTATACTCCAATAAATGTTATAAAAAAAAGAGTTTAGCACATTATATTTCCCCAACGTGTTTGCGTTTTATAAGACAGAGTTCAGAAGTATATAAAATGAAGAGATCAATTACTAATAATGGACTTCCAGGCAGAAACTATAGTAAGAACTGGAGTAATATTTTTGCAGTAGTTTTCCATCTGTTTCAAGTTTCATCACTCACGTGTTTTCTCACAAATTGTTAGTAAAATTAAAGAAACCTTAGATCTCTAAAGTAGAAGAGAGAACAAACCTTGGCAATGCAGAAGTACATTGAAAAATAATGTATTAATATAAAAGCCATATGTACCCTGCCACCCTCTCCTTAGTCTCCCTGTTTCTTTTGTATCCTGGAAATTTGGACAATGGCAATTGTCTATGCAAACAGGATCAACACGATAGGATCACTGTTTCCAGCACTTGTGTTGAAGTATAATGTGTTGAATGATATTAATGCTTCCTAATATTAAATATTATTACCTTCTAGGCCCATCCACATTATTGCAAATGGCAGAATTTCATTCTTTTTATGGCTAATGTTCCATCGTATATCACTTCTTTATCCATTCACCTTTGATAGACATTTAGGTTGCTTCCACATCCTGGCTACTCTAAATAATGCTGCTATTTTGTGGTGAGTTTAAAAGGTGTATAATCTATAAAAATCTTTTTTTTTTGGTTGTGCCATGTGGCATGCGGGATCTTAGTTCCCGTATCAAGGATTGAACCAATGCCCCCTGCAGTGGAAGCACAGTGTTAACCACTGGACCGCCAGGGAAGTCCCAGAATATAATCTATAAAAATGTTGAATCACTATGCCATACACCTGAAATTAATATGATGTTGTAAATCAACTATACTTCGATTAAAAATTATTGAATTCCTAGAAAATACCCCAATCATTTTTGCATAATATTCTTTGTGTAGATTCTAATTGCTGATAGTTTCTTTATTTACATAAGTGAGATCAATCTTAGTATTCTTTGGGAAGCTATTTTTGGGTAGATTTCATCTCAGTGTTATGTTGACTTTGTAACAAAAATCTAGAAGCTTACTTTGTCTATACTCAGGAACAGTTGAAAAACTTTCAAAATGAATTATTTCTTGAAAGAGAGAAATTACCTTATACACCTCCTTGAAACTGATCCTTGTTTCCGGGGAAACAAGTCCCCCAATCTAGTCTCCTTATTAAGACTATATCTTTTTTCAATGGCAATTGGTTTATTTAATTAAAAAAAAAAACTCATCTGGAGCAATTTATCGTAATTTATATTTTCACAGAAAATCATCTATTTCATTCAGATTTTGAAATTTATTTGCCCAAGGTTGAGCAAAGTCATCTCATATAATTATTTTGCATTTCTCTGTATCTATGGTAATTTTCCATCTTTCCAGTTCTAATTGTGTTTGTGCTTTTTCCCCTTTATTCTTGATTAGATTAGCTAATGACTTATCTATTTTATTATTATTATTTTTTGAAGAAAAAGCTTTTGGATTTATTCATTATTTCTACTGCTTTTTCTATCTTTGAAGTCATTAATATTAGTATTTTATTTTTGTGGTACGCAGGCCTCTCACTGCTGTGGCCTCTCTCATTGTGGAGCACAGGCTCAGGACGCACAGGCTCAGCGGCCATGGCTCACAGGCCTAGCCACTCTGTGGCATGTGGGATCTTCTCGGACCAGGACACGAACCCATGTCTCCTGCATCGGCAGGCGGACTCAACCACTGCGCCACCAGGGAAGCCCAATATTAGCTTTTATCTTAATTAATTTCTTGTTTCTGCTCTTCTGGTAAAATTGTACACTTACATTAGTACATATGATCCTTATAACAACCCTAGGAGATAAATACTTCTTTTACTCCCCTTTTACAGATTAAGACTCTGAGGCACTAAGAGGTCATTAGCACAGGGTCATGCAGTTGGTAGGATAGTAGAGCCAGGATATGAAGGTAGAGCTGTGTTTTTATCCACTATACTATACTGTCTCCTTCAGTTTCTATTACTGCTCCCCCCTTCATTGGTTGAGTTATTGAATGTTTAATTAATGTATTTTCAATATTGATCTTTTATCATTAATAGTGTTTAATGCTATAATGTTTCTTCTGAGTACAAATTTATTAGGATCTTATATGTGTTTTAATTATTGTTTTTCTCTGGGTTTTCTGCAATTTCAGGTTTTATTTTCTTTTGACTTAGTAATTATTGGGTACAGTTTTTATTTCCTGATGTTTGAAGTATTGAGGGCTTTGTTGATTTGTTTGTTGTTTGAATATTTCCTCCGTAGATAGTCTATTTCAAGTTAAAGATTTATTTTTTTTCTTGTTTGATGGTAGTATTTTGTCATGAATAGGTATTAAAATTTTTTAAATGTTTTCTTCAACAACATATATTAAGATGGTCTTATATTTTTTTTCCTAATCTGTTAATATAGTGAATTAGATTGCTTCATTTGCTCATAACAAAACATCCTTAGGATTCTGTGATAGTCATTCTGTATTATTTTTTTTAACTCATCTTTCGGTTTGGGTTGCTAACATTTATTTAGGTTCTTTGCATTCATAGTCGCAAGTAAATTTTTCCTACAGTTTCATTGTGCTACCACTTATAATATACTTGTAAGGTGATATGGTTATCTTCCTATGTTTTAATTTGCTATTTAATGGTATATTAGGCAAGCTTCCTGGTTGATAAAACCAAAAATCAATTCTAGTTTACTTAAGTAGAAATTTAATTTAACATGAGGATATCATGGAACTTATACAATGGGAAGACTAGAGAACAATGTTTAGAAAACAGATAAAAACAAAAGGAAGTTATGAAGGTGAAAAAGATTGGGCAGGAGAGGAGAGAAGATAGGGGAAGAGTAAGACATGGAGATCACCTTCCTCCTCACACATATATCAGAAATACATCTACACGTGGAATTGCTCCTATAGAACACCCACTGAACGCTGGCAGAAGACCTCAGACCTGCCAAAAGGTAAGAAACACCCCACGTACCTGGGTAGGGCAAAAGAAAAAAGAATAAACAGAGACAAAAGAATAGGGACGGGACCTGCACCAGTGGGTGGGAGCTGTGAAGGAGGAAAGGTTTCCACACACTAGAAGCCCCTTCAGGGGCGGAGACTGCGGGTGGTGGAGAGGGGAAGATTCGGAGCCGCGGAGGAGAGCGCAGCAGCAGGGTGCGGAAGGCAAAGTGGAGAGATTCCCGCACAGAGGATCAGTGCCGACTGGCACTCACCAGCGTGAGAGGCTTGTCTGCTCACCCGCCAGGGCGGGCTGGGGCTCGGAGCTGAGCCTCGGGCTTCAGTCGGATCCCAGGGAGAGGTATGGAGTTGGTAGAGTGAAAACAGCCTGAAGGGGTTAGTGCACCATGGCTACCTGGGAGGGAGTCCAGAAGTCTGGAGCTGCCGAAGAGACAGGAGACTTTTCTTCCCTCTTTGTTTCCTGGTGTGCGAGGAGAGGGTTTTAAATACACCGAGTACAGGAGCTCCAGAAACAGGCGCGGAGCTGCCGAAGAGACAGGAGACTTTTTCTTACCTCTTTGCTTCCTGGGGCGTGAGGAGAGGGGATTAAGCACACCACGTAAAGGAGCTCCAGAAAAGGGCATGAGCCGTGGCTGATGGCGTGGACAACAGAGACGGGTGTGGGACGCTAGGGTTACTGCTGCCACCACCAAGAAACCTGTGTGCGAGCACAGGTCACTCTCCACACCTCCCCTCCCGGGAGCCTGTGCAGCCCGCCACTGCCGGGGTCCCGGGATGCAGGGACAGCTTCCCTGGGAGAACGCGTGGCACGCCTCGGGCCGGTGCAGCGTCACGCCGGCCTCTGCCGCTGCAGGCTCGCCCCGCATCCGTGCCCCTCCCTCCCCCCGGCCTGTGCCAGAGCCCCCAAATCAGCTGCTCCTTTAACCCCGTCCTATCTGAGAAAAGGGCAGACGCCCTCGGACGACCTACACGCAGAGGCGGGGCCAAGTCCAAAGCTGAACCCCAGGAGCTGTGCGAAAAAAGAAGAGAGGGAGAGGTCTCTCCCAGCAGCCTCAGAAGCAGAGGATTAAAGCTCCACAATCAACTTGAAGTGCCCTGCATCTGTGGAAAACCTGAACAGAAAGCAAAATATCCCAAGTTGAAGAGGTAGACTTTGGAAGCAAGATATATTATTATTTTCCCCTTTTATTCTTTTTGTGAGTGTGTATGTGTGTGCTGCTGTGTGAAATTTTGTCTGTATAGCTTTGCTTTCACCATTTGTCCTAGGGTTCGGACTGACCCGTTTTTTGTTTTTTGTGCTTTTTTTAAATAAAATTTTTCTTCTTAAAAATTTTTTATTTTAATAATTATATTTTATCCTACTTTACTTTGTATTCTTCCTTTTTTCTTCCTTCCTTCCATTCTTCCTTCCTTCTTTCCTTCCTCCCTTCCTTCCTCGCTTACTTCCTTCCTTTCTTCCTCCCTTTATTCCTTCCTTCCTTCCTCTCTTCCTTCCTCCATTTCTTCCTCTCTTCCTTCCTTCCTTCCTTTCTTTCCTTTCTATTTTTTCTCCCTTTCATTTTGAGCCGTGTGGATTAAAGGCTCTTGGTGCCCAGCCAGGCGTCAGGGCTATGTCTCTGAGCTGGGAGAACCAACCTCAGGACACTGGTCCACAAGAGACCTAACAGATCCATGCAATATCAAATGGTGAAAATCTCCCAGAGATCTCCATCTCAACACCAGGACCCAGCTTCACTCAAGGACCAACAAAGCACAGTGCTGGACACCCTATGCCCAACAAATAGCAAGACAGGACTACAGCCCCAACCATTAGCAGAGAGGCTGCCTAAAATCATAATAAGTCTACCAACATCCCCAAACACACCACCAGACGTGGACCTGCCCACCAGAAAGACAAGATCCAGCCTCATCCACCAGAAAAGAGGTACTAGTCACCCCAACCAGGAAACCTACTCAACCCACTGAACCAACCTTAGCCACTGGGGACAGTCACCAAAAACAACGGGAACTATGAACCTGAAGCCTGCAAAAAGGAGACCCCAAACACAGTAAGATAAGCAAAATGAGAAGACAGAAAAACACACAGCAGATGAAGGAGCAAGATAAAAACACACCAGACCTAACAAATGAAGAAGAAATAGGCAGTCTACCTGAAAAAGAATTCTGAATAATGAGAGTAAAGATGATCCAAAATCTTGAAAATAGAAGAGACAAATTGCAAGAAACATTTAACAAGGACATAGAAGAAAAAAAGAGGAAGCAAGCAACGATGAACAACACAATAAATGAAATTTAAAATAATCTAGATGGGATCAATAGCAGAATAGCTGAGGCAGAAGAACGGATAAGTTACCTGGAAGATAAAATAGTGGAAATAACTACTGCAGAGCAGAATAAAGAAAAAAGAATGAAAAGAACTGAGGACAGTCTCAGAGACCTCTAACTGAGGACAGTCACAGAGACCTCTGGGACAACATTAAGCACACCAACATTCGAATTATAGGGGTCCCTGATAGAGAAGAGAAAAAGAAAGGGACTGAGAAAATATTTGAAGAGATTAAAGTTGAAAACTTCCCTAATATAGGAAACGAAATAGTCAGTCAAGCCCAGGAAGCACAGACAGTCCCATACAGGATAAATCAAGGAGAAACACGCCAAGACACATAATAATCAAACTGTCAAAAATTAAATA
>NC_041234.1:74876024-74879527 GCF_002837175.3 Physeter macrocephalus | reverse complement strand
CTACAATCAAGATTACTCTACCCAGCAAGGATCTCATTCAGATTTGATGGAGAAATTAAAACCTTTACAGACAAGCAAAAGCTGAGAGAGTTCAGCACCACCAAACCAGCTTTACAACAAATGCTAAAGGAACTTCTCTAGGCAAGAAACACAAGAGAAGGAAAAGACCTACAAGAACAAACCTGAAACAATTAAGTAAATGGTAATAGGAATATACATATCGATAATTACCTTAAATGTAAGTGGATTAAATGCTCCCACCAAAAGACACAGACTGGCTGAATGGATACAAAAACAAGACCCATATATATGCTGTCTACAAGAGACCCACTTCAGACCTAGGGACACATACAGACTGAAAGTGAGGGGATGGAAAAAGATATTCCATGCAAATGGAAATCAGAAGTAAGCTGGAGAAGCAATTCTCATATGAGACAAAATAGACTTTAAAATAAAAAATATTACAAGAGACAAAGAAGGACACTACATAATGATAAAGGAATTGATCCATGAAGAAGATATAACAATTGTAAATATTTATGCACCCAACATAGGAGCACCTCAATACATAAGGCAAATACTAACAGCCATAAAAGGGGAAATCGACAGTAACACAATCATAGTAGGGGACTTTAACACCCCACTTTCGCCAATGGACAGATCATCCAAAATGAAAATAAATAAGGAAACACAAGCTTTAAATGATACATTACACAAGATGGACTTAATGGATATTTATAGGACATTCCATCCAAAAACAACAGAATACACATTTTTCTCACGTGCTCATGGAACATTCTCCAGGATAGATCATATATTGGGTCACAAATCTAGCCTTGGCAAATATAAGAAAATTGAAATCGTATCAAGTATCTTCTCCAACCACAACGCTATGAGACTAGATATCAATTACAGGAAAAGATCTGTAAAAAATACAAACACATGGAGGCTAAACAAAGCACTACTTAATAACGAAGTGATCACTGAAGAAATGAAAGCGGAAATCAAAAAATACTTAGAAACAAATGACAATGGAGACACGAAGACCCAAAATCTTTGGGTTGCAGCAAAAGCAGTTCTAAGACGGAAGTTTATAGCAATACAAGCCTACCTTAAGAAAAAGGAAACATATCAAATAAAAAACCTCACTTTGCACCTAAAGCAATTAGAGAAAGAACAAAAAAACCCCCCAAAATTAGCAGAAGGAAATAAATCATAAAGATCAGATCAGAAATAAATGAAAAAGAAATGAAGGAAATGATAGCAAAGATCAATAGAACTAAAAGCTGGTTCTTTGAGAAGATAAATAAAATTGATAAACCATTAGCCAGCCTCTTCAAGAAAAAAAGGGAGAATACTCAAATCACTAGAATTCGAAATGAGAAAGGAGACATAACAACGGACACTGCAGAAATACAAAAGATTATTAGAGATTACTACAAGCAACTGTATGCCAATAAAATGGACAAGCTGGAAGAAATGGACAAATTTTTGAAATGCACGACATGCCGAGACTGAGCCAGGAAGAAATAGAAAATATGAACAGACCAATCACAAGCACTGATTTTGAAACTGTGATTAAAAATCTTCCAACAAACAAAAGCCCAGGAGCAGATGGTGTCACAGCCGAATTCTATCAAACATTAGGGAAGAGCTAACACCTATTCTTCTCAAACTCTTCCAAAAGATAGCAGAGGGGGGAACACTCCCAAACACATTCTATGGAGCCACAATAACCCTGATACCAAAACCAGAAAAAGACATCACAAAGAAAGAAAACTACAGTCCAATATCACTGAAGAACATAGATGCAAAAATCCTCAACAAAATACTAGCAAACAGAATCCAACAGCACATTAAAAGGATCATACACCATGATCATGTGGGGTTTTTTCCAGGAATGCAAGGATTCTTCAATATACGCAAATCAATCAACGTGATACACCGTATCAACAAACTGAAGGAGAAAAAACATATGATCATCTCAATAGATGCAGAGAAAGCTTTCGACAAAATTCAACACCTATTTATGATAAAAACCCTGCAGAAAGTAGGCATTAGAAGAACTTTCCTCAACATAATACAGGCCATATAGGACAAACCCACAGCCAGCATCATTCTCAATGGTGAAAAACTGAAACCTTTTCCACTAACATCAGGAAGAAGAAAAAGTTGGCCACTCTCAGCACTCTTATTCAACATAGTTTTGGAAGTCCTAGCCACAGCAATCAGAGAAGAAAAAGAAATAAAAGAAATCCAAATGGGAAAGGAAGAAGTAAAGCTGTCACTGTTTGCAGATGTCATGATTCTATACATAGAGCATCCTAAGGATGCTACCAGAAACCTACTAGAGCTAATCAATGAGTTTGGTAAAGTAGCAGGATACAAAATTAATGCACAGAAATCTCTGGCATTGTTATAAACTAATGCTGAAAAATCTGAGAGTGAAATTAAGAAAACACTCCCACTTACCATTGCAATAGAAAGAATAAAATATCTAGGAATAAACCTACCTAAGGATACAAAAGACCTGTATGCAGAAAACTATAAGACACTGATGAAAGAAATCAAAGAGTGAAATTAAGAAAACACTCCCATTTACCATTGCAACAAAAAGAATAAAATATCTAGGAATAAACCTACCTAAGGAGACAAAAGATTTGTATGCAGAAAACTATAAGACACATATGAAAGAAATTAAATATGATACAAATAGGTGGAGAAATATACCATGTTCTTGGATTGGAAGAATCAATATTGTGAAAATGACTCTACTACCCAAAGCAATCTAGAGATTCAATGCAATCCTTATAAAACTACCACTGGCATTTTTTACAAAACTAGAACAAAAAATTTCACAATTTGTATGGAAACACAAAAGACCCCGAATAGCCAAAACAATCTTGAGAACGAAAAATGTACCCGGAGGAATCAGGCTCCCTGACTTCAGACTATACTACAAAGCTACAGTAATCAAGGCAGTATGGTACTGGCACAAAAAAAGAAATATAGATCAATGGAACAGGATAGAAATTCCAGAGATAAACCCACACAGATATGATCACCTTATCTTTGATAAAGTAGGGAAGGATATACAGTGGAGAAATGACAGCCTCTTCAATAAGTGGTGCTGGGAAAAGTGGACAGGTACATGTAAAAGTATGAAATTAGAACACCCCCTAACACCATACACAAAAATAAACTCAAAATGCGTTAAAGAACCACATGTAAGGCCAGACACTATCAAACTCTTAGAGAAAAACATAGACAGAACACTCTATGACAGAAATCACAGCAAGATCCTTTTTGACCCACCTCCTAGAGAAATGGAAATAAAAACAAAAATAAACAAATGGGACCTAATGAAACTTAAAAGGTTTTACACAGCAAAGGATACCAAAATGAAGACCAAAAGACAACCCTCAGAATGGGAGAAAATATTTGCAAATGAAGCAACTGACAAAGGATTAATATCCAAAATTTATAAGCAACTCATGCAGCTA
>NC_041234.1:74866113-74875699 GCF_002837175.3 Physeter macrocephalus | reverse complement strand
AAAAAAAATGTCATGAAGAGATTAGTGGTAGGACGGGAATAAATCACAGACCTACTAGAGCATGGACCTGAGGATATGGGGAGGGGAAAGGGTAAGCTGTGATTAATTTAAAGAGTGGCATGGACATATATACACTACCAAATGTAAAATAGATAGCTAGTGGGAAGCAGTCGCATAGCACAGGGAGATCAGCTCTGTGCTTTGTGACCACCTAGAGGGGTGGAATAGGGAGGGGGTGAGGGAGGGAGACACAAGAGGGAAGAGATATGGGAACATATGTATATGTATAACTGATTCACTTTGTTGTAAAGCAGAAACTAACACACCATCGTAAGGCAGTTATACTCCAATAAAGATGTTAAAAAAAATAAAAAAATTAAAAAAATTAAAAAGAGTGTGCATTTGCACTAATGCTGCTTGGCCTGCTGCCAGTGGATGTTCTTTATACCACCCGTGGATTCTCAACTCCAGTAAAATGTCTGAACATAACCTGTAATTCTCCCAGCACCTTTTTTCACTTCCTTCATACTGTCAAAGTTTTGGGTACAAGCGTGTAATTAGTTGGCTTTTCCTAACATAATTTAGCTACCAGGGGTTAGGGAGAGGGAGTGCATGTACCCCTTCAATTTTCATAATGTTAAGAGCAAAGTTTAATATGTGATTAACTTTTTAAATGTTCCATTTTGTTCAAAAGAAAATGAATTTTCCAGTTAAGTACAAAGTTTATTGGTTACTTAATTCAAGTTTATACATTTCACTTTTTCTTTGCCTCACAATAGTTGTCTGAAAAAAAAAAAAAGCTCGTTGTTCCGACTATAACTATGTATCTATCCATTTCTTTTGCATTTTTTCACATGTTATTACATATTCGGCATTTTACGGCATAAATAAAATCACATCCTCTCTGCTTGTGTTTAAAATCAATTGAGAGACAGACACAAGTCATTATATGAAGATCAAAATACCTTGGTTATGATTACTCCTGATAGAACTGACAGGAGAAAGTGGCTTTAGACCTTCAGCCAAGTGATCTTTTTAATACTTCTTTATAAAGTCTTAGCCACCCAGTCTTGGGGACAGCTTAACAACTGCATGGCACACCTACAAAGGCCAGCCCCTACTGTGTGTCAGTGAACAGTTTAGAGGATTTGTATTTGCATACAAAAAGAATGGCTCACAAAGAAAAGAGACAGAGACAGAGAGAGAAAGAAGGACAGAGACAGAGAGACCAAGCATAATAATTATTATTCCAAATTCTCTTTGCTCCTCTTTCCATGGAGAGAATTAAGCATTACCAGGAGTGTGTGTCTATGGAAACATGAAGAATAGAAAATATGTTTCCCCGTTAATGCATTATGTTGAACAATATAAAATTCCCAATTATTTCACCATATTTTACCTAAAAATAATAGCAATTTCATATTTCAATGTTATTTTACAAGTTACATTAAGTTCACTTTTTTTTACATTATAGTTGTCCCCCATTATCTGAGGTGTTACATTCCAAGACCGCCAGGGGATGAGTGAAACTGTGGATAGTACTGAACCCTATATATACTATGTTTTTTCTATACATACCTATGATAAATGTTAATTTACAAATTATAAATTAATGTTTTTGTTTGTTTTAATAGAATGTTCCTCGTTTGGAGTTTGCCTGAAGTTTCCTCAGGATTACATTCAGGTTATGCATTTTCAACTAGAACACAACATAGGTCACAATGTCCATCTGCACCTCATTTATGATGTAATTTTGATCACCCAGTCAAGGTGTTGTCCGATTTCTTCATTATGTAATTACTATATTTTTCCTTACAATCAATAAGAAGTAGAGAGACACTTTAAGACCATGTAAATATCCTGCTCTTTATCAACATTTCCTCCTAAATTTAGCTTTTAATGATTCTTGCCTGATCTGATATTTACTATGATTGCAAATGCTGATTTTCCAACTTCAGTACTTCCTCCACATTTACTAGTCAGCACTTGCCCTTCTATTGTAAGCAAGATCCCTTCCTCTTCTTGTTAGATTGTTTATTTGTTTAGTTAGGTGGTATGGACTCATGAACCCTTATGAATAATTTATAATTGATTATTGTATTTTTTTAACTATTTTACCATTAATCCTGTTTTATCTCCTATTAATATTGGTACACTTGCTTTTCTTTTGTTAGTGTTTGTCTGTCATGTACTTTCTATGCTTTTATTTTCAACAATACCATTTTAAGTTTGTTACTTGTAAACAGAATGTTACCAGTTATTGTGTGTTTTATTTATTTATTTTACAAAATTAAGAAATAGAAAAAAACGTTTTTCTTGTGATGAGAACTCTTAGGATTTACTCTCCTAACATCTTTCATGTATAACATACAGCAATGTTAATTATATTTATTATGTTGTACATTACATCCCTAGTACTTATTTATCTTATAACTGGAAAGTTTTACCTTTTGACTACCTTCATCCAATTCTCCATTCCTCCTCTCCTTCTGTAACCACAGATCTGATCTCTTTTTATAAGTTTTTTTGTCTGTTTATTGAAGTACAATTGACATACAACATTATGTTAGTTCCAGGTGCACAACATAGTGATTCAATATTTCTATACATTTCAAAATTTGTTTATTTGGTTTATACCAACCAGAAAGTATCTGTCTTTTAACATGTGAGATTAACCCACTCATATTTATCATGATTACTAATATATTTACTGATGACTTATTCTTGCCATCTTTTGTTACTGTTATTTCTTAATATGCCTTCTGGATTTTTCCCCAAATTCTGTTTTATGTTTGATTGAGCAGGTTTTCTAAAGCAATACTTTTCCCCCTGTGCCTGGCAGTCCTGGGGATTCACTAATGACACAAGCCTTAAGCATAAGTACAGTCAAAAGCTACCTATAGGGTGTGATAAGTAGGTCACTGAATATCATCGGCTTTAATATTGTTCATGATCATACTTTGGAAGGCATCTGCGCCTGATATACTAGATTTTAGGTAATATTTCTACTCAAATTCTGATAGGATCTGAATGATTTGCTGGTGTCCCAATGCAGTTTGTGAGGTCACTTTCCATTTATAAGCCTCTTAACTACATGCCCTGTTAGATTAAATGTAGAAATGCATTGGTATAACCTCAACAGATCCCAGTAGGAAACAAGAATATATATTTCTACTCTGTCTAGTATCCATTCAATTTTGATTATATCCTCCTAAGTGAAGATTCAGTACCCATTCTCCTACCCTTAGCACCTAATATACAGAGATTTTCAGGCTTAATATGCTTTTCCATAGCTTCCACATGATAGGTTAAAACAGTATTGTTCCTAGTCATAGCAGATGAAACTATTTTTATAGACTCAATTTCAATTTTAAGAGTAACTTGAGAATTGTTAACAGTTTTTAAAATTTTTTGGTATTAAACAAATAGTTTCTGAAGCTGAGATTTTTGAGACTCAGATCATCAATTTTGCCTCAATTTGATTAGGTATAAAGGTAAAGTCTGAAAGAATTGTCTCAGGTAAAACTTCTGAACCATATATTATAATATTATAGCATTATCTCAACTTACCATCATATCATCCAGGGCAATCTCTGTGTGTATGATTATATTTGTGTGTTTATGGGTGTGTGTCAGTGTGTGTGCCTGTGTCTACACTGATGTTAGACCAAACCAGAATCCTGGAATACCTAGGTACTACAGTAAGGAAACGAGACTAACATTTATCAGAACATGCTAAGTGCCTGAAAATTTATACCAGCATAAAATTATATCCTTGCAATAACTTTGTGTTAGTTATATCATTTTCTTTTTAGATGAGAAAATTAAAGTTCAGATATATTAGGCAACTTGCCCAACATTGCACCATGTGGGGACTTTTATTTCTCTACTAAGTATCCAGTTCCTCCTTCTTCTTGTAATGAATGTTTTATGTTGCTTGAATGATAATGTTTCCACCTCTAAGTTCAACACAGGAGTTTAAGATATAACCCAAGTGTGGCTAATCAAAGTATTACATTCCTCCAGATTTGTTCAAATATGAGTACAAAATCTAATCCAGACCAATGAAATTTCATCCTGACACTCATACTGGGACTGTTGAGAGTTTCACCCTCCCTTTCCTCTGTAGGTAGAAAGCTGTTATGATGTAAGTCTAAAGCTGCCAGGGGCCAGCTGCCTGAAGATGATGCTAACCTAAAGAAAAGCAAGGACAATACATTGAGATCATCTGTCATCATTTTATCCCCTGAGTTCCAGCAATGAGTAAATCTAGGTTTATAGTCATAGACCTTATAGTAATAAGGGCAAATAAGTTATTTTTTATTCTTAAGCTTTGGTGGCGTTTCTGTCATTAAAAAAACGATAATCCTGACTTACAAAGACTAGTAATTAGAGATAATTCTCTTTTTCTAAACTCTACCTACCTTTTAAGGCCCACTTGAAGTGCATTCTCCACTGTAGAGCTTTCCTTGACTCTCCCCCTCTTCCAGGCATACTCTCTCCTTTATAGGAATAATATACTTATTTTATAGCACTTGTTACATTCTACCCTGTACTAGTTTTAACTAATTATGTACTCCCTATTTCTTCCTACTAAACAATACATATTTAGTGAGAAAGAGTCTTTCTGTCATTTCTTGTTGCCCCTAAGAAAAAGTAACCTAAAATGAAATTATCTTTTAGTAAGTGTTTCATAAATGTTTGCTAAGTTGACACGGTCTTATTCCTTATTTTTTACTTAAAATCAGAAGCTTTAAAGTGTTTTTGCTTCCTAAGATAAAATTTGGAAAGTGTCTCAAAGAACAGTTTGATGAAAATCATTAACTTACCTGGGATAGACTTAGTCAGACATTCATAATATTGGGCTATATCTACATAAAAAAATGTTTTGCAATAGCCATCTTTTAAAATAATCTATTCAACTAAAACATAATACCATGATTCAAAACCATATTTATAAATTCAATGAATTACATTTTTTCACATGCATTAAAAAAGAAAACTTCTGTATAGCTTGGGCCAAGGAGTAAAAACATTCAAATATTTCATAAACACCCATTTTGGAAAATTGAGCTGTTCAAAAGTCTTTCAAAATTAAAATAGAAACTATTGACCTATGATCTATTGAAAACATTTAATCATCTCTAATCAGTTTTCAAAGTCAAAATTGCTTAATTGCCATAGTCCTAATAAGACATGGACTCATATATAGATTCAAAGAAACAGGAAAAAAACGAAGTTTCCCCCAGATGTTTCAGAGGATCATCTCACTTACATCATTGTCACAATTCAGGAATTTGCTTCTTTGAGATCCCATGGTGGGTTACTGGAATATATACTAAAAAAATACACCACCACTGTATGTTCAACATGACCTACCTCCTTGAATCTAATTTCCATTCTAGAAGAAAAGTGACTAATCAAAGTAAAATAAACCAGTACAGAACCTCACTATTCTATCCTCTGATAAAAATTTAGTATTAGAAGAGCCCGCCAAAAGCTTGTTAATTGCTATTATTAAACTAATTACAAAATGTGTGTGTGATCTAAATATGTGTAACTGACCTAGCAAAATATTTTGTAGAGTTTGGAAATTGCTTTCCTGTCCTTCCTGACATCTACTTGATGCTTGAGGGTTTTATAAAGATGTATGCCATTTAGTCAAAGTTTTATCATAATTGAAAGAAGAGCATATTCCCAATACAGCCTATTTCATTTTATGTGGGCCTTATATGTTTCAAACTGAAGTATATATATGGGTTCTTTCGTTATTTATTCATCTCTTATGGACAAGAAAATAAACTCTGTGACCCCCCTCATTAAATTTTGACTTTAACGTGACATTTTGGCATTTTACCTTAAATATTATAGTTCTAAACTGCATTTCTCATGTAGCACTTGAGACCCTGTAGTCACCTAGTCATCTATTGCATAAATCCCTGATTAATGATAATACTTATTCTCTGTTTTATCAAAAAAAATGTTTTAGCAGTATTTTGTTTCTAAGGACATCAAAATTACACATGGATTAAGATCACTGTTAAGTAAATTTGGAAGAAAGAGCAAACTAAATTGAAAAGATATTCCTGGTCTTAGAAAAGATGGTTTGCTACTGCCAGGCTGAAAGTTGACTAATGTCCCTTTAATTTCAATGCCAGCTCCAGAGACATTAGGCAAAGTAAGTCTTCTCAGTTACTCTTCTACTTAATGAATGTGGTATTGGGAATAAATTATTTGGAGAAGAAGTGGGCATCATATTAATTAAAATGATTTTAGGGTTACAAACATTCTTTAATAACAAGGGTAAACCTATAGTTTAAATACATACATACATAGATGGAAATACATACACATAATGTGGAAATTATACTGCTAGCAAATTACTGCTGTCATGGCTGGAATTCTTAATAGAAGTCTGAGAAAGACCATAGGCTTCAAGATAATATGTAGCTGGAAGGAAAAGGGAATATTCTATCTTTTGGAAAGTCTCCATTATATAGAATGACTTGTTTTCTTAACACTACATTAACTACCACGGAATTTTATTTAATGTTCACTTATCTTTTTCCCTTTCTTCAGCCCCAGCTTGTATATATTCTACAGCCACATATGTAGGATTATGGAGCAGTCCTTAGAGTTTTTATTTCATAGTTACACCTTCTTTCTGCCTGAGTTTTATACATATGAACATAGAACATAAAAACTGCCACTGTAACTTGAGACTTTCAGTTCATCTGCCATCAACCAAGGGAGTGAAAAGTGAAGTTCAACCTTTTAGTATGTTGTCATGCTACAGGCTTGAACTCAGATGGCTAGATAGCTTGCATAATACATGGATCCACAAAAGTAAGGATTTCTTGATTGACCTGGATGTTGATAATGGGATTTCATTTTAAATCTAAATTTAATATAAATGATTTAAATTAAATGATTTAAATTAGCATTGTAATAAATATAAATTAAATATAATAAATATTTTTGTACCAGGCAATATTTGATTATTCAGTTTAGTTAATAGTGTCAGGAGTATTGAGAATCAACTTAATATTTTGCTTTTCAGCAAAGATTTATACTATGCCTTTGTACCTGATAGTGTGTTTTAGAAAATAAATGTTTTATTCTGTTCTTAAAACATTTTCCATTAATTCTGTATCCTTCTATTTTACCAAATTCATTGATTAGCTCTAGTAGTTTTCTGGTAGCATCTTTAGGATTCTCTATGTATAGTATCAGGTAATCTGCAAACAGTGACAGCTTTATTTCTTCTTTTCCTATTTGGATTCCATTTATTTCTTTTTTTTTTCTCGGATTGCTGTGGCTAGAACTTCCAAAACTACGTTGAATAAGAGTGGTGAGAGTGGGCAACCTTGTCTTGCTCCTGATCTTAGTGGAAATGGTTTCAGTTTTTCACCATTGAGGACAATGTTGGCTGTGGGTTTGTCATATATGGCCTTTATTATGTTGAGGAAAGTTCCCTCTACGCCTACTTTCTGCAGGGTTTTTATTAGGAATGGGTGTTGAATTTTGTCAAAAGCTTTCTCTGCATCTATTGAGATGATCATATGGTTTTTCTCCTTCAATTTGTAAATATGGTGTATCACGTAGATTGATTTGCATATATTGAAGAATTCTTGCATTCCTGGAATAAACCCCACTTGATCATGGTGTATGTATGATCCTTTTACTGTGCTGTTGGATTCTGTTTGCTAGTATTTTGTTGAGGATTTTTGCATCTATGTTCATGAGTGATATTGGCCTGTAGTTTTCTTTCTTTGTGACATATTTGTCTGGTTTTGGTATCAGGGTGATGGTGGCCTCGTCCAATGAGTTTGGGAGTGTTCCTCCCTCTGCTATATTTTGAAAGAGTTTGAGAAGATTAGGTGTTAGCTCTTCTCTAAATGTTTGATACAATTTGCCTGTGAAGCCATCTGGTCCTGGGCTGTTTGTTGGAAGATTTTAATCAAAGTTCCAATTTTAGTGCTTGTGATTGGTCTGTTCATATTTTCTATTTCTTCCTGGCTCAGTCTCAGCATGTTGTGCATTTCTAAGAATTTGTCCATTTCTTCCAGGTTGTCCATTTTATTGGCCTAGATTTGCTTGTAGTAATCACTCATGATTTTTGTATTTCCGCAGTGTCAGTTGTTACTTCTCCTTTTTCATTTCTAATTCTACTGATTTGAGTCTTCTCCCTTTTTTTCCTGATCAGTCTGGCTAATGGTTTATCAATTTTGTTCATCTTCTCAAAGAACAAGCTTTTAGTTTTATTGATCTTTGCTCTTGTTTCCTTCATTTCTTTTTCATTTATCTCTGGCATTCTTATACACTAATGATGAAAAATCTGAAAGTATAATTAAGAAAAACCTCCCATTTACCACTGCAACAAAAAGAATAAAATATCTCGGAATAAACCTACCTAAGGAGACAAAAGACCTGTATGCAGAAAATTATAAGACAGTGATGAAAGTTATTAAAAATGATACAAACAGGTGGAGAACTATACCATGTTCTTGGATTGGAGAATCAACATTGTGAAAGCAATCTTGAGAACGAAAAATGGAGTTGGAAGAATCAGGCTCCCTGACTTCAGCCTATACTACAAAGCTACAGTAATCAAAACAGAATGGTACTGACACAAAAAAAGAAATATAGATCAATGGAACGGGATAGAAATCCCAGAGATAAACCCACACACATATGGTCACCTTATCTTTGATAAAGGAGGTAAGAATATACAGTTGAGAAAAGACAGCCTCTTCAATTAGTGGTGCTGGGAAAATGGGATAGGTACATGTAAAAGTATGAAATTAGAACACTCCCTAACACCATATACAAAAGTAAACTCAAAGTTGATTGACGACCTAAATGTAAGGCCAGACACTATCAAACTCTAGAGGAAAACACAGGCAGAACACTCTATGACAGAAATCACAGCAAGATCCTTTTTGACCCACCTCCTAGAGAAATGGAAATAAAAACAAAAATAAACAAATGGGACCTAATGAAACTTAAAAGCTTTTGCACAGTGAAGGAAACCATAAACAAGACCAAAAGACAACCCTCCCAATGGGAGAAAATATTTGCAAATGAAGCAACTGACAAAGGATTAATCTCCAAAATTTACAAGCAACTCATGCAGCTCAGTATCAAAAAAACAAACAACCCAATCCAAAAATGGGCAGAAGACCTAAATAGACATTTCTCCAGAGTAGATATACAGATTGCCAACAAACACATGAAAGAATGCTCAACATCATTAATCATTAGAGAAATGCAAATCAAAACTACAATGAGATACCATCTCACACCGGTCAGGATGGCCACTATCACAAAATCTAGAAAAAATGAATTCTGGAGAGGGTGTGGAGAAAAGGAAACTCTCTTGTACTGTTGGTGGGAATGTAAATTGATACAGCCACTATGGAAAACAGTTTGGAGGTTCCTTAAAAAACTACAAATAGAACTACTGTACGACCCAGCAATCCCAATACTGGGCATATACCCTTAGAAAACCATAAATCAAAAAGAATCATGTACCAAAATATTCATTGCAGCTCTATTTACAATAGCCAGGACATGGAAGCAACCT
>NC_041234.1:74821210-74866084 GCF_002837175.3 Physeter macrocephalus | reverse complement strand
GGATAAAGAAGATATGGTACATATATACAATGGAATATTACTCAGCCATAAAAGGAAACGAAGTTGAGTTATTTGTGGTGAGTTGGATGGACCTAGAGTCTGTCATACAGTGCGAAGTAAGTCAGAAAGAGAAAAACAAATACCATATGCTAACACATATATATGGAATCTAAGAAAAAAAAAAGGTCATGAAGAACCTGGGGTAAGACGGGAATAATGATGCAGACCTACTAGAGCATGGACTTGAGGATATGGGGAGGGGGAAGGGGAGGCTGTGACGAGGTTACAGAGTGACATGGACATATTTACACTACCAAGCGTAAAGTGGATATCTAGTATGAAGCAGCTGCATAGCACAGGGAGATCAGCTAGGTGGTTTGTGACCGCCTAGAGGGGTGGGATAGGGAAGGTGGGAGGGAGGGAGACGCAGGAGTGAAGAGAAATGGGAACATGTGTATATGTATAACTGATTCACTTTGTTATAAAGCAGAAACTAACACACCATTGTAAAGCAATTATACTCCAATAACAATTTAAAAAAATAAAAAAGAAAGAAAGAGGAAATAAAACACATGATCTGCCACCATTAAAAAAAAATATTTCCAAAAAGGAAGAAGTTTTTGCTTATTCGTCTTTCATTTTCTGTTCATTTTATTGCTTTTTCATTTTTAAATTTCAACATTTTTGCATGTTTGGGATTATTCAGACTTACATCTGAAAACAACTGGAAAATACTTTTGAAGTTCTTTTTTTAAAGAAATCTAAATACTACTTTTATTATCTTTAACAGTATTCAAGAACATTTTATCTTGTATTATTAAATTGAGTATGCTAACATTTATAGTTAAATAAATGTGATGGGATTTATCAGATCCCATATTTGCATATTATGTGCACCCGAGTCCAGGGATATAATATAAAGAAGATATTTTTATGACCTTTTGTTTATGGTTGAATATTTTATCACTTTATCTGGATTTGGTTTTCATGAAAAATTTTCAGTGTCTCCTTAACTCTTACATTAATTTTTATCAATCCACTTATGATATTAAATATACTAGGAATCTAAAAGTCAAATCAATCAATGAGGAGGGATTTCCTTGGTTACTCTAGAAAGAAATAGATTGAATTATTGTAATACTCATTTTTACCCAAAGAATGAAAAGAATATAGTATAACTCACACTACTTTAATGAGCTATCTGGAGACCCCAAATATTTACTTTGGCATATTATAGAATGAAATGAAATAGGTGCTTTACTTTCAAATCCCAAAGCCTGATTCTTAGCCCCAAGTCTTCAATTTTATAGAGAATTTCTAGTTGAATGCTGTCTTTGGACAGAACCAGTGATTCTAGATTCTTTGGATTAAAAGATCTAAATAATATATAAAATTTAATAATAAAATCAGAATAAACACACATGGTACATCAATGTGACAGAATGCTACTTAGCAATAACAATGAATATAATACTGAAACATGCAATATCTTCTATGAAATTTCAAAATATTGTATTAGAGTGACTTCATCAAGATAGCAGAAGTCTCAGAAGCTCCTTCTATCCATGGAGACACAAATTCAACAATAATATACAGAACAAATTCCCTTTGTGAGAAATCCAGAAATCACTTAAGAGGCTCCTGTTCCCCAGGCAAAGGAGAAACTAGCTTTATGGAACCTGGTAGGAAAATCCATGGCACTCACTCATCATACTCCCTCTCCTCCCTCAGAGTGTTGTGATAAAGAGAAAACACTGAGCTCCTGGTTTCTCCCTGAGAAGGGAAAGAGAACACTGAAACATACATCCAACATTTAGACTTTTCAGGAGGCTTCCTGATGGACTGATTTCTGTCTTTTCTGAATCTAAGTGCTGATAGGAAAAGGCACCACGTTGGAGGCCACTGGGAACAAAGGCATCAGTTTAGATTATATCACATACCCATTCACTAGAGTCCTTCCCCTTGGCTCAGTGTGGAATGAACAAGAGAAAATAACATCAACTCCTGGCTTCTCCTTGGGAAGGGAAAGTGCTGGATCATGCATTCAGTGTTCTGGCTTTTGGGGGAGACTGTCAGAGGGATTGATGTCCGTTTCACCTGTTTCAGAAAACTGACTGGATCTGGCATATTGGGAGAAGAAAAAAGAGGTGGAGGGCTTGCTGTTGCTCTAGAGGACCCACAGTACAGCAGACAGAGGACAATAGGTATTTGCAGTCTTTCTCTTGGGGAGAAAGAGAAGCGTAGAGTATGCATTCAATGTTCTAGCTTTTCAGGACATTGCCCACGGGACTGGTTTCTGTCTTGATTGACTCAGAATGCTGAAGGGACTGGCATACTCTAGATGCGTGGGGGGTCTACAGATTAAAAAGGAAAGCGGGGCAGTTGTTCAAGCTCCAGAAAATCTGCCGTACTGTAGACAGACACCAGAAGGAGGAAGAGATTACAAGATGCTGAAAAAAGAAGCCAACATATCCCTCCAATAGGTACTTTACACACAGAATTCCAGAGAAGACACATCTACAGAAAAGGTTTGAGTGGTCCCCAGAATTTCTATCTGGGCTGATTCGTGAAGTACTTTCCCTGTATGAATCCAGAGAAGCAGCTGCTTTATCAAATGTGCAGATCACCACACAAAGCTACAAGGCACACAAAGAAAGAGGAAAATATGGCCAAATCAAAAGAACAAAAAAATCTATGAAAAATGACAAAAATAAACAGAAGTATATAAATTATTTGACAAAGAATATAAAATAACCATCATAAAGATGCTAAATAAGCTCAAGAAAATGATGTATGAACAATATGAGAATAACAACAAAGATATAAAATGTAAAAAAGAACTAAATAGAAATTTTGGAGCTGAAGAATACAATAACTCAATTTGAAAAATCTACTACTGGGTTTCAATAGCAGATTTGGTCAAGCAGAAGAATAAAACAGTAAACTTGAAGGCAAACTATTTGAAATTATCCAGTCAGAGAAACAAACTGAAAAAATAATGAAAAAGAGTAAAGAAAGCCTAAGGGACCTATGGGACACCATCAAATAGACCAATATTTAAATTATGGGAGTTCCAGAGAAGAGAAAAAGGGACAGAAAGCTTATTTGTTGAAATTATGGCCCCAAACTACATAAATCTAGTGAAGAAAATGGACATTCAAATTCAAGAATACTGAGGGACTACAGCTAGAAAGAGTCTAAAGAAGTCTACACCAAGACACAGTATAATCAAATTGTAAAAGTTAAAGACAAGAAGACTATCAAAAGTAGTAAGAGGAAAACAACTCATCATGTACAAGAGAGCCCTCATAAGGCTATCAGTGGATTTCTCAGCAAAAACCTTGCAGGCCAGAAAGGAGTGGGATGATATATTCAAATTGCTGAAAGAAAAATACTGTCTACCAAGAATATTATATTTGAAACAAAACTGTCCTTTAGAAAAAGAGAGATAAAGATTTTCCCAGACCAAGCAAAATTGAGGGCGTTCATCACCACTAGACCTGCCTTATAAGAAATGCTAAAGAAATTCCTTCAAACTGAAATTAAAAGATGCTAAATAGCAACACAAAAGCATATAAAATCATAAAGCTCCCAGGTAAAGGTAAATATATAGACAAATAGCGAATATTATAAGACTGTAAGAGTGGTACATATCTCACTTTTAATTCTGATATAGAGGTTAAAAAGCAAAATTATAAAAAAAAGTAACTATATAAAATATATTAGTGGATAAACAATATAAAAGGATATAATTAGTGGCATTAATAACATGAAGTGTCAGGGAAAGGTGGGAAAAATGCAGAGTTTTTATGTAAAACTAAAGTTGCTATCTACTAAAATAGATTGTTATAACTCTAAAATGTCCCATGTAAGCCCCACAGTAACCACAAAGAATATATCTAAAGAAGATACACAAAAGAACATGAAAAAGGAACTAAATCATGTCACTACAAAAAGTCAATGAATCACAAAGCAAGACAGCAAGAAAGGTAAAGAGGGACAAAAGAGCTATAAGACAGAAAACAATGAACAAAATGGCAAAAGTCAGTCTTTCCCTATAAGTAGTTACTTTACTTGTAAATGGATTAAAGTCTCCAATCAAAAGACATAGAGTGGCTGAGTTGGACAGTCAGACAACATTCAACTATATGTTATCTATATGAGACCGACTATTTAGATTTAAGGGCATACATACAATAAAAGTCAAAGGATGGGAAAAGATATTCCATGACAATGGTAACCAAAAAGGAATAGGGTAGCCATACTTTTATCAGAAAAAATAGACTGCCACAAGAGACAAAAAATTATATGATAAGGCCAATTCACCAGGAGGATATATCAACTATGAAAATTTATAAACTCAACATTAGAGCAACAAAATATATGAAGCAAACATTGATAAAACTGAAGGGAAAAATAGACAACAACACAATAATCGTAATGGATTTCAATACCCCACTTTCAATAATAGATAGAACATTCAGACAGGGATCAATAAGGAAACAGAACTTAAACAATGCCATAGGCCAAATAATGTAACAGACATATGAAATAATTCCACTTAACAGCAGCAGAATACACATTCTTCTCAAGCACACTTGGAATATTCTCCAAGGTAGACTACAGTTTAGATCACAAGATAAGTCATAGCAAACATAAGAAGACTGAAATGTTACCAGTTATATTTTCTGATCACAATGGTATAAAACTAGAAATTTATGGCAGAAGAAAAACTGGTAAATTCACAAATAAGTGGAAATTAACCCACACACTTCTGAAAAAACCAATGGATCAAAGAAGACATCAGAAGGGAAATAGAAAATATCTTGAGATAAATTAAAATAAAAACACCATGCACCAAAACTTATGGGACACAGCAAATGCAGTAATAAAAGGGAGGTTTATAGTGGTAAACACCTACATTAAAAAAGAAGAAATATCTCAATTAAACAACTTAACTTTATACCTCAAGGAACTAGAAAAAAGAGAATGAACTAAACCCAAAGTTAGCAGAAGGAAGGAAATGATAAGGATTGGAGCAGAAATAAATGAAATAGAGACTAGAAGTATAATAGAAAAAACAACAACAACAATGAAAAGACAATTTGGATTGATTCCAGTTCAAGATGGCAATCAAGGAAGATACTGAACTCCCCTCCTCCTAAGACACACTGAGTCTACAACTACGTATGGAACAACTATCTCTTAAAAAAAAACAAATCCTAAAGTCTGATTAAGTGACAAGTACATATTAGGCAAATAAGGTGAAAATCACATCAAAGTGGGTTATTATTCTCGTCATAAACCCCACAACATTGTGGTGACCCACAACCAGGAGGAAACTCAAAACCCAGAGCTTCTCCCTAAGGAGTGAAAGGTTCAAACCATACATCAGGAACCCCAAATTTTAAGACATGCACTTGAGAGATGATTCCCCAAAACGGTTAATTTTGAAAACCAGCAGGACTTGTGTAGTGAGACCCACAAGATGGTAGCAATCCGAGAAATACCTCTTAAAGGGATTGAATGCTTGGACTCACCCACATCAGGCTCCAACTTAGAGGCAGCCAATTGCACTCAAACTTAAAATGAAGGAGGCTAACTTGCTTATATTAAAACCTTGGCCTGAGGTGAGGCATTTAATTTAACACACACATCTAGTAACCTGCTAGAACACTCTGAGGACAGAGATTGGCAGGAGCCATCTTTGTCCTCTCCCTTTGCCATGCTTCAGAGCACCAGTATCTCCCAGGAGGAAACTTTTACATGTGTCTGGTACCTCAATTTTTGCAGCTGCTGCCCAGGAGACTCTTTTCAACTGCCTAGCCCTGGAGGGCAGGTGAGCTTGTGTTCCCGGTCACATGAGACTGCAATAATTGTTGTCACCCAAAAAAGAGCTCATGCTCCTGTCTGGTGCCCCAATTTTTGTGACTGCTGCCAGGGGACACCTCTGTATCATCTGTCTCTGGTAGTCAGTGGAGCTTAAACTCATGGGTCCCACAAGTCTATAACCAATGGAGAAAGAGTTCTTAGAGAGTTATTATCCTGAGGGCACAGCAAGAGGCAATGGACCAAGACCTTTGTCTTTCTGTGAAGGAGGCCTATTAGCTAGTTATCATGACTGTGATCAGTGGGGTGGGTAGTCTTCTAATTAAACAAGCTTTGAGAGGTTGACTCTAATCCTTTCAAGAGACCTCAGAGGACAGTTGCTATCTTCTAACTGAAATTGTATGAAACTAGAAATTAATTACACAAGTTCATGAATATGTGGAGATTAAATAATATGCCATTTAATAAAACATGGGTCAAAGAAGAAATCCAAAGGGAAATCCAAAAACACATTGAGACAAATGAAAATGAAAACATAACGTACCAAAATTTATGGGATGCAGCAAAAGCAGTTCTAAAAGGGAAGTTCATAGCAATACATTTCTACCTCAAGAAATAAGAGAAGTCTCAAATAAACAATCTAACTTTATATCTCAAGGAGTTAGAAAAAGAATAAATAATAAAGCCTAAAGTGAGTAGAAGGAAGGAAATAAATATTAGAGCAGAAATAAATAAAATGGAGACTAAAAAGACAAAAAAAATCAATGAAACTAAGACCTAATTATTTCAAAAGATAAACAAAATTGTCAAACGTATAGTTACACTAATTAAGAAAAAAGAGAAAGAACACAAATAAAATCAGAAATAAAGGAAAAGATATTACAACTGATACCACAGAAATACAAAGGATCATGAGATTACTATCAACAATTATACACCAACAAATTGGACAACCTGGAAGAAATGGATAAATTCATAGAAACATACAACTTACCAAGACTGAATCATGATGAAATAGAAAATCTGAACAGTGATAACTAGACATAGAATTGATCCAATAATCAAAAATCCCCCAAAAGATATAGTTCAGGACCAGACAACCTCACTGGTATATTCTACCAGTCAATTAATAATTAATACCAGCCCTTCTCAAATTCTCTCAAAAAAATTAGAAGAGGAGAAACACTTCCAAACATATTTTACAAGGCCAAAATTACCTGGATACAAAAACCAGACAAGGATACCACACACAAAAAAGAAAATAACAGGCCAGTATGCCTGCTGAACATAGATGCAAATATCCTCAACAATAAATTGGCAAACCAAATTCGAAAATACATTAAAAGGATCATATACCATGATGAAGTGAGATTTATTCCAGGTATGCAAGAACGGTTTTACATCTGCAAATCAACCAATATGATACACCACATTGACAAAATGAAAAATAAAAATCATATGATCATCTCAATAGATGCAGAAAAAGCATTTGACAAAATATAACATCCATTTATGATAAAACCTCTCAATAAAGGAGTATAGAGGAAACATACCTCAACATAATAAAGGCCATATATAACAAGTCCACAGCTAACAACATACTCAATGGTGAAAACTGAAAGATTTTCCTCTAAGACCATGAACAAAACAAACATGCTCACTTTGGCCCCTTTTACTCAACATAGTATTGGAAGTCCTATCCAGAGCAATTAAGCAAGAAAAAGAAATAAAAGGCATCTAAATTGGAAAAGAAGAAGTAAAACTGTCCCTGTTTGCTGTTGATATGATATACATATAAAATCCTAAAGACTCCATCATAAAAACTGTTAGAACTAACAAACAAATTCAGTAAAGTTTCAGGATACAAAATCAATAAGCAAAAATCTGTTGCATTTCTTTACACTAATAATAAACTACCAGAAAGAGAAATTAAGAAAACAATCCCAATTGCAATTGCATCAAAAAGAAGAAAAAACCTAGGAATAAGTTTAACTAAGGAGGTGAAAAACCTATGTATTGAAAATTACAAGACATTAATGAAAGAAATTGAAGAAGATACAAATAAATGGAAAGATACTCCATGCTCATGGATTGGAAAATTAATATTGTTAAAATGTCCATACTATCCAAAACAATATACAGATTTAGTGCAACCCCTATCAAAACTTTAATGGCATTTTTCACAGAAATAGAACAAACAATCCTAAAATTTGTATGAAACCACAAAAGAACCTGTATAGTCAAAGTAATCTTGAGAAAGAAGAACAAAGCTGGAGGCATCAAGCTCCCTGATTTCAAACTAGGTTACAAAGCTATAGCAATCAAAGCAGTATGGTATTGGCATAAAAACAAACACATAGATCAATGGAATAAAACAGAGAGCACAGAAATAAATCCACATATGTATATTCAAATGATCTCAACAAGAGTACCAAAATATACCCAAAACATATAAAGAACTCCTACAACTCAATAACAAAAATTGCAGAACTCAATTTAAATATGGACAGCATAATTTGAATAGACATTTCTCTAAAAAAGATATACATACACAGAATTACAAGTGTTGGCAAGAATGTGGAGAAATTGGAACCCTTATATACTGTTGATGAGAGTGTAAAATGGTGCATCCACTGTGGAAAACAATGTGTAGATTCCTCAAAAATTTAATACTAGAACTACTGTATGATGCAACAATTGCCCTACTGGGTATTTATTTATTTATTTATTTATTTTGTGGTATGCTGGCCTCCCTCTGCTGTGGCCTCTCCCGCTGCGGAGCACAGGCTCCGGACGTGCAGGCTCAGCGGCCATGGCTCACGGGCCCAGCCGCTCCGCGGCATGTGGGATCCTCCCAGACCGGGGCGCGAACACCGTTCCCCTGCATCAGCAGGCGGACGCACAACCACTGCGCCACCAGGGAAACCCCTACTGGGTATTTATCGAAGAGAATTGCAAACAAGATCTCAAAAAAATATTTGCATTTCCACGTTCACTGAAGCATTATTCACAATAACCAAGAGATGGAAACAACCTAAATGTCCATCACTGGATGAATGGATAAAGAAAAGATTGTATGTGTGTGTCTGTATATATATAAATATTATGTGTTATTCAGTCTTAAAAAAGAAGTCTGTCCTGTCAAATGTTACAAAGTGGATGAAACTTGAGGACATTATGCTAAGTGAAATAAGCTAGTCATACAAGGACAAGTACTGCATGATTCCATTCATATGAGATATTTAATATAGTCAAACTTGTAGATACAGAAGAGTGTTGGTTGCCAAGGGATGAAGGGAGGGGAGGAAAGAGAGTTGCTATTCAATGAGTATAGAGCTTCATTTATGCAAGATGAAAAAGTTCTAGAGATCTGTTGTACAACAATGTCCATATAGTTAGGAAAACTATGGTACACTTAAAAATTTGTTGAGATAGATCTCATGTTATGTGTTTTTTACCACAATACAAAATAATTATACTGTGTTAAAGAAGTCAAACCCAGAGGAATACATACTGTATGATTCTTCTTATATGAAGGCCAAGCATAGGAAAAATATGGTGATAGAAATCAGGAAGTGATTGCCTTGGGTGTGGGTGAGGGTGACAACCAGAAGGGGGCATGAGAAAACTTTCCGGGCTCATCTTAATTTGGGTGGTAGTTACATGGGTATATAAAATTGTAACAACTCATTAAAATAAACCCTAAGGTCTAGTGTATCTAAATTATTCCTAAATTTTGTATTTAAATTATTCTAAAAGAAAAAGAAATAAAAAACGTTAAATTGTTTTCCTTTTTAGAGGTTAAATAGGTTATCTTTCCTCCTTAGGAAAAAAATATAAAGAAGAAATATTGCTAATGAAAAATGGTTATAACCTGTGCTTGATCAGGTGAAACAAATGTTGTGTGTAGTTATAGAAAAATTGAGTGTAAATTTAAAAAAACCTCAACTGTCTCATATTACATTAAGCCTGTAAATAGGAATAAATAGTAGAAGTGGGAAATGGAATTATAATTTTTATCTTAAAAGTTGACAGTAAAGGTTTGTAAGAATAATCAATGTTATCCTGTGGTATAATTAGAAAATGTGCATGGGAACAGAATGCATTTTCAGCTAATACAAATAGGTCTACAAGAGTAGGACCTAAATGAATGGTAGAACCGGGGATAAAAACTGAGATGGTAAACTATGGAGTAAGACACAGGAAAGAATAAATACCACACCAAGAAAGAGGCCAGGGTCAGGAACCAGGAAACATAAAATTAACACAAACAAAATCCAAAGCCAGGATCAGATAGATGTTGAGATTGAGGTTAAAATTTTTTTAATTAAAAAAACTAAAAGTTGAGGTTTAAAAAAGAAAGTCAAGCAGGAAATATTTTTCTTTCAAAATGCAGTTCTCATGCATATACCAGTACCTTCTCTCCTGGGTGTAACTAGGAGAGTAGTACAAAGATCCAGAAGCCAGACACAAATTCTGAACAACAGTGATTCAAAAACAGCCAAGGTTTATAATACAAAGAGCCACTCTTTTAAACCTGCAACAGAAAAACAATCATAAAATATATATATATTAAATTCCACTTGGGCCAAAATAGAAATTTATCCATACCGGTTAGATCACTTGTGAAGACTTTTAAGAGAGCAGAGCAAAAAGAAGGTTGTAGTCTTAAGAAAGCAATTATTTTATTTGTAAAGTTTATACTATATAATAACTATGTTAGAAAATCTGTGAGATATCTATATGCATTTATCTCCAAAGTGACCAGAGATGGAGAATAGCTGCACAGCTTTGTCACCATTTCATCTTGTACTATATATAATCTGTCAGTATTTAACATGTCATTTATCCATTCAAAACAAATTATAATGCCCTCACAGAGCTTGTTATGGATTAACTTTACACTTGGACCAAAGTAATAAAGGTCAACACTTACAAAGAGGGGTTTCAGAGGAAATAAACAAGGAAGTTTTATACATACATACATACATACATACACACACACGATAAAACCCTATTTTTTTCTCTTATGAGCTAGGTTTCAAGCTTGTAACTTTGGTTTAAAGTCTCCCTCATTAACATGGGCCAAAGCAGAAATCCATGATAAATATTTGTTATAATTTCAGCATTGTAAGCACAACTTGTAAATTTTCTTACAGAAGAATTATAAGACTAGAAATATATTTTAAAGAAAGTGTAGCAGCATGAAAGTTTAAATAGTAGTAAGGAAAAATATAATTTGAAATAAATAGAGTTGGGACTTCCCTGGTGGCACAGCGGTTAAGAATCCGCCAGCCAATGCAGAAGACACGGGTTCGATCCCTGGTCTGAGAAGATCCTACATGCTGCAGAGCAACAAAGTCAGTGTGCCACGACTACTGAGCCTGTGCGCCACAACTACTGAAGCCCATGCTCCCTGGGACCTGCATGCTGCAACGACTGAGCCCACATGCCCAGAGCCCGTGCTCCGCAACAAGAGAAGCCACCTCAGTGAGAAGCTCGCACACCGCAGTGAAGAGTAGCCCCCTCTCACCGCAACTAGAGAGAAAAGCCCACACACAGCAATGAAGACCCAACGCAGCCAAAAAATAAAATAAATAAATAAAATAAAATTTTAAAAATAAATAGTTACAGAAGAATTTTATGTTCTGCAACATGAAAAGTTTTTAACATTTTATTTTTCCAATATATTGTAATATTTTATGTATTATTAGGGTACGTTTTTAAAGTGATTTCTTTCTTTTTCTTTTATGTGCTTTATTTTCCTCTACAAATATTTACCCAGAGTAGTATAAAATATGGTTACCTAGTCCCTCTGCCATTTCCTGTAAGTACAAATTCTTTTTAAAAAGTAAAATAAATATATTATCAAGTATCTACTTTTGCCGACCCCAGCCATTTTATTGAGCAGCAAATGTTCATTAGCATGCACTAATATGAAGACAATCTTACTGACAATTCCCAGAGTGTTCCCTCTTTCATAAACAGATTGTTGATGGCTGATGCATAATCCATCTGAGCATTGCAATAAAAAGAAAATTTCACAAAATGTTCATAGAGATTCATAGAAATGAGTGCCAAAACTTTCAATAGATAGGAAGAGAATATTCACATGTGCACACACAACCATGTTCTTTACTTAGATTTGACTGATGTTGTTTGCAGAAAATTAACCCCTGTTGGGTTTTTTATTGAATAGTTCTCTTAAATGGGGCTCTTTATTGAATCAAATAAAAAATACTGTAACCCATACCAAAGTGATAGTATGATTTGAGAGACTTTAGCTATTTTACCAATGCCAAAGCATCCAGAGGAAATGTAAGGAAATTCTCTTAACCATACATATGTTTTACTATTTGATGCCAAACATCCAGATGCTCTAAATATGTGGATGTTTTGGCATCACATAAAATAAGTAGAAAGAACCCCTGATAATTCTTGGTAATTACGTAGATCATTTACGTATCTAGTCATTATACAAATATTCATTTTGCACCTATTATATGCAATGTGCTCTGTTCGGTGTTGCAAAGGAAACATAGGTGTACAAGGATTCGAATCTGTGTTCAAGAAGCTTACAATTAAGATAGAAGGGATAGAATGTGAACACAAGAAAGAATGAGGTCTATGCTTTAGGCGGCTAAAAATTGTCACCAGAATTAATAAATAAAATAGGCTTCCAAATCTGATGACCAAGGTAATGTTTAATCTGAAATTTGAAAAAGTGGATAATAGTTTTATAATAAATGACTAAGAATACAGTAAGAAATATGTAAGCAAGGAAATTTATACAAGAAAATTCCATGTGCATTCATGAAGTGTTGTAATCCAGAGCAACAGATAATAGATAAAACTGGGGAAGTAGGTTTGATTTATTTAAGAAAGGACTTTGAATGTATAATTTTTATTTCATTTTTAAGTGACAAGGCACTACTAAAGGCCATGTACTATGCTGAAAACAGCTTTAGAAAATCGATTCCTTACATAGGTAATTTTCCCTCCTTCATTTTCAGTTTTTCTATCTGTCAAACAAGAGAGAGAGATATATATCTAAAGTTCCTTTGGGGTCCAAAATATATGAAAAAAAATATTTCATTTTGTTGGCAAGATAATTCCATGTAAGGACCGTGAGCACGAGAAAGATACAATCATCATAATACTCTAGGAAGCTGTATCTGTTATTGATGTGCAGGATGCCTTGAATTATGGAGACTGTGAATATAGGGAGAATAGCTAGAGGGCTTTTGTGACTGTCTTCACAGAGCTTGGTCTGAGATGAAAACTTTGGAAATAGTAAGGAATAGACGGGAAAGACCCTTGTTTGTTTGTTGGTTAGAAAAGTGCACATGGAATCAGTGTATTTTTAATTTTATTTTTAATCAGTCACAACCAGACCATTTAAATTTTTTATAGTAGAGCTTCTAAATATGCAGAGTAAGACTCAGAATTCCTGTACTGCCATATGGGAATGTCTAGGGAGTCTTAATGCTTTTTATTTTTTCATGTTTGGAAACCCTGTGATGAAAGATACTTTATCTTTTTTTAAAGTATATTTTGTTAAGTATTTTTTTTAATTAACTTATTTTTGGCTGCATTGGGTCCTCATTGCTGCATGCGGACTTTTCTCTAGTTGTGGCGAGCGGGGGCTACTCTTCTGTGGTGTGTTGGCTTCTCACTGCTGTTGCTTCTCCCATTGAGGAGCACGGGCCCTAGGCGCGCGGGCTTCAGTAGTTGTGGCTCGTGGGCTCTAGAGTGCAGGCTCAGTAATTATGGTGCATGGGCTTAGTTGCTCTGCAGCATGTGTGATCTTCAGGACCAGGGCTCGAACCCGTGTCCCCTGCAATGACAGGCGGATTCTCAACCACTGCATCACCAGGGAAGCCCCTCTTTTGTTAAGTATTACCACTTTTCATATTTTTCTGTCATTCACATTAACTAATGAGCATTTCCATGAAAACTTGATTTCCTCTCTTATCCCCATGTAAAATACAAATTAAACTACGCCTGCGTGACAGAACACCTTCGCAATATTTATCTAAACCAATTTTAAGCAGAGATGAACATAATGCAGTCATGATAGCTCAATGAAAAATGAGATATTGTGTTTGTTTTTAATATAAAGATATGTTTCATACTCTCCGTTTCCAGTAGGAGCCCTTCTGATGTTTCAGAAGCCAAATACTAAAATAATTAAAGTGATTTTGAAAACTGACATATCAGAGTTTGAAACTTTAGCCACTGAATAACTCTGTGCTGAAATTCACTTTATTTGTCTATAAATATTAGAATAATGATATCATAAAATATGTGTGGTGCATGTCCAATGAGAGTGAATGAAAGGTCTAGTTCAATGGCTGACACATACTACATATAGTAAATTATTTAAAAAACTCATAAACAAATTGTAGCTTTGAGGTCATCTTTGCAAGTGGATATGAGTGGGGTGAAAGAGAAAACAAGGTAAATAAGGTATTTAGGAACAATGCTAAAGGACAATTGCTCTTCTAATGTCATTTCCAGAAATTGGGAGGATAGCTGCAAATAGACAGTACCAAGAGCTATTCCTGAAGACTGGCAATATATTTAATGCTTATATATTAATGCACTGTAAGCCAAGTTTTTCTTATTATCTATAATCAGATACTTTCTCTAGATGCTGGACATAATAAATAAATATGGTCTTAAAACTATTGCCCATACAGGAAATGATTAGTAATATGATGATAGTGTAAGTTAATGAACGTGTTCTTCATACGTATACTTGTCTAAGCCAAATATGGCAGATGAACAATTGGGAAAAAATTACTTCTGGCATTGAATGAAGTGATCTGAAAGAGATAAACAATAAAATATGGAGAAAAGCTAGTTGCTTTAAATTAGATCAAATTATTATTATTTGCAGTGAGTACTTTATTTGAGTCCTTGGAGAGGTGATGCATATTAATAAATCAGAAATATCTACTGCTTTTTTAAAAACCTTATATATTCATCATGAAATAAAATTTTATATTGTTTTCTAAATATAAAGCTCATTTACTTACCTGTACTTCCTTCTTATAATAACCATGGATTTTTTTTTTCCCCTGAGAGCCTAGAAATCTGAAATCTTTAACCTTTGGGCTATAGAAGTTCTGGAGTGACTTCCTGCTGTCAGCAGACATGATGCCATGGAGAACTCTGATTGTGATTGTGATTAATAATGTATTTTACTCTCCAGACTGTTTCTGTAAGTTTCATGATGAATTGCAGTTACAAATTTTCATTGCACTTTAATGGTTGATTTACTGATGTTTATAAAATGAAAGGTCAATTCAATAGTTGAAAATAGTTGCAATAACATTGATAGTGAATTAAAACTTGTTTGTAAAAATGGAAAAGAGTTGAGAAAATCTGGCTAATAAGGTCAAAGTTGAACAGCTGAATTTGTCTAATTGCCCTATTTTCTTCCAAAGGCCATAAACGTTGTCACATTTTGTAAATGCCAGAGTTGCAGTCTCACATATAAACCTATTCCTAATACACAGCATCAAAGATAGGAGTTCAAAGGAAGATGGAAAGGGAACTTTACATGAATCCTGCTCTATAAATTATCTGCTCTAAAAGGCTTGAGGAAATTTTGAAGTCAATGTTGACAAAAAATAAAAAGAAGTGTATTGAAAGAAAAGAAAATATTTTAAAGCTATTTAAGCACTTAGATTTATTTGGTTTTAGATGTCTACATTTTGACAATATTAACCTTTCATTTTGTTCATGAGGCAGAAAAGAAGAGAAATAAGAATTTATTTGCAAGATAGTTGAAAGTCTGTTCTTGTGCTTAGCATTTATTTTTCTTTCAAGTTTCAGTTGTGATGCTCAAGTATTTTTGTTTTTGGACAAGGAAAAACAAGAAGCTCTTTACAGTGCCAGAACCTGTCTCTAGTATTTCCAGAATGTGTTGAAGTTACTAATTTCCATTATATTCAAAAATTGATTTATTGATGATTGTAAAACACTGCACTTATAATTACTTGATACTTATATATTTTCTTTCTGGTTTAAGTGTGAGATTAAAAATAAATCACACCAGGTCATATAGGGTTTTTTTTTCCTATTTTGTTCTAAAGTCTTGTAATTTTGTTTGCCTTTCTATGTTTGTCAAATATCATATGGGTGTATTTATGAAATCTCTGTTTTGGCTTTATTGATCTATGTGTTTTTCCTTTACCTAAAACCACATAATCTGGAGTCTTAAAATTGAGAAGTGTAACTCCTGCAACTTAATTCTTCTTTTCCAATTGTTTTACATATCTTAGTTCCTTTATTTTTTCATACACGTTTTAGAATCATGCTATTTCTATCTCCAAATTATCTTTCTGGGATTTTGATTGGAATTGCATTAACGCTATAGATGATCTGGGGAGACTAGATATCTTTACCATGCTTAGTCTTCAAATCTATGAGCATAATATACTTCTCATTTATTTATGACTTTGATTTTCTTCATCATCATTTGTAGTTTTCAGCATAGATATCTTGAATATGTTTGCTAGATTTGTGACTAAATATTTTCCTTTTCCTTGAGAGAGAGAGAGAATTATCCATGAAGCTACAATCCATTGTAAAAGGAATTTTTTTCAAATTTCAGTTTCCAATTATACATTACTAGTGTATAAATATACAATTGATTTTTGTGTGTTGGCCATATATCCAGCAACCTTGTTAAACTCACTTATTATTTCTAGATTATTTTTATAGATTCATTGGGATTTTCTATCTAGACAATCATGTCATCTGCAAATAGGGATAGTTTTATGTTTTTCCTTCTAATCTATATGTCTTTTATTTCTTTTTCTTGCCTTATCAAACTGCCTAGGATGTCCATTATGATGGGAATGAAGAGAGCAGTAATCCTTCTCTTATTTCCAATATTAGGAGGAAACATCCAGTCTTTCAACTTTAAGTGTGATGTTGTAGATTTTCTTCTAGACATAGTTTGTCAGGTTCAGGTTCAGGAAATCCCCTTCTGAATGTTTTATATATATATATATATATATATATATATATATAAAATTAATGTATTGTCAAGTGCTTTTTCTGCATCAGGAGATATGATCATGGTGTTTTCTTTTTTCATCTGTTACTAAGATAAATTACATTGATTGATCCTTGAATATTGAACCAGGTTATGTTCTCAAAATAAAATATTAGCAAAAAAGTTTATGGATCTATGGTCATGAGGGCTATTTGTCTGTAGTTTCTTTTGTTTGCAGTCTGTCTGTCTGTTCTTAGAATCAAGGAAATGTCGGCCTCATAAAGTGATTGGGAAATGTTTCCTCCTCTTCTATTATTTAGAAGAAATTATGTAAGATTGTTAGTTCCTTTTTAAATTTTATATTTTTTGTCAGTGAAACTGTCTAGAACTTGTGATTTTTTGGAAGGTTTTTAACTATCAATTCAATATGTTTAATAGTCATATTACTATTTATGTGATGTATTTAACGTGGAATGAATTTAGGTGGTTTACAGTTTTTGAGGAAATGGTTCATTTCATATAAATTGTTGAATTTATGCTCAGAGTTGTTCAGAGTGTTCCCTTATTATTCTTTTAACACCTTAGGTGTATGCATTGATATCCATTCTTTAATTCCTAATATTACAAACTTGTATCTTGTGTCTTCTTGCTTTTTTCAGTTTTGCTATGTTTTATCAATTTTATTTATCTTCTCAAAGAATTGGCTTTGTTTTCATTGATTTTCTCCTGTTTTCCAGGTTTCAATTTTATTGATTTTTGTTCTTATATTTATCACTTTCTTCTTTTTGCCCACTTTGGGTTTGTTTTCTCCTCTTTTTCTAGCTTCTTAAGTAAGAAGCTAGATTTTTAGGTTTAGACTTTTCTTCTTGTTCTAATATGACCATTTAGTTTTATACATTTATCTCTAAGCAATGCTTTAGCTATGTCCCACAAATCTTGACATGTTGTGCTTAAATTTTGCTCAGTTTAAGATATTTTCTAATTTCCCTTGAGAGTTGTTTGTTGCTAAATGGTTGAAATTTGTTGTTTAATTTCTAAGTATTTTGAGATTTTGCTGTTATCTTTTTGTTATTGATGTCATGCTTAATTTCATTTTTGTCATAGAACATACTTCATATTACTTCAATTATTTTAAATTTGTTAAGGTTTAGTTTATAAACCAGAATATAATCTTCCTTCGTTAATGTTTCATGTGCATTTAAGAAGAACGTGTATTCTTTTTTTTTTTTTTTTTTGGTAAAGATCTCTATAGAAGTCAATTAGATCCTGTTGGTTGAATGTGTTATACAGCACTTCTACATCATTGCTGATTTTCTGCCAATTAGTTCTATCACTGAAAGAGGATTGTTGAAGTCTCCAACCATAATTGTGAATTTATTTATTTCTCCTTTTAGTTCTGGCAGCTTTTGCTTCATATATTTTGAAGATCTGTTGCTTCTCTACAAACATTCAAGTAGAATAAATATTTCACTATTGAAGAGGCCTCCTTTCTTGTTCTTATGCCATATATGCATATTATACTCAGTCTAAAACTATAAGCACTAAAATATGAAAAATAATTTTTAAATTGCTCTCCCCAGATTTTTTAAATAGGGTTAAAGATTGCCAAAAAAAGTGAATTGTGTTCTCTATGACTTGTTGACACCTCCTTAATCCTGTAGTTTTTCTTATTTTTATGTTTTACACAGATATTCACCTTGTATATATATATTTGATAATGTTTTATTGTTTAATGAACTGCTGTTCCAACAGTTTAATGTAATACATATATATTTCCCTCTATCTTAATTCTGCTTTTTATAGATCTTCCAATTTCCCTTTCTAACAGATGTATTTTTAAAAACCACCTGTGTATTGCTTACACAACTCTTTGCATTTCTACTTAAATATGTAGGCCTGTTTTGCCCTTTTCCATCTTTAGGTTTAATTAAATTGTATTTTATTGAAATCTTTAAGTTTTTAAAATATTTTAAATTTATTTGCATAAGGTTACAGAAATCCTTATGCAGTACATTCAAAAGTTCAAAGGACAGCCCAATAACCCCTCAAAGTCACCTCTAAAATCACAGGATACTGCTTTTCTTCTTTTATGTTCATACAGCTCTCCATATTAGATGACACAAATTTCAACATTTTAATAACAACTGCTTCACTCTCTCCCAGCCAAAAATTGTAATAGTTTTCATCTCACATATTTTAAGAGAAGGAATATCTGTTCTATTTGTAAAATGATCTTGTATATAACTGATATTACGGCCAATATCTGAGTGATTAAAACCTCTACAATTTAACTTCTAACCTGTTTCAGGCTTCTCTTATCAGCAAAAGTAGTTCCTGATCCAGTTTCCCTCACTGTCTTGTAGCGCTGTAATAACATAGATAATATTGTTGCCATTATCTTCTAAACTCTTATGTGTCAGCTAAAATATTTGTATTTTTATTACTCTTTGCAGATTCAGTATTCTCTTTTACCACTTCATCAATCTAATTTGTCTATTATTCTCCCATTTCTCTAGTAGATTTTTTTTCTGGTTTCATATTTTTTATTTTTTATATAATTGAATCTTTAAAATATCTAGTGAAAATTGTGCAATATTTAGTTAGGGGCCTTAAGAGGACTTAGAGTTCTAATTTTTATTTTTCTTATTAGCCATTTTAGTTTCTAACTTTGCTATGTCATCAATGTAAAGTTCTAGAGGATAAGAACTATCACTTTCTTATGCAAGGCATGTATATTAATTATTTTATGCATCATATATCTGCAAAAACAATAAATAAAAATAGATATTTCATGAGGTAAATCTTATCATAATGTAATGAGTTTTCTGAAATGTTAGCAATAACTGTTATATAATATTCCTCTTCAAACAACTTACACTCTCTAACAAGAGAATAACATAATTATGACACAATTTTTGGAAAGATCAGTCAAATATTAATGTCTTTTTTTCAAAGCCAACTTAATTTTTAGAATCATTTTCATGACTATTCTCTCATATTTTGAGAGTTTAACAAATATTTCCACTTTGAAGTTTTATATATTCTAACTTTAATATGAGTCTTGCCTACCAGACAATTTTCCATAATGGTAAGAAATCTATCTGCCCACATTCTGTCAAACAGTCTGGAGTTTGCATATATTTTCTCTGAAATTATCCTATTTGATTAAAAATTACCCAAAATATTCCGCTTAAGAGCTGTGTAATCCCTCACTCCTCTCTAAAATCTTACTCATGAATGAATCATATAACAACTAGTTTATTTTGAAAATAACTAATCAAAACTAAACAACAGCAATACATCTTTTATACATTTATAAACAATGTTTAAAATTCTAGATTCTCATGCCTCTGTTCTAGCATTAGTAACTTCAAGACCCAGTTGAGTCCTAAGAATGAATTAAGAAAAAAAAAAAAAAAAAAAACCTTCAGGCTGTGTTTGCTAGTCCCTGTCAAATCTCGGGAGCTGGAAGGAGCTCATGTGGGAGGTAAAGTGGATGGGCAACCCCAAACCCCTGCTTTAAGAACAAGTTACCTCTCCTGTTCTCCTAGTTGTACAGAGCCAGAGTTCATGTATGGATACTAAGTAATAATACCAGAGAAGGACAAAAGAAGGATTGTTTCTTTGAAGGGTGAAGTGCTTTATTAGTGACCTTCTGGGCCTGAAGGAGAGAAATAGGTCCATGATTTGCTTCCATCCTGAGCTTCAATTTCTTTAATGGCTTCAGGTCCTGTTAACATCATGCTTCTATACTAGCTAACTCATCTCATTGCTTTTAGGACTAATTTGCTTTTTTTGTCTATAATAAAACATGTACAGTCACTGATCTTGAAAAGATCATTTTTGACAAAGAAATTCACTGCAACAGGCTACTGAAATTTAGGGGAGACGTTGAGAATTGTAAGCACTGAGGAAACAGGGGAGTTACTTGGCCTCATACAAGCATGTGCTATAGAAATGGAAATAGCAGGTTGAAATTGAACATGGCAAAATTTAGTCTAATTGTCAGGAAAAGTTGTCAACTCTGAGATTTAATTAGGTAGTGGAATAGTTTCCCAGAAGAAATGGCAGAAATTTATTGCTGGAGTTATTTAAAATTGGACTGGACAAAGCACTAGGGAATATACAGAAGGGGGCAATCCTTCACAGATTCTTGAGGATTGATGTAGATAGCAATAGGTCTTTTGCATTTCTAATGTTCATGACCATTATTCTAGCGTTTCACTTCACAATGCTGGCTAAGTGTGTTCTCTTTACCAATGCAACCCTGAAAATCAGAACATTACTTGATACCCACAGGGATATCCATAGTTACTTTTTGAAAAATGTGATCCAAGCTTAATATTCCCACTTACTTTGTTAATCACATGGCTGTTCTTTCTTTCTTCCTTCCTTCTTTTTATGATTGGGCAGAAAAATTCCTTCCAAGCGGCTTCTGATTAGTATCCTTTTCTTTCCTATCTCTCATCTCTGTGTGTGGGCCCTGAACACTCATTTATTTATTTACTTACTTATTATTTTAACTTTTCCTTTTTTGGACAAATAATCACTTATTTCAGTAGCTCATCTACTTTTCATTTTTCATCTGAATAAGGGTCTAAAAAAGGCTTTTTCCTCTTTAGCTCTCTTGCAAAGCCCTCTGGATATGCCCATAATCATTACACTCAGGATTCTGGTTTAGCAACTCTTTTTTTCCATTCCATCTCTGAATAAAAGAGGGAGGAAGTAGAATCTGAAACTAGATGAAATGTTACTGATTACTGGTTATTGAACTATCTCTTCAATTACCTTTACTGCCAAATAAATAATTCTGGTTTGGGTGAGATATATGTGTATTTTTAATTCGAGAAAAAGAATATATATGCACGATATTCCTTGGCTATACTCAGTAGGCTTGGAATGTATTTTATTCACTTATAAAATTTCTTTCTAACAAAGGTGTTAGAAATATACCCTGCACCCTAATTAACACACACCAAGGTATACCTTATAGGCATACAATATTCTAATCAGTTTCTGTCTCCTCTCTTTGGACTTTTTCAGTCACTTTGAAAGTTAGAGGATTACTTCTGTAACCCTTCATTCTCTTCCCAATAATAATAACAAACTTAAAAACAGCAGCAACAACGACAAAACCCTAGTCTATACCAGACCATGTGTTAGGTTCTCTTCATGATTTATCACATTAAATCATCACAACAACCCTGTGAAGTAGCTATTCTCATTAACCTCATTTTCAGGAAAGTAAACTTTTCCAAGTACACAGCTAGTAATTGGTAGAGTAAGTCCTGGGATACAAATAGTCTGACAGCAGTGTACATACTCTCAAAAACACTGCACTGAAATGACTGAAGTGCCTCTGAATAAGGAATAGAGTTTCTGTAGAATATTCTGTGAGTTTTGAGAGCCTTAAGAATAAGTGCCAATGAATTATCTTCAGTATGATAATGTATGCCACAGGGATATGTGCAAAAAAGCAAAAGGCAAGGAAAACTCTTTTAATATTTGCTATTCAAATTCTGTTTGTCTTTTTGTTTTTTTCACAGATTTGATTTCCAACGTCTAGAAGAGGTTCAGGTGAACTGCAAGTTGGGAAGTCCATTTTTCACCAGATGTCAGTACCCAGTGGCTGATTATTTGGAGACTTTCTCCTAGATTTTGAATACTAACCAAGATAACTGCTCTTTGTCAAAATTTACATATCTTTTCATAATTTCATAATTCTGAAAAATGTAATTAGGTCACCACCAAGCCATTTTTTTTTAAAACCAGAATAACCTCAATTCCCTTAAGCTATCATTATTATATATACCTTTGAACTATTTAGGGAAAATAGATATATACTAAGTTAAGCATAAGTGTCATTCCCATAGAATAGTATAAGTAGAAATGAACAGACCTTAACAGAGTCTAATGAGGACTTTACAGAAAGGAAATCATCTTTGTTATTCTGCTCCTTATTTCCATTGTTTCAATTATTTATGATATTCTAATATATACAATTTTGTATTATTTTTCAAAATTCAGTTACATCGCTTAGATCATAATCAATTTCATCATTTAAATTCAAAATACTTGTTTATAATCTGTATTACTAATATATGCAGGTTACAGAATATCTAAACATGGGAAACCAGATATGCTCCATACTCAAATTTGATATTATTATGCAGTGAATTTTCTAAGCTCTTTTTAATCAGCAGAAAATGCTGGAAGTAATAGCAGTCTAAAGGGAACAAACTAATCAGCAATAATGATAGCAGCTGAAAGCACACCTTGAAGCTGTTTTTGTTTCTGTCAATACCAAAGAAAACAATGGTATCAAATGATAAAGGTAGCTTTGAGGGATTGAATTCTTTTTGTACCAGAAGCAAAGATATATTACTAATTGGGTAGTTAGAGACAAGAAATCAGTGAAGAAAACTCTTATAAGAAATTTATGTACATGAAATAATTTTCTGCTTTTGGCCATGTGTTTGTTAAGCCAGGTAATTTTGAAGAGTTTTCACTAATCAACAGTCAACTTTAAAGTGAAAGATCTAAAAATGGTAGATAAAAATCTAACAAAAAGTAAAATAACATTGTGAATATATATTTTCATTTATCATTGGGTGAGAGAAATTTTAAATTATCACCTTCCCCCAGAAAAGGGTGAATTAGATTTTGTAAAAGTTAAAAACAATCATTTTAAATGTCATACAGAGAGATGCTATAAGTAAAATTTCATGAGCTAAATTATTATTCTTTCTATCATAAGGAGGGCTGAAATCCCATTGGACCTTGGAATCTAGGTGGATGTACAGAGTTGAATGAAGTGCCGGGAATTGTAAAAATTAGAATATAGCCAGGAGTCTTTTTGAATTAGTGTACAAAGACTGAAAAGAAAAAAGTAGAGCCATAATGGAATTATCAGCCCAAGGAGGTTAAAGGAAAGAAAGACACAAATTAATTTTATTTATCCAAAGTCCAAGCAGAGTTAAAATACAGAGGGACAAGGCAGGAAATAGGAAGAAATACCTGTGAATAAAAGCAACCTAGTAATGGAGAATGACTTCAGCAGGGACACTCAGCACTCTCTCAGCACGGTTGATAAGAGCAGAGTTGGAGAACTGATGTTGGAGAGAAATTCTCCAACTCTGCAGAATCTTGGTTTGAGATTAATTTTGTTAAGAGGGATAGTGAGTGGCCTTACAAAGGTAAATGACAAGATGCTTTACAGGCTTCCTGATAAGTCAGAATCTATGGCTCAACTATAATAGAGGTATGTTAACTCAGCTACAAGAATTAGAAGAATGCTAGAGCCAGGGATTTTAGCAGGTTATTATAATTTTATCTATATTTTCAGTACCATTTTTCCATGTGTTTTGTCTTAGCTGTGTTGGTCAGCCTGAGACATGACACTACTGTACAATCTCCATAGACCTACTTTTTCATCTTCTTGTAAGATTGGGTAGCCAGGACAGCCTTGATGATTCTTTTTGGGGGGGGGGTGTACTGTAGCAGCTACGCTTTAACTTGACCTTCCAATATAGTTAAAGGCCCTATTGATTGATTGTGGTGGATATAACTTTGGCCCTCTTCCAGAGATGACATTGTGATAAGTGGCTAATTCTACTCTCTGAGTTTACATTTTCCCATGGAGATAAAATGCTGGATGTGTCAGAAAGTCTCAGGTCTACCAGAAAGGGTTTTGGCACACTGAATTTGCATCTATGAAACTGTTTTTCTATGACTGCTATTACATACAGAGAAGAAAACAACACAGTTTGTGCTTTTATCTATCAGATGAAGCATGGCATAATGAAAAAAACATATGGTTCTAGAATTAAACATCTCTTAGCTGCATGATCTTGGGCAGGTTGCCTCAACTTTCTGGGTTTCTGTTTCCTCGTCTTTAAAAATGGGGATAAATATTACCTACCTCATATAGTTATTAATGCTAAATGAGAAATAACACTGGTGCAAATGTCTGGCCCATAATTGACTCAATAAATATATTTTTAAAATTTAAACCAAAGGATTGTGCCTGAAACAAAAGCCAGTTCTCTTCAAGTTAGGGTCATTCTTGTTTTCCACACACAGCAAATATTCTTTACAACATCACTGTGCATTTTCTAGTCATTCATGCACAGAGATACAATTTTTTCCCAAGAAAGGTTGATAAATGTTCTAATTCCAAGTGATGCAATTTAAGCAACAACTGTATAGAGGGGCAACATTAATTTCCATAAGTGTGCCTCATCCTGAGTGACCTATACAATTCTACAAGGAAGGAAATGTATCAATAGTTTCCCTTTCGTGGAACCAAATCAAGAACACAAAAATGTGCTGTGATGTTTAACTTAATTTTACCGAAATATAAATGTAAGAATTCATTCCTTTCTGCCTAGGTCATAGGGGGAAACAATGGCACAAAACATCTTCACTTGTCAAACTGTACCGCCCCCTTTTTTTCCGGTGATTTGCTGAGTGAATCTTTTTTGAGAGGATTATTAGTAACATTCAGATGAGAGAAAACTAAGGGATCCCTCTCCACATACATACAAAAGTACCCACTAACACATTTTTAGAGCTTTTAAATCTGAAATTATATACAAACTATACTCATATGTGTAAAGAAGGAGAGAGTATATAACAAGTCAATTTGTCATAGAAGTTCATACCTCAAGAAATGTTCAGGACTGCTGTCTTCACTGTTTCTACTTCTATTCCATCCTTCCCCATCCAGGATTCCTCTCAGTGAGTGAAGTAATGAGGCACAAGTATATGAGAACATTCTGTGTATTGATATGATCACACGATTATTGTGTGAGATAGATCTATTCTAATTATCAGTTCAGGTAAGCATGCAGGAAATTCTTGCTTATTATAATGACTTCAAGTTTAATTTGTTGGTGAAAAATTATCTACTTGCATCTTCTGAAATTCCAAAGTAAAAGTAATCTACCCAGTTTCAGTTTGGCAATTTACTTTCAATAAATACTTAAAATAATTAAACCAAAGGAACTCCTTTTGCTTTTATAGTAAAGTGTCTGAGTCCCCAACCAGGAAACACTGACTTCTCAAATGATTTAGTAAAATTTTCATGATGCTCAGCTCTTACAGAGATTTTTTGAGAACAAAATTCCATTTCTATCTTTCTATTCTTAAAAAAATACATCATATACAACCCTAAAGAAGTAGTATTTATGTTTTACACTACTCTGGATATGCCTTAACAACAAACTAATCAAGTATTCAATCATTTTTTTTCAATAGTCATCTGTTGAGTATTTACTATATGTCAGACACTGTTAGTCACTGGTGACTCTACGGTAAGCAAATAGTGTCCCCATCAAGAATAAATTCAATGGATAGAAATACATTTATACTCACTAAAATCAGGCAGGACTAACAGTTCTAGACATTTGAAAAAAAGACAGGCTGATAAATATTTGGATAGCTATACTCTGTACCAGAGAGTCTCAAACTTCTGAGTACACAAGAATCATAGAGAAATTGTTCAAAATACATACTTTGGATCCATTCACAGAGCTTCTGATTGATTAACTTTGGGGTGGGGCAGTGTTCACTATATTTACGAACACTCAAAGTGATTCCGAGGCATTTGTGTATGAATCTGATTTAGGACAATAAACTACTCCATAGAATCTGTCACTGTAAAAAACCATAAAATTCTCAGTACCTTTCACCGTAGATCTCTTTCTTTAAAATGAAAAATTTCAACTTTACGTTTCTGCTGGGAGTGGAGGAGGAGTATAGAGAGCTAGAAAGAACATCACTCCCCACCTTGCAAGGAAGCAAAGACAGAAAAACAGCAAGCTCACTTTTCTTGAACCTACCAGAATGCTAAATTTGCGGAGCAGCAAATTGACCAAAGTCAAAAGAGAGAAAGGCACCTGCAGGAAGAGACAGAGCACTGACTTACTGGGGCAAAATGCAGTCCAAAACCACTAAGAGTTCAGCTAAGGTGATTGATGAATCAGTAGAGGCCTGTTGAGTGAAAGCCCCTGCAGCTTCAAGAACAGGTGGAGTGCACAGATGGGCTGAAAATACTAGGAGTCTTGGGAAAGTCCACCTTGTGATACAGAAATGGGGAAGGGCCACAGCACTCACTAAAGAGAAGCACAAAACTCCATTGGGACATTTCTCCCAATTAGCTCTAAGAAGCAAAGCTTTAATGTTCCTGGAGTAGGAGTGGGGAAGGGCAACATACACTGTTGCCCTTGGGCCCTGGAGAAAACCCATTTCAGCTAGAAGAAAGGAAATAGAAAAAAAAAATCCTTGACCTCTCGGGTGGTGTGCAGAATGCAGGCTGGGTTTAGAATTATAGCCTTAGCAGGGCAGGAACACTGAAAAAGTCATGCCCCCATGACCCAGGCACATGTTGTCAGCATAAGACTGAAGTTTAATCAGGACATCAGAGAATATCCCTCAACCACCACTGTGAGGCAAAGAAGGGTGGAGTTGCATGTAATTTGGGAAAGAGATATTCCAAAGCTAAGGTGGATCATATATAAGGATTCAGCATATAAAGTCCCTCAAGTAAGCCAACCCTCACCCTAAATGAAGGTATCACTAGAAAAAGTTAAAGCCTGTGGTACACTGAGAGTAACCATAGCAGCAACAAACCTCAAACCCAGCTCAACACGTAATTAGATTAATTAAAACCCCTGCAATAGAGATTCAGCAAAAAGAAAAGCATGCACATTTCCAGGCATAAAAATTATTTACTTCTGTTTCTATTGTCCTACACAAGATGTTTGGTTTCAAATAATTACAAAGCATAAGAAATTGCAAGAGAAAACAATACACTCATATGAGACAAGAAGGCATCATAACCAGACCGACATATTACACAAAAGTTGAAACTGACAGGGAATTTAAAATACCTATGATTAATATGTTAAAGACTTTAATAGAAAATGTGAAAAAAAATGTAACCAGATGGGTTTTCAGCAGAGACATGGAAACTATAAGAAAGAATTGAAAGAAAGTTCTAGAAATGAAAAATATTGTAACAGAGATGAAGAATGTCTTCGATGGACTAACCTGTGGACTTGACAATGACTGAGGAATAAATCAATGAACTTGAAGATAGGTCTATAGAAACAAATTTTAAAAGAGTGAGAAAAACAATACCAAGCAACCATGAGTTGAGGGACACTATCAAATAATCTAACATGCAATTGATTGGAATCCCAGAGGAAACAGAAAAAGAATGGAGCAGAAGAAATTTTTGAAGAAACAATGGCTAAGACTTTTCCAATATTAATGACACACACCAAACCACACTTCAAAAAAGCTCAGAGAACACCAAGAAAGAAAAATGCCCAAAAGAAAGAAAGAAAAAAATTAAAATGAAAATATGCACCTAAATATATAATATTCAAACTGTTGAAAACAAAATGACAAATTCACTTTGGAGGCTGCCAAAGGAGAGACTTTGGGTAAAGTCTGACTTTGTTTATTTTCAGTGATAGGTGGATAATGCAAGGCCTCCCAAAGATATTCACATCTGGTCCTTAAAATCTGTGAATATGTTACAGGGCAAAAGAGACTTTGCAGATGTGATTAAATTAGGGATTTTGAGATGGGGAGATGATCCTGAATTATCTGGGTGGACGCAAATGCAATCATAAGATGCTATAAGTGAAAGTGGGAGGCAGAAGGGTCAGAGTCAGAGATTGGAAGATGCCACACTGTTGGCTTTGAAGACGGCTGGAAGAGCCATGAGCTAAGGAATGCTGGCAGTCGTTTGAGGCTGTAAAGGCAAATAGAAAGGATTCTCCCCTAGAGCTGCCAGAAGCCGTGCTAGCACCTTGTTTTCAGTCCAACATAAATTCAGTATTCTCTACTATACTAACATTATTCGTTTAAAAAGAAGTATCTTAGAATTATTACAATAATCTCATGTACTAATATAAATCCTGTCCATATTTTAATCTCTCTTCAAAGCCTCATTCAAGGCTCATTTCTTTCAAGAGGGCTTCTTCAGTCTTCTCCAATATCTTATTGCATAACTGATGTAGTAGGCGGAATAATGCCCCACTCATCCTAATCCACAGGACCTGTGAATATTTTAGGTTACAGGGCAAAAAGAAATTAAGACTACAGATAGAATCAAGGTTGCTGATCAGCTGATCATAAAATAAGGAATTTATCCTGGTTATTTGACTGGGTCCAAAATAATCACAAGGATCCTTAAAGTGGAGGAGAAGGTCAGACAAAGGAAGATGTGGCTATGGAAGAAAGACAGGGAGAGATACAAAATTTCTGGCTATAAAGATGGAGGAAAGAGGCCATGAGCCAAAAAATGTGGACAGGCTTAGAACTTAGAAAAGGCAAGAAAATAGATTGTCTCCTAGAGCCTCTAGAAAGAGAAGGAGCCCTACCAACACCTTGATTTTATTCCAGTGAGACTTGTGTTGGACTTCTGACAAAACTGTAAAATAAAAATTTGTGTTGTTTTAAGCCATTAAGTCTGTAGTGATTTGTTACAGCAGCAATAGGAAGCTAATGCATTTTCTGTAAACTTTTTCTAACCTAATAGTTTCTCTTTTATCACTTGTAACTTCTAAACTGGAATAATTCAGTAGTCTTTAAAGTAATGCGTGCAACTAATGATCCAGCATTTTCTATTTCCAACGTGCCTAAAAATGCAGTCCAGGGCTTCCCTGGTGGTGTGGTGGTTGAGAGTCCACCTGCTGAGGCAGGAGACGTAGGTTCGTGCCCCGGTCCAGGAAGATCCCACATGCCGCGGAGCGGCTGGGCCCATGCAGCTGGGCCTGTGAGCCATGGCCACTGGGCCTGTGTGTCCAGAGACGGTGCTCCAAAACGGGAGAGGCCACAACAGTGAGAGGCCCGTGTACCACAAAAAAAAAAAAAAAAAAAAAAAAAATGCAGTCCACATCCTCACCCTAGATTTAGGGCCTGTTTCAAATATTCCCTATTTGATGTATGTATAGTTTTAGTTTAAGAAATTATTCTAAATAATGGTCAGTATTAAAGTTAATAGCTTATAGTTTTCACTTTTAAAATGAATTTCTTATATATGAATAAAATGGCCACCCTGGAAGAAATAGACAAATTCTATATTTCTGTTTTTGTGCCAGCACCATTCTGTCTTGATGACTGGAGCTTTGTAGTATAGTCTGAAGTAGGGAGTCTGATTCCTCCAGCTCCGTTTTATTTCCCTCAAGACTGCTTTGGCTATTTGGGGTCTTTTGTGTCTCCACACAAATTTAAAACTTTTTTGTTCTAGTTCTGTAAAATATGCCATTGGTAATTTGATAGGGATTGCACTGAATCTGTAGATTGCTTTGGGTAGTATAGTCCTTTTCACAATATTGATTCTTCCAAAACAATAACATGGTATATCTTTCCATCTGTTTGTATCATCTTTAATTTCTTTCATCAGTGTCTTATACTTTTCTGCATACAGGTATTTTGTCTCCCTAGGTAGGTTTATTCCTGGGTATTTTATTCTTTTTGTTGCAATGGTAAATGGGAGTGTTTCCTTAATTTCTCTTTCAGATTTTTCATCATTAGTGTATAGGAATGCAAGAGATTTCTGTGCATTAATTTTGTATCCTGCAACTTTGCGAAATTCATTGATTAGCTCTAGTAGATTTCTGGTGGCATCTTTAGGATTCTCTATGTATAGTATCATGTCATCTGCAAACAGTGACAGTTTTACTTCTTCTTCTCCAATTTGTATTCCTTTTATTTCTTTTTCTTCTCTGATTGCCGTGGCTAGGACTTCCATAGCTATGTTGAATGATAGTGGTGAGAGTGAATATCCTTGTCTAGTTCCTGATCATAGAGGAAATGCTTTCAGTTTTTCACCATTGAGAATGTTTGCTCTGGGTTTGTCATATATGGCCTTTATTATGTTGAGATAGGTTCCCTCTATGACCACATTCTGGAGAGTTTTTATCATAAATGGGTGTTGAATTTTGCTGAAAGCTTTTTTGGCATCTCTTGAGATGATCATATGGTTTTTATTGTTAATATGGTGTATCACATTGATGGATTTGTGTATACTGAAGAATCCTTGCATCCCTGGGATAAAACCCACTTGATCATGGTGTATAATCCTTTTAACGTGTTGTTGGAATCTGTTTGCTACTATTCTGTTGAGGATTTTTGCATCTATATTCATCAGTGATATTGGTCTGTAATTTTCGTTTTTGTAGTATCATTGCCTGGTTGTGGTATCAGGGTGATGGTGGCCTCATAGAATGAGCTTGGGAGTGTGTCTTCCTCTGCAATTTTTTGGAAGAGTTTGAGAAGGATGGGTGTTAGCTCTTCTCTAAATGTTTGATAGGATTCACCTGTGGAGCCATCTGATCCTGGACTTTTGTTTGTTGGAAGATTTTTAATCACAGTTTCAATTTCATTACTTGTGATTGGTCTGTTCATATTTTCTATTTCTTCTTGGTTCAGTCTTGGAAGGTTATACATTTCTAAGAATTTGTACATTTCTTCCAGGTTGTCCATTTTATTGGCATAGAGTTGCTTGTAGTAGTCTCTTAAGATGCTTTGTATTTCTGTGATGTCTGTTGTAACTTCTCCTTTTTCATTTCTAATTTTATTGATTTGAGTCCTCTCCCTCTTTTTCTTGATGAGTCTGGCTAACAGTTTATCAATTTTGTTTATTTTCTCAAAGAACCAGCTCTTAACTCTTAGTCAAAACTACAATGACGTATCACCTCACTCCTGTTAGAAGGGCATCATCAGAAAATCTACAAACAACAAATGCTGGAGAGGGTGTGGAGAAGAGGGAACCCTCTTGCACTGTTGATGGGAATGGAAATTGATACAGCGACTTAAAAAATTAAAAAGATAATTAACATATGACACAGTAATCCCACTACTGGGTATATACCCAGAGAAAACCAGAATTCAAAAAGACATATGCACCCCAAAGTTCATTGCAGCACTGTTTACAATATCCAGGTCATGGAAGCAACCTAAATGCCCATCAACAGAAAAATAGATAAAGAAGATGTGGTAAATATATACAATGGAATATGACTCAACCATAAAAAGGAAGGAAATTGGGTCATTTGTAGAAAAATGGATGGATCTAGAGACTTACATACAGAGTGAAGTAAGTCAGAAAGAGAAAAACAAATATTGTATATTATCACATGCATGTGGAACCTAGAAAAATGGTACAGGTGAACCAGTTTGCAGGGAAGAAATTGAGAAACAGTTGTAGAGAACAAACGTATGGGCACCAAGGTGAGAAAGCAGTGGTGGTGGTGGAGGTGTGTGATGAACTGGGAGATTGGGATTGATATATATATACTAATATGTATAAAATGGGTAATAAATAAGAACTTGGTGTATAAAAAAATAAGTAAAATAAAATTTAAAAATTCAAAGAAAAAACTAATAAATGTAGACATGCTAACTGAAGTTCTTTATTAAAGAGGGTATATCACTTTCTTTTAAAAAGAAGTACATAAACACATACATTTACATAAAAAATATTTCATTGGGTATGTAGTTTTAAATAAACATTTCCAAAATAGGGGGAAAAAATGGACAAATTCTTAGAAAAGCACAACTTTGTGAGACTGAATGAGGAAGAAATGGAAAATATAATCAGACCAGTCACAAGTACTGAAATTGAGACTGTGATTAAAAATCTTCCAACATAAAAAAAAGCCCAGCACCAGATGGCTTCACAGGTGAATTCTATCAAACATTTAGAGAACAGCTAACACCTATCCTTCTCAGACTCTTCCAAAGTATAGCAGAAGGAGGAACACTCCCAAACTCATTCTACAAGGCCACCATCACCCTGATACCAAAACCAGACAAAGGTGTCACAAAGAAAACTGCAGGCCAATAACACTGATGAACATAGATGCAAAAATCCTCAACAAAATAGCAGCAAACAGAACCTAACAGCACCTTAATAGGATCATACACCATGAGCAAGCGGGGTTTATCCCAGGAAGGCAAGGATTCTTCAATATACACAAATCAATCAACGTGATACACCATATCAACAAACTGAAGGAGAAAAACCATATGATCATCTCAATAGATGCTGAGAAAGCTTTTGACAAAATTCAACACCCATTTATGATAAAAACCTTCCAGAAAGTAGGCACAGAGGGAACTTACCTCAAGATAATAAAGGCCATATATGACAAACTCACAGCCAACATTGTTCTCAATGGTGAAAAACTGAAACCATTTCCACTAAGATCAGGAACAAGACAAGGTTGCCCACTCTCACCAATATTATTCAACATAGTTTTGGAAGTTTTAACCACAGCAACCAGAGACGAAAAAGAAATAAATGTAATCCAAATTGGAAAAGAAAAATTAAAGCTGTCACTGTTTGCAGATGACATGATAATACACATAGAGAACCTAAAGATGCTACCAGAAACTACTAGAACTAATCAATGAATTTGGTACAGTAACAGGATACAAAATTGATGTGCAGAAATCTGTTGCATTCCTATACACTAATGATGAAAAATCTGAAAGAGAAATTGAGGAAACAGTGCCATTTATCACTGCAACAAAAAGAATAACATACCTAGGAATAAACCTACCTAAGGAGACAAAAGACCTGTATGCATAAAACTATAAGACACTGATGAAAGAAATTAAAGATGATACAACAGATGGAGAGATATACCATGTTCTGTTTTAGGAAGAATCAACCTTGTGAAAATGACTATACTACACAAAGCAATCTACAGATTCAACTCAATCCCTATTAAATTACCAATGGCATTTTTCACAGAAGTAGAACAAAAAACTTCACAATTATTATGGAAGCACAAAAGACCCCAAATAGCAAAAGCAATCTTGAGAAAGAAAAACAGAGCTGGAGGAATCAGGCTCTGTGACTTCAGACTATACTACAAAGCTACAGTAATCAAGACAGTGTGGTACTGGCACAAAAACTGAAATATAGATCAAAGCAACAGGATAGAAAGCCCAGAGATAAACCGAAACACATATAGTCACATTATTTTTGATAAAGGAGGCAAGAATATACAACAGAGAAAAGACAGCCTCTTCAATAAGTGGTGCTGGGAAAACTGGACAGCTACATGTAAAAGAATGAAATTAGAACACTCCCTAACACCATACACAAAAATAAACTCAAAAGGCATTAAATAACTAAATGTAAGACCAGACACTATAAAACTCTTTTTAGAGGAAAACATAGGCAGAACACTCTATGACATAAATCACAGCAAGATCCTTTTTGACTCACCTCCTAGAGAAATGGAAATAAAAACAAAAATAAACAAATGGGTTGTAATGAAACTTAAAACGTTTTGCACAGCAAAGGAAACCATAAAGAAGACGAAAAGACAATCCTAAAATAAACAAGTGGGACCTAATGAAACTTAAAAGCTTTTCCACAGCAAATGATACCATAAACAAGAGCAAAAGACAACCCTCAGAATGGGAGAAAATAGTTGCAAATGAAGCAACTGACAAAGGATTAATCTCCAAAAATTATTAGCAACTCATGCAGCTCAATAACAAAAAAACAAAAAACCCAATCCAAAAATGGGCAGAAGACCTAAATAGACATTTCTCCAAAGAAGATATACAGATTGCCAACAAACACATGAAAGGATGCTCAACATCACTAATCATTAGACAAATGCAGATCAAAACTACAATGAGGTATCACCTCACACCAGTAAGAATGGCCATCATCAAAAAGTCTACAAACAATAAATGCTGGAGAGGGTTTGGAGAAAAGGGAACCCTCTTGCACTGTTGGTGGGAATGGAAATTGATACAGTCACTATGGAGAATAGGTTAGAGGTTCTTCAAAAAACTAAAACTAGAACTACCATACGACAACATCATTCCCACTACTGGGCATATACCCTGAGAAAACCATAATTCAAAAAGTGTCATGTACCACAGTGTTCATTGCAGCTCTATTTACAATAGCCAGGACATGGAAGCAACCTAAGTGTCCACTGACAGATGAATGGATAAAGAAGATGTGGTACATATATACAATGGAATATTACTCATCCATTAAAAAAATGGAATCGAGTTATTTGTAGTGAGGTAGATGTACCTAGAGACTGTCATACAGAGTGAAGTAAGTCTGAAAGAAGAAAACAAATACCGTATGCTAACACATATGTATGGAATCTAAAAAGAAAAAAAAATTGTTATAAAGAATGTAGGGCCAAGACAGGAATAAAGATGCAGATATAGAGAATGGACTTGAATACACAGGGAGGGGAAAGTGTACGGTGGGACGAAGTGAGAAAGTGACATGGACATATATACACTACCACATGTAAAATAGATAGCTAGTGTGAAGCAGGCGCACAGCACAGGGAGATCAGCTCGGTGTTTTCTGTCCACCAGAGGGGTAGGATAGGGAAGATGGCAGGGAGATGCAAGAGAGAGGAAATATGGGGATATATGTATATGTATAGCTGATTCACATTGTTGTACAGCAGAAACTAACACACAATTGTAAAGCAATATACTCTAATAAAGATGTTAAAAAATAATAATAAAATAAAAATTTAAAAATGAAGTGAACTTTTTCCTTGTTTATGGATGTATCACCAGAAGCTAGGAAATAATCTTTGTTCTCCACCTATTTTGTCATCATCCAGCTTGGCAAAGTTTGCCTAATCCCATGTTTTGAAATGAATTGAAATTTAAAACATAAATTTTAACATCATGTCATATTATTTAACAAATATTTATGCACTAATAATATAATTGATCAAGGACTGACACTTTAGTTTTGCTACATTTCTAACTAAATGCAATAGTCTTATTGCCTGCTTTCCTTCTGTAAAATAGATTAGCTGTATTTTTCCTTTAATGTTGAAAAAAGAAGAAATTGCCCTCCCAGTGTGAAACTAGACAAATTATAATTAGAATAAATTTCTTTGAGTTTATATATTTTGTTGTAACAAATTTTGCAGGCAGAGACAAGTGTCCCAATGCTTAACTGATTAAGCATGTAAAAGACTAGGCCTGCTGGGTCTAGAGAAATAAGTGACTGAAAGAATACAGGATGCTAGGGAACACTGGAGACATTTTGACTCTAAGTACCAAGAGCAAAAATGAAAAATCACTAATAAGAAATACAGATCCTTGTTTTGGGGAAGGAAAAATTTTCCTCTATCCTTTCTTGGTTCTTCTGGCTGGTCTAAGAATTAAATTGACATGAGACAGACTAACAGGAGAAAATCAAATTTAATGTTATACATAGGAGGACCCAATTAGAAACATGAGAATCAAGGGCAAGTTAGGCAATTGAAGTTTATATGCTATCTGAGAGAAGGAGACAGGAATAGGGACTTTAGAACTTCAAAGGGATGAAAGGCTGTTAACACGGAGAGGGAAAACAAATGTTTTGTAAATAAACATTTACTATGCCATGCAGAGACAATTGGACACAGAGTGGACATTGGTCTTCAGGCCCTGCTGAGTAAATTCCCTCTACCACACTTAGCCCATATTTTTTTATAGATACCTCTGGTGATAGTGCTCTTCCTGGATCAGGCTCATTATCTAAATTCTTCTAGGTAGTTAAGGCGGAGATAAAAAGAAAAACTTCCTGAGCCTTCTGTTTCTTAAATAACCAGCCTAAAATAATCTTCATGTCAAAGAGACATATTTTGGGGTGGCAAATTTTGCTCCCCTACACCCTCCTATCTTTAATGCAATCATAAACTCAGATTACAGTACAGCTGCTAGCCTCTACCTAGCTGAACAACCAAAGCAAGGATATAAAATTTGCTCTTTCTCTTTCTCATCTGTAACAACTGGAATCAATAAACTTTATCCAAATATCTTACTAATTTCTTTACTTTATCAAAAGGACAAGTAAATTTTTCTTGATCCAGTAGTACAATTCATTAATTAAATAATTTGTGGAAAACCTACTATATGCCTGGCAAATAAAAAGAGTTGATTTTTAAGAATAATAGGCTTCCTCTATCAGCAGCGGAGTAGTAATGAGTGAGGCACAGAGAATAACATGGTTTGCAGTGAGAAAATATTTATTCATTGAATATGACTTTATTTTAAAGGCATAATGACTCTCAAAATCTGTAGCTGTTGTTGACATGGAGCAGGATTACCAGTGGTTCTTAATCCAAGAAGTTGTTATACCCCAGGAGTGTTTAGAAATATGCAGGATATTTTTCCACAATCATTGGGAATTACTATTGTCATTTAATGCCTTGGGTAAAATATACTAAATGTTCTACAATGCACAATTCGATTTCATAGAATGAAAAATTGTACCCACACCATGACAACAGTGTCCTCTTGAGAAATACTTCACCATCCTCCTTTTGTCCACCACTCAAAACCCCTACTCAGATGTACGTTTTTTTTAAAGGTAACAAAATTTATTATGCAAAGTTCTCCCCAGGTTTAAGGGTGGGAATGGGGTACAGAATAAAAGTGCAACCAAGGTTAAAGACCTAATTAAGGAATCAAGATAAAATTTCAAAGTCTGACAATACAAAATGATGGTGAGGATGTGTAACAAATAGAACCTCATCACTGTTGATGGGATGTAAAATGGTCTGGCCATTTTGTAAAACAGTTTGACAAATTCTTACTACAGTAAGTCCCCTACATATGAACCTTCAAGTTGTGAACTTTCAAAGATGCAAACGTGCGTTCCATCAAAGTCAGGTGTGAGTGAAATTGCAGCTTGCCCTCCATCTCCTATTGCTGATGATCCTTCAGCTCTACAATTTCCCACCTCCTCTCCCTCCTCCAGTCAATAACTCTTCTTGCCTGTTCACTCGATGCCAGCCCCTGTATGCCAGCTGTTGTACTGTACTACTGTATCTTCAAGGTACTGTGCTGTAAGATTAAAAATGTTTTCTTTATTTTTTATGTTTGTTTTTTATGTATTATTTGTGTGAAAAGCATTATAAACCTATTACAGTAAAGTACTATATAGCCGATTGTGTTAGTTGGGTACCTAAGCTAACTTTGTTGGACTTAACAAACTGGACTTACAAACGTGCTCTTGGAATGGAACTCTTTTGTATGTAGGGGACTTACTGTATATGATTCAGTAAATCTATTCCTAGGCATTTAAATAAAGAAATGAAAATCTATATATGCACACACACACACACACAAACTTTTACATGAATGTTCATAGCAACTTTCTTCATAACAGTTAAAACTGCAAGCAATCAGATGTGGTATATTCAATACAACTTGAAACTACTCAACAACAAAAGAAACGAACTACCAATATGTGCAATATTGAATAATCATGAGTCTGAAAAACATTATACTAAGCAAAAGAAATCAGATTTTAAAAAGCATTTTTGAATAAGAAATTCTAGAAGGAGTAAAATTAACCTATAGTGATGGAAATCATAATACTTTTTATTTTTATTTATTTATTTTTTTTTTTTGTGGTATGCGGGCCTCCCTCTGCTGTGGCCTCTCCCGTTGCGGAGGACAGGCTCCGGACGCGCAGGCTCAGCGGCCATGGCTCACGGGCCCAGCCGCTCCGCGGCATGTGGGATCCTCCCAGACCGGGGCGCGAACCGGGTTCCCCTGCATCGGCAGGCGGATGCGCAACCGCTGCGCCACCAGGGAAGCCCTAATACTTTTTAAATGTATAGAGATGGGGACAATTGATTGCAAAGGGCTACTGTTGTTTTGGTGTTTACACAAGTGTATACATTTATTAAAGTATATTGAATTGAACAATTAAAGTGGATGCATTATTTTGTATTCTAATTATTCTGCAGTAAATTTGAAAACCATGAATTTTTAAGAAACATAAAAGAACAAGAAATGATTAACTGAAGGTAAATGACAATTTATTAATTTGAATTTAACTAGAATTTAATCAGTGGCTATGCAATGTTGAGTACTTCATAACTGTAACATACAATTCTTTTTTCTTTCTTTTTAAAAAATATTTATTTATTTATTTATCTTTGGCTGCATTGGGTCTTCTTTGCTGTGCGCGGGCTTTCTCTAGTTGCAGCGAGTGGGGGCTACTCTTCATTGTGGTGTGTGATCTTCTCTTTGCGGTGGCTTCTCTTGTTGCAGAGCACAGGTTCTAGGCACGCGAGCTCCAGTAGTTGTGGCATGTGGGCTCAGTAGTTGTGGTGCACAGGCTTAGTTGCTCCGTGGCATGTGGGGTCTTCCCGGACCAGGGCTTGAACACATGTTCCCTGCATTGGCAAGTGGATTCTTTACCACTGCACCACCAGGGAAGCCCCTGTAACATATAATTCTTGTATTGAGTACATAGTTTGTGTCAGGCATGTTGTAGTGCTGAATACACAGGAAAAAAATGTATACAGTCCTAGCTCTCATGTTCCAGTGGGGAATAGATGATAAACACATAAATAATTTCAGAGTCATAAGCATTATGAATAAAATTAAGTAAAGTAATAAAATAATGACTTGTGGGCTCAGCTACTTGATTTGGGTCAGGGAGGCTTCTTTGAAGAAATGAAATTTAAGCTGAGATTTATGTTTTGAGCATTAGTCTGTCTAAGGCACAGTGTCAAGCAGATTTCATTGTCAAATAAGTTCTATAGACAGTAAAAATAAAGACGTAAGTGTATTACAGTCTAGATTTTGTTGAAAGGTAAACTTTACCTAGGTCCTGAAACATTGCACAATCACTAGAAAGGAATAAATATGAAAGCAGTTCCATAACATTTTCTTCAATCTTCTCTTTTTCTTCTCTACTGCATAATACTCTAATTCAATCTCTCTTTCTTATGCTCTCATTGTACCTTTTACCTCTATAGTAATTATCATATGTCAGAGGGATTATTTGTTGGCATATCTGACTCTCCAATTAGATTAATACTATCTTCAAGATAAAAGCTTGTATTAATCAGCACCAGGCATAGTAGAGACTCAAAAAGTGTGTGCCTACTACGATAGTCATCAAACTGACTTTCTGTCTCTATCCTCATCCCACCTCCACCTTTTCTGAAAAGAGCAACTAGATTAAACTTCTTAAGGCAAAAAACCCTCAAAAGTTCCATGTATGCATACTGTATACTGGCTTTAAAATATGAGCTCTGGAAAACATAGCTATTTTTGTATATAATTGCTTATTACTTGAAGTAGTCACCATAAAAGCAGCAGGCAAATAGACTATAAACACTTAAGAGGCATGATATTTGATGGTTAACCCTACTGGCTCTGCAGCCATTTTGCCTATGTTCAAATCCTGACCTAGATTCAAATCCCAACTCTGCCACTTAGGCAGACCACTGAGCTCTTCTGTGACTCAGTTTCTACATCTGTAAAATTAGGACAATAATAGTATCTGTCTTATAATGGTTATAAATATTATATAAATCAATATTTTAAAATGTTTAGAACAATATCTAGAATATAGTATGCAGGAATTTAAAAGTAGCTATTATCTTTATAATAATAATAGGTATTATTATTACATTGTCACTACTGAGGTGAGATTATGTGAAATGGAGAAATATATGTCTGAGACAAACAAAATAATGAATGAAAGAAAGAAGTTACATTTCTATAAAAGAGGAAGGTGTGGCTTGTGTTTGTTGGTTACAATCTTTTCTCTATTCCTTTCATTAAATCACTCCCTTTGTTTAAGCTCATTTATAAACTTTCCTTTTCAGCATTCCTTTTATGACTGAGTCTCACTGTGAATATGAGCTGTAATATGCTATATTTGATAGAGCCTACTATAAAAATAAATAGTTTTGTTTTCCATTTAAGTCTAAATTTAACTAAAGTGTTTTTTCTTGATGCTCCAAACATTAGTTAAGCTTAAAACTGCATTAGTCTTACATTCATAATGAGAACTTGATTTTTAAAGTAATTTTGACATTTTAAGAAGATATTCTTTTATTTGAAGCTTTAAAAAAAATTCCTAAATTGTTGGTTTTGAGAAAATTAGTCTACATTCAAATATAATAAGCAGAGTATGCTTTTGAAGGAACAAAAGAACACAACCCTTATGATAAGCATTTGATTTTATAGTCTACCAAATCAAGTATGTTTCAAACTAGTCTCTTGTGAATGTATATAAACAAAATTTTATATTTCAGTAGATGATTTTTCATTGATTTGCCTGGAGCAAAACTAAATGCTCAGCTAAAAAGATGATGGAAAAGTCATTTAAGCTGTAAAAACCTATGAAGTTTACATTCATTTAGAAGAATGAACTTAAGAAATTATTGGAATTGTTGAAAAACCTAAAACTTTTTTTAATGATAATATGTTGATATAGTTTTTGTTACTCTACCCTTTTAAAATAATGAGATAACAATAGAGAAGGAATTTGCTAAATTATCATTATAAACAAAAAGCAGAAGTTTTTGTTTTTATCATCTATTTCAGTGCATTCTATGGTTTCTTTATAGACTTTCCAAATAAACATACATTTTTTAAAGTGAGTGTAAAACAATAGAGCTTAATTTGCAAACTCTTTAAATCAAGGCCTCATTAAGTGTATGGACTTTACATTGTTCTCTGCACGAAAAGGAGCACATTACATTCCAAAGCAGGCATGTCCCCTCCTAATCTCACTAACACTAAAAACTGAGAATTGAATATTAGCACTGCCTGAAGTAAAAACCCTTGATATATAAGAAAATGCCAATATCTAATATAACCAGCTCCCATAACAAAAAGAGCTTTGGGGTTAAAATTGATACCTTGGACTGCAGTCAGAAGTGAGTAAGTAGGCAATGTAGAAAAACAAGAGCAAAGGTAAAAGGTCTCCATAGAGCTAATACCACTAACTACCTTTGGACCAACATTCAGTCTAGTCTTTCAGTTTAGTCATACATAAAGCAAGTTTACATCACCCAGTCCCACATTATAATTTCAATTCTTTAGTCTAAACATTAAGGTCCTTTCTTATTGTTATGCTCTTTCTAAATTACAACAAGGACATTAATTATTACTCACTGTTTCCATCCTAGAGCTAGATACAGTGCTTTGGTAATACAATGGGTGTTGAATCCTTGTTGAGAATTTTCCCTTTGGCAATATTTTATTTATTGGCAGTTTTCTTGGCAATGCATGAGTCGTTCTGCTATGGCCAGCAGTATGTAAAAGGACATCACTCAAGAAACTACTAGAACCAGAAAAGTTAGTGCTTATTTCTGTGTTTACAGAACTGTGCTTTTATGTCCCAGTTAATTTAATTTTATGATTGTGGCAGATTAGTCTAAAGCTTAGCAGAGGCTGTATTTGATAACTACCATGGACAGAGCAGAGAGCACCACAGGAATCTGTTACATAAATATACAATTATATAAACTAAATCCACACCTCAAAAAATGTTAACCATGACTTATATGTGTGTGTATACACATATATAGCACACTGACAAGCAGTAAAAAGAAGAGAGATTTATGATTCATAACAGTTTAAAAAACCTTCATTAAGAAAAGAGTGTTATATTTCCTAGATGAACTGGTAATTTAAACAGTTTAAACACAAGTTTCTTAGTAGCTAGTAATTGCTCCCCAAATGGTTAACCCATTCAATAGCACTTTGTAGTATTTTGCAACAGTAAATTCTTACCCACAGTTGCATTCTCCTGTCTTGACATTATCTCTTACTTCTATTATGTGAACAATCAACACATAAAACCTTTTCTCAGTGCTTTTCTTGTTCTAAATTAAATCAACCTGAAAGATATACTGTTTTTTGTTTTCAAGAAAAAAGAGAAATGTTTATGTGAAACAATAAAAAGTGTAACCCAGTGTTAAGTAATTGAAGTTACAAGTTGCACTGTTTTGTCCAATCAGCTGTAAATAGTTGTGTTTGGCAGAAGTCAATTAGTAAGTCCTTAATAGGCTAATCATTTTATATTTAATTATAATATCAATAACACCAACATACCCCTACAGCTAAATTGATAGTTATTATACCAAATAATTAGAACCAAAGTTAAAAGGTAGCTTGATAAGTGTTCTATTCATGAAACGCAAATTCCAAGAGAAAAAAAATAGAAAAAAATGGGTTTTGATAGTTCCTCTTTTAAAAATTATTTTCTCTAACTAAACTAGACATGTCATTTAATTGACTTTGGAAGTGAATAATCCAGAAAAAGAAGTGAATTTCAACTATTTGTATATTTATGAGAAATACAAAATAAAATATACATACATGGGCATGTTATTAATTGTGAATAAAAGATTAAACATTATATCCTGAGCTCTTTGATTTTGATTAAAATTTGTTCATGTAATAAACATTAATGACTCTGGAATGCTGGAGGCACAAAACTGAAGAATGTCTCTGCCTCAAAAAGTGTACAATGTAGTGGAAGTAACAATACAGAACTTACTAAATGCAGTATAATAAGTACTATAAGAGAGGCATGGACAAAATATGGGAGAACTAAAAAGGGAAGAAATAACTGCAGAAGAGTCTGGGAAGGCTTCATGGAGGTGGTCATAATACGTTAAATCTTCTGATAGGTAGGATTTTTCTACCATAGTAAGGGAAGAAAGGGCATTCAGTAGAAGTGCAAAAGCATAAAGATATAAAAAAAAGATGGAATAGTCAAGGAAGTTCTTTGGTGCCACTGGAATTTAGTTTTCATGTCTGAAGAAAAGAGAGGATTTTGAGGAAGGAAATAGACTTATAAAAAGTTTGGTGGGGTTTGAATTGTGAAGGACTATGTATGCCACACTAAAGAATTTGGAATATATACTGTAGGCAGTTGGGAGTCATTACCTTTGAAAGTTATTAAGCAGAAGAGTGAAAAAATCATAATTGTATGGGCTTCCCTGGTGACGCAGTGGTTGAGAGTCCACCTGCTGATGCAGGGGATGCCAGTTCATGACTCAGTCTAGGAAGATCACACATGCCGCAGAGCAGCTGGGCCCGTGAGCCTTGGTTGCTGAGTCTGTGCGTCCGGAGCCTGTGCTCCACAATGGGAGAGACCACAACAGTGAGAGGCCCACGTACCACAAAAAAAAAAAAAAAGGGTGGAGAGAAGATGGTGTAAGAGTAAGACACGGAGATCACCTTCCTCCTCACAGATACATCAGAAATACACCTACACGTGGAACTGCTCCCGTAGAACATCCACTGAACGCTGGCAGAAGACCACGGACCTCCCAAAAGGCAAGAAACACCCAACGTACCTGAGTAGGGCAAAAGAAAAAAGAATAAACAGAGACAAAAGAATAGGGACGGGACCTGCACAAGTGGGAGGGAGCTGTGAAGGAGGAAAGGTTTCCACACACTAGAAGCCCCTTCACGGATGGAGATTGCGGGTGGCGGAGGGGGGAAGCTTCAGAGCCATGGAGGAGAGTGCACACCACGGCTAGCCGGGAGGGAGTCCTGGAGAAGTCTGGAGCTGCTGAAGAGGCAAGAGACCTTTTCTTCCCTCTTTGCTTCCTGGTGCGCGAGGAGAGGGGTTTAAGCGCACTGCTTAAAGGAGCTCCAGAGACGGGCACGGAGCTGCCGAAGAGACAGGAGACTTTTTCTTGCCTCTTTGCTTCCTGGGGCGCTAAGAGAGGGGATTAAGCGCACCGCGTAAAGAAGCTCCAGAAATGGGCGCGAGCCGCGGCTGTCAGCGCGGACAACAGAGACGGGTGTGGGATGCTAGGGTTACTGCTGCTGCCACCAAGAGGCCTGTGTGCGAGCACAGGTCACTCTGCACACCTCCCCTCCCGGGATCCTGTGCAGCCCGCCACAGCCGGGGTCCCGGGATCCAGGGACAGCTTCCCCGGGAGAACGCGTGGCACACCTCGGACTGGTGCAGCGTCACGGCGGCCTCTGCCACCGGAGGCTCACCCCGCATCCATGCCCCTCCCTCCCCCAGGCCTGTGCCAGAGCCCCTGAATCAGCTGCTCCTTTAACCCCGTCCCGTCTGAGTGAAGAGCAGACGCCCTTGGACGACCTACGCGCAGAGGCGGGGCCAAGTCCAAAGCTGAACCCCAGGAGCTGTGCAAACAAAGAGGAGAGGGGGAGGTCTCTCCCAGCATCCTCAGAAGCAGTGGATTAAAGCTCCACAATCAACTTGAAGT
>NC_041234.1:74817471-74821078 GCF_002837175.3 Physeter macrocephalus | reverse complement strand
TTTCTTCCTTCCTTCCTTCCTTCCTTTCTTTCCTTTCTATTTTTTCTCCCTTTTATTTTGAGCTGTGTGGATTAAAGGCTCTTGGCGCTCCAGCCAGCGTCAGGGCTGTATATCTGAGGTGGGAGAACCAACCTCAGGACACTGGTCCACAAGAGACCTCCCAGCTCCACGCAATATCAAATGGCGAAAATCTCCCAGAGATCTCCATCTCAACACCACCCAGCTTCATTCAAGGACCAGCAACGTACAGTGCTGGACACCCTATGCCCAACAAATAGCAAGACAGGACTACAGCTCCATTCATTAGCAGAGAGGCTTCCTAAAATCATAATGAGACAACCAACAAATTTAACACACCACCAGACGTGGACCTGCCCACCAGAAAGACAAGATCCAGCCTCATCCGACAGAACATAGGCACTAGTTCCCCCAACGAGGAAACCTACTCAACCCACTGAACCAACCTTAGCCACTGGGGACAGTCACCAAAAACAACAGGAACTATGAACCGGCAGCCTGCAAAAAGGAAACCCCAAACACAGTAAGATAAGCAAAATGAGAAGACAGAAAAGAACACAGCAGAAGAAGGAGCAAGATAAAAACGCACCACACCAAACAAATGAAGAGGAAATAGGCAGTCTACCTGAAAAAGAATTCAGAGTAATGATAGTAAAGATGATCCAAAATCTTGGAAATAGAAGAGACAAATTGCAAGAAACATTTAACAAGGACATAGAAGAAATAAAGAGGAGGCAAGCAAAAATGAGCAACACAATAAATGAAATTAAAATTACTCTAGATGGGATCAATAGCAGAATAACTGAGGCAGAAGAACCGATAAGTGACCTGGAAGATAAAATAGTGGAAATAACTATTGCAGAGCAGAATAAAGAAAAAAGAATGAAAAGAACTGAAGACAGACTCAGAGACCTCTGGGACAATGTTAAAAGCACAAACATTTGAGTTATAGGAGTCCTAGAAGGAGAAGAGAAAAAGAAAGGGACTGAGAAAATATTACAAGAGATTATAGTGAAAACTTCCCTAATATGGGAAAGGAAATAGTTAATCTATTCAAGGAAGCACAGAGAATCACATACAGGATAAATCCAAGGAGAAACACACCAAGGCACGTAATAATTAAACTGTCAAAAATTAAATACAAACAAAACATATTACTCTACCCAGCAAGGATCTCATTCAGATTTGATGGAGAAATTAAAATCTTTACAGACAAGCAAAAGCTGAGAGAGTTCAGCACCACCAAACCAGCTTTACAATAAATGCTAAAGGAACTTCTCTAGGCAAGAAACACAAGAGAAGGAAAAGACCTACAAGAACAAAACCGAAACAATTGAGTAAATGGTAATAGGAACATATGTACCGATAATTACCTTATATGTAAATGGATTAAATGCTCCCACCAAAAGACACAGATGGGCTGAATGGATACAAAAACAAGACCCATATATATGCTGTCTACAAGAGACCCACTTCAGACCTAGGGACACATACAGACTGAAAGTGAGGGGATGGAAAAAGATATTCCATGCAAATGGAAATCAAAAGAAAGCTGGAGTAGCAATAATCATATTAGATAAAATAGACTTTAAAATAAAGAACATTACAAGAGACAAGGAAGGACACTACATAAAGATCAAGGGATCGATCCATGAAGAAGATATAACAATTGTAAATATTTATGCACCCAACATAGGAGCACCTCAATACATAAGGCAAATACTAACAGCCATAAAAGAAGAAATCAACAGCAACACAATCATAGTAGGGGACTTCAACACCCCACTTTCACCAATGGACAGATCATCCAAAATGAAAATAAATAAGGAAACACAAGCTTTAAATGATACATTACACAAGATGGACTTAATTGATATTTATAGGACATTCCATCCAAAAACAACAGAATACACATTTTTCTCAAGTGCTCATGGAACATTCTCCAGGATAGATCATATATTGGGTCACAAATCTAGCCTTGGCAAATTTAAGAAAATTGAAATCATATCAAGTATCTTTTCTGACCACAACGCTATGAGACTAGATATCAATTACAGGAAAAGATCTATAAAAAATACAAACACATGGAGGCTAAACAATACACTACTTAATAACGAAGTGATCACTGAAGAAATCAAAGAGGAAATCAAAAAATACTTAGAAACAAATGACAATGGAGACACGACGACCCAAAACCTATGGGATGCAGCAAAAGCAGTTCTAAGAGGGAAGTTTATAGCAATACAATCCTACCTTAAGAAACAGGAAACATCTCGTATAAACAACCTAACTTTGCACCTAAAGCAACTAGAGAAAGAAGAACAAAAAAACCCCAAATTTAGCAGAAGGAAAGAAATCATAAAGATCAGATCAGAAATAAATGAAAAAGAAATGAAGGAAACAATAGCAAAGATCAATAAAACTAAAAGCTGGTTCTTTGAGAAGATAAATAAAATTGATAAACCATTAGCCAGACTCATCAAGAAAAAAAGGGAGAAGACTCAAATCAATAGAATTAGAAATGAAAAAGGAGACGTAACAACTGACACTGCAGAAATACAAAAGATTATTAGAGATTGCTACAAGCGACTGTATGCCAATAAAATGGACAACCTGGAAGAAGTGGACAAATTATTAGAAATACACAACTTCTTCCAAAAGATAGCAGAGGGAGGAACGCTCCCAAACTCATTCTATGAGGCTACCATAACCCTGATACTAAAACCAGATAAAGATGTCACACACACAAAAAAACACTACAGGTCAATATCACTGAAGAACATAGATGCAAAAATCCTCAATAAAATACTAACAAACAGAATCCAACAGCACATTAAAAGGATCACACACCATGATCAAGTGGGCTTTATCCCAGGAATGCAAGGATTCTTCAATATACACAAATCAATCAACGTGATACACCATATCAACAAACTGAAGAAGAAAAACCATATGATCATCTCAATAGATGCAGAGAAAGCTTTTGACAAGAGAAGAAAAAGAAATAAAAGGAATCCAAATCAGAAAAGAAGAAGTAAAGCTGTCACTGTTTGCAGATGACATGATACTATACATAGAGAATCCTAAGGATGCTACCAGAAAACTACTAGAGGTAATCAATGAATTTGGTAGAGTAGCAGGATACAAAATTAATGCAAGAAATCTCTAGCATTCTTATACACTAATGATGAAAAATCTGAGAGTGAAATTAAGAAAACACTCCCATTTATCATTGCAACAAAAAGAAGAAAATATCTAGGAATAAACCTACCTGATGAGACAAAAGACCTGTATGCAGAAAACTATAAGACACTGATGAAAGAAATTAAAGATGATACAAATAGGTGGAAAATATACCATGTTCTAGGATTCGATGAATCAACATTGTGAAAATGACTGTACTACCCAATGCAATCTACAGATTCAATGCAATCCCTATCAAACTACCACTAGCATTTTTTACAGAACTAGAACAAAATATTTCACAATGTGTATGGAAACACAAAAGACCCCGAATAGCCAAAGCAATCTTGAGAACGAAAAATGGAGCTGGAGGAATCAGGCTCCCTGACTTCAGACTATACTACAA